>NW_017617213.1:113055-481817 GCF_001879475.1 Ipomoea nil
AGTCAGAGGGGGCCGTCAAGCGGGCACGCCACCAAAGTCCTCCCGACCTTACCCCTCTCATGAACTCGCTGACGGGCGGCGACCTCCCGGGCAACCTGCTGGCCAAGATGAGCGCCATCTTCCTGGCCGAGGATGATATGGCCGGGTGGACCCCGAGCAGGTCTCCGAGCGCGGTGCGCAGAGTCTCGTGCAGGTATACTTTCTTCTTTCTCTGGTTTAAATCTTAAGTCTACTCGTTCGGCTAACTTATTTCATTTCAGCTCACCCGGGTGCTCACGTCGCTCTACTACCGCTCGAAGGGCGGGTCGGAGAGTGATGCCCTCAAGAAGGAGGTGAAGGAGCTGAAGAAGAAGCTAAAAACGGCCGAGGACGGCAAAGACATTGCCGAGGCCATCGCAAAAAGGCGATCGGGGGAGACTGCCGAGGCCCGGAAGGAAGCGGAGGACCACCGCCTGCGACTACAGGATCCGGTTGGCTTGGCTGCCAACCTCTGTCAAGACCCGGCGTTCGCCGAGCGGTTTTTCCGGGAGTTCATCAAGCACAAGGTGGCCGAAGATATGATGTGGGTCTTCGGCAATTGGGCTTATGCTTCCGGTCAGCGGGACACGCATTGGGAGGTGAGATCCGCTTTGACCGAGGTGTTCGAGGGAGATGATCTCAACACCATTTTGACTAACCTCCCGGAGAGCGTCGCCGACCCCGGTCCGATGCCGTACACGGAAACCAAAGCCGAGCCCTCCACTGCTGTCGAGAAGGACCCCGCGAAGTGAAGCATCGTCAACTGACGTTCGGGGTTTTCTTTTCCTTTGTCTGTAGTTACTGCCCGGGAGCCCGGCCCCATTGTGCCGGGCGTTTTAAACGCTCACTCGACTGGTCTTAATGACATTTTTGTTTTTCATTCGGTTTATCCCACTTTTACCTATCGTGTTTGCGTTTATGTCTTTTTATTTTTGCCTTCAAGGCAATGTCGTTTTGGGTCTAATCACGACCCCTGTATAGCCCCCCGAGTTCGAGCGGCTATGACGGTCGGTCAATTGTCGGTCGGACTGCAAAGGTAAGGAGGCAAACGCGAAAAACGCTGTGTATAGCCCCCCGAGTCCGAGCGGCTATGACGGTCGGTCACTTGCCGGTCGGACTGCAAAGGTAAGGAGGCAAACGCGAAAAAACGCGTGTATAGCCCCCCGAGTCCGAGCGGCTATGACGGTCGGTCAACTGCCGGTCGGACTGCAAAGGTAAGGAGGCAAACGCGAAAAAACGCGTGTATAGCCCCCCGAGTCCGAGCGGCTATGACGGTCGTCACTTGCCGGTCGGACTGCAAAGGTAGGAGGCAAACGCGAAAAAACGCGTGTATAGCCCCCCGAGTCCGAGCGGCTATGACGGTCGGTCACTTGCCGGTCGGACTGCAAAGGTAAGGAGGCAAACGCGAAAAAACGCTTGTATAGCCCCCCGAGTCCGAGCGGTTATGACGGTCGGTCACTTGCCGGTCGGACTGCAAAGGTAAGGAGGCAAACGCGAAAAAACGCGTGTATAGCCCCCCGAGTCCGAGCGGCTATGACGGTCGGTCACTTGCCGGTCGGACTGCAAGGGTAATGAGGAAAACACGAAAAAACGCGTGTATAGCCCCGCGAGTCCGAGCGGCTATGACGGTCGGTCAACTGCCGGTCGGACTGCAAAGGTGAGGAGGCAAACGCGAAAAAACGCGTGTATAGCCCCCCGAGTCCGAGCGGCTATGACAGTCGGTCACTTGCCGGTCGGACTGCAAAGGTAAGGAGGCAAACGCGAAAAAACGCGTGTATAGCCCCCCGAGTCCGAGCGGCTATGACGGTCGGTCAACTGCCGGTCGGACTGCAAAGGTAAGGAGGCAAACGCGAAAAAACGCGTGTATAGCCCCCTAGTTCGAGCGGCTATGACGGTCGGTCACTTGCCGGTCGGACTTCAAAGGTGAGGAGGCGAACGCGGAAAACGCGTATAGCCCCCCGAGTCCGAGCGGCTATGACGGTCGGTCACTTGCCGGTCGGACTACAAAGGTAAGGAGGCAAACGCGAAAAACGCGTGTATAGCCCCCCGAGTCCGAGCGGCTATGACGGTCGGTCATTGCCGGTCGGACTGCAAAAGGTAAGGAGGCAAACGCGAAAAAACGCGTGTATAGCCCCCCGAGTCCGAGCGGCTATGACGGTCGGTCACTTGCCGGTCGGACTACAAAGGTAAGGAGGCAAACACGAAAAAACGCGTGTATAGCCCCCCGAGTCCGAGCGGCTATGACGGTCGGTCACTTGCCGGTCGGACTTCAAAGGTGAGGAGGCGAACGCGGAAAACGCGTATAGCCCCCGAGTCCGAGCGGCTATGACGGTCGGTCAATTGCCGGTCGGACTGCAAAGGTGAGGAGGCAAACGCGAAAAAACGCGTGTATAGCTCCCCGAGTCCGAGCGGCTATGACGGTCGGTCACTTGCCGGTCGGACTTCAAAGGTGAGGAGGCGAATGCGGAAAACGCGCATAGCCCCCCGAGTCCGAGCGGCTATGACGGTCGGTCAATTGCCGGTCGGACTTCAAAGTTTTAGCGACATTATGGTCGTTTAGGCAACAAAGGCCGGAAGTTTAAGCGACATTGTGGTCGTTTGGGCAACAAAGGCCGGAAGTTTAAGCGACATTGTGGTCGTTTGGGCAACAAAGGCCGGAAGTTTAAGCGACATTGTGGTCGTTTGGGCAACAAAGGCCGGAAGTTTAAGCGACATTGTGGTCGTTTGGGCAATAAAGGCCGGAAGTTTAAGCCGGTTCCGGTTGCAGCATGTTGGCGAGATTCTTGTTTGTTGGTAGAAGGACGATTTTCATTGCAGACATCTAAGTAATGACGTTACAACATTCGAGCCAACTCATGTGGTCTCGGGAAGAAAAGTACAATACAACAGGTTCAAACGGGAAATGAAAGAAACAGGAAATTACAGCTCCACCTATGACATTCTATTGACGGAACATCACCAAATTCTCTGAGTTCCACGTCCGGTCGACCGGTCTACCGGTTGTCGTTTCGAGCTTGTAGGTACCCGGGCGTATTACTGCTGACACCACATACGGTCCTTCCCAGTTCTGCGCCAATTTCCCTCCTTCTTGAGGTTGGCTGGCTTCGCGTCTTCTCAGTACGTAGTCTCCGACTTGGAAGTAGCGCGGACGTACCCGGACGTCTCGAGTGGCTTTGATCCTTTTTTGGTAGTCGGCGATTCTCTGGGCCGCTAGGTCTCTTCTTTCTTCGATACAGTCTAGATCTAAGGATCGGGCTGCATCGTTTTCTCCTTCGACGTATCCACTCTCCCTCGGGCTCGCAATCCATGCTTCAACAGGTAGGCGTGCTTCGGCCCCATAGACTAAAGCGAAGGGCGTTTCGCCGGTCGCCTCTCTCGGGGTGGTGCGGTATGTCCACAGGACAAACGGGAGCTCATCTGCCCATGACCGGCCGGCTGAGTGCAGTTTTTTCTTTAGACCCTCTAAGATCGTCCGATTAGCATTTTCCACTTGGCCGTTCCCCTGGGGGTATGCTACGGACGACCGGATGGATTTTGTGCCGATCGTTGGTAGGAAGTTTTTGAAGTGTTGGCCCTCGAACTGTCTTCCATTATCTGTAACAATCTGCACCGGCACCCCGAACCTTGAAACCACGTTTCGCCATATGAAACGGGCACACTGCTGTGACGTGATCGTCGCGAGGGGTTCCGCTTCCACCCACTTGGAAAAATAATCTATCGCAACTATTATGAATTTTCGTCGCCCCGACAGTTGGGGAAACGGTCCAACAATGTCTACCCCCCACCGCGCAAAGGGGATGGCTGTGCTGACCGGGTGGTAGAAGGTAGCCGGTCGTCCAGGCATCCTTGCAAATATTTGACAGGTCTCACACTCTTTGGTGAGCTTCTCACAGTCGAGCTGTATCGACGGCCAGTAGTATCCAATCAACATTATCCGCCGAGCTAATGATCGCCCGCCCTGGTGTGATGAGCATATTCCTGCATGCAACTCGTCCATGACTAGTTTGGCTTCAAAGGCGGATAGACATCTCATAAGCGGGCCCCCGTACGACCGTCTGTACAGCCGACCTTCCTGTATCTGGAACCTTGATGCTCGGAGCTTGGCTTTTCGGGCTCTCGCCTCATCATTCGGGAGTCGACCGTCTTCCAAGTATCCCATTATATCGGTTATCCAATTTTCTTCGACCGGTTGAATCGGCAAGACTTGTCGGTGGTCGATGGAAGGGTACGGTACGACGAGGACCCGGGCTACTCGAGAGATATGCTCGGGTGCTTCCACACTCAACTTCGAGAGGATGTCAGCGTCAGCGTTGTCCATCCGGGGAACATGTTGAACTGCATACGTCCTGAAAGTGGTTAGACGTTCGATCGCTAGATCTCGGTAGCGTCCTAGTCGTTCGCCATTGACTTCAAAGTCTCCCAAAACTTGCCCGACTACCAGTGACGAGTCTGTTCGAGGCCTTACGCTTTCTGCTCCGAGGTCCCTTGCAAACTGCAATCCTGCGACGAAGGCCTCATATTCCGCCTCGTTGTTTGTGGGAGAGAACTGGTAGATCAGAGCGTAGTAGACCTTGAATCCTTCAGGGCTCGTGATGACAACACCTCCTCCGGAGCCTTTCCGACTGCTTGATCCGTCGGTGGCGACTTCCCACCATGAAACATCTTGAACCTGCTGGTCTGCGGTTGGGGTTTCCCTGGCTGTACATTCGACGACGAAGTCTGCTAGCGCATGTCCCTTGATAGCCGGTCGAGGCTTGTACTCAATGGCAAACTGTGTTAACATCATGGCCCATTTTACAAGGCGGCCGGAGGAAGAAGCCGTGCGAAGGACGGCTCCGATCGGTTGGTCGGTTAGCACTCGGATGACTCTGCCCTGAAAATAGGGGGTGAGTTTCTTTGCAGTCGTGTAGAGGGCGAGTACCATCTTTTCGAGGCGGGAGTATCTGAGTTCCAGGCCTTGGAGGGCGTGGTTGACATAATATACCGGTCGTTGTACACCGTCGGAATCCGTGCGGCATAGCGCAGCGCTCACAGCTCGGTCAGAGGCAGCCAGGTAGAGGTCAAGGTCTTCGCCCGGTTCGGGCTTGGAAAGGACGATCGGAGATATTAAGTATTCCTTCAATTCCTTGAATGCCGCCTGGCACTCCTCATCCCACACAAATCCATTGACCTTTCTTAGTGTCTTGAAGAAGGGTAAAGCCTTTTCCGCTAGCTTGGATAGGAATCGACTGAGAGCGGCCAGTCTTCCGGTTAGTTGCTGGACTTCCCGGACTGTGGTGGGCGGTTGCATATCCAATATAGCTTTTACCTTAACCGGGTTGGGTTCGATTCCCTTCTTCGTCATCATGAATCCCAAAAACTTCCCGGTCTGGACGGCAAACGTGCATTTTGCCGGGTTTAAACGCAACCGGTAGGTGCGCATTACCTCGAAACATGCTCGAAGATCCCGGGCGTGGTCCGTCCGGTCTTTACTTTTGACGAGCATGTCGTCTACATACGCTTCCATCGTTCGACCGAGCTGTCCTTCGAATAAGGCGTTGATCATCCTCTGATACGTGGCCCCGGCATTCCGTAGTCCGAACGGCATGACTCTATAACAGAAGAGTCCGTCCGGAGTCACGAAGGACGTTTTGGCTTCATCTTCCTCGGCCATCAAAATCTGATGGTACCCTCTAAATGCGTCCATGAAGCTCATGAGGTCCGCCCCAGCCGTGCCATCGACCATTTGGTGTATGCTCGGTAAGGGTATGGGTCCAACGGGCATGCCTTGTTCAGGTCTGTGTAGTCGATGCACATCCGCCATGTTGGTGGTTTGGGCACTAAAACAACATTGGCGACCCAATCGGGATAAACGACCGGGCGGAGGTGGCCGATCTCGGTGAGGGTTTTGACTTCACTTCTGACAAACTCCCGGCGGTCATTGGAGAGATGCCTTGTCTTCTGTTTCACCGGTCATGCTGTCGGGCTGACAGCCAATCGGTGGCATATCACTGTCCGGTCCACTCCTGGCATGTCCTCCGGTCCCCATGCAAAGATGTCTGAGAACTCTCTTAGTACGAATAAGACAGCTTCCTTGATCGCCGGGGGGAGCTGCCGTCCAATGCGGATCGTCCTTTCCGGGCGGTCAGCTTGTATGGGGACCTCTTCGACCTCATCCGACGGTTCCGGCTGTTCCTTCCGTTCAGCTTCCGCTTTCTTGGAGATTGAATTTACTTGGGAATTCCAGGCCTCCTTTTTGTCGATTGCCTTTTGGTAGCACTTCCGGGCTGATCGGACGTCTCCTCGGACGACCCCTACTCCTTCGGGGGTCGGGAATTTCATGCATAAGTGGGGCATGGAGATAATTCCTCCGATCGACACGATCGCAGGTCTCCCTAAGATAGCGTTGTGGACGCATCGAAGGTTGACGACGCTGAATTCCATCATGGTTTTGATCGTCCGGGGTCGGTTGCCAATTTCTACCGGCAATGTTATCTTTCCCTCCGGATGGATAGTATCACCAGTGAATCCAGATAATGGGGTCCCGATGGGTGTTAACTCGATCGGTTCTAATTTTAGCTTCTGGAAGACGTCCATGTACAAGACATTCACGCTGCTGCCCGTGTCCACCATGACACGTTGGACGTCGGTCCCCATGATGTCGATCGTGACGACCAATGCTTCAGTGTTGCAGTCCTCTCCCTTCGGCATATCGCTCGGGGTAAACGTGATTGGTTCTAGCTTTTGTCTCTTCTCACTAGGCTCAGATCCTATTAGTCCGATTTGGAATTTCTCCCGGGCATTGGAACTTTCCTCCGAGCCACCGAATATGACGTGGATGACTTGTTTTCCAGTCGACTGTCGGGGCTCGGTGTCCCGGTCGTGATCTTTGTCTTTTTTGTTCTTATTTGATTTCTTGAACGGGTTTTTCCAAGACGATTTTTTCTCGTCCTTCTTGTTGGTGAACTCAGTGAGCTTTCCCGATCGTAACAACTCCTCTATGACTTGCCTGAGGGTCGTGCAGTCTTCCGTTTCGTGCCCTTTGCTGCGATGGTACGCGCAATACTTTGTCTTGTCGCGACCCTCGCACTGTGGTTCCGGCAACCGGATCATGTTGCAAGATTGGGCAAATCGAAGGACGTCGACTGCCGGTCTGTTCAAGGGGGTAAAGTCGGGTGCTCTTCCTCGCCCTCGGCCGGATCTGTCGTTCGTCCACCCCTCCTCTTGTCGGCCCTGCGGTTTTCGGCTGCTGCCGGCCTCTTGTTGGCGCTTGGCGAAATTGGCTTCACCAGCATTAGCATAGTCAGTTACCCTTCGGATTGCCTCATCGTAGGTAGCCGGAGGGTGTAGGATGAATTCTTGGTATAGGGCCCCGGCACGCAAATTGGAATGCAACACGTTGATCGCTGTCCGGTCGTCGAGGGGTTCAACCTCGCCGATCGCTGCCTTCCATTTGACGAGGAAGTCCGTCAAGGACTCGCCTTCTAGTTGCTTGGCCTTTTCAAGGTAAGTGAAGTGTTTCCGGACTTCTTTGGAGGTGGCGAATTTGTGCACGAACTTTTTCGCCAACTCCGCGAAACAGGCGATTGAACCGGGCTCCAATGTTTGGAACCAGTCTGCTGCCCTCCCTGTCAAGGTTGAGTAAAACGCTTGACACATTACTGCGTCGGTTACTCCCATCATCAGCATGTTTCCATAGTAGGAGTTAATGTGTGCTTCCGGGTCGGTTTTTCCATCGTAACCTTTATTCCCCGGTATTCGCAAGTCGTGAGGGTAGGGGAGGCTCATTACATCTGCCGTGAAGGGGTTGCGCAGTAGGGGCGCTTCAGGTTCGGACGACCGGTGGCCATGCTCACGCCTCCATTTACAAAATTCCTCCCGGACTTGCTGCAACAGTCCCTTAGCTTCGTTTCGCGGATCCTCTCGGTCAGCAGCCCGTCGAGCCATTCTCCTAGATCTGCAGCTGCTGACTTCTCCGGACTCTTCTTGTCGGGGCGCTGGGAGGTTTACAGATTCCTCCATATCTTGCCGGGCTCCGATTCGCTGATGCACAGACGGCTGGAGACGAACGAAAGCACTCATGCGCGCGGGGACTTCTTCAGCCCCCCGCTCGTGAGCTGCTCCAGGTCCTAACCTCGACCTGGCCGGTCGGCGCTCAGATTGGGCCCGGCGGAGCTCTGGTGCCGCTGCTGACGCTGACGCCACTGACTGGCCCAGCTCGGGCACGTTCGGCGCATTCGGCATTGGCATGGGCATGTAGGGTTGGTAGGCGCCCGGGCCTGGTGGGTACTGGTATTGGGCTCCGAAGAAGCGTTGTGGGCTTTGCCAATATGGGTACACCGGATCAAACATCCCGGGTGCATACATCGGGTATTGGAGTGGCATTTGTCCGGGGATGCCAGGGAATGCTACTCCTGGTTGAATGAAATTAACCGGGTCCGGGGTCATCTCCCTGCCCGGTGGTGTATTAAGGTCCATCCGCGGATTCATCTGTGATCGGAGGTCCGATGAGCTCTCCTCGGCTTCCGCATCGTTATTGAAGTCCATGAATGGAAACATTTTCAGGATCCGTCTGGTGTTTACCGGGACGGCTTTCAGTTCGATCCCCACAGACGGCGCCAAAATGATACTGTTTATACTGAGTGGTATATTTATACGGTCGTAAGCGAGGCTCGGATCTCTCACGTGGGTCGGGAAGGTCCGGTCTTGCCTCGTGCCCCCAAAGTCCCTTTCAAGGTGCATTTAATGCGCTATTTATAGGGTCAGAAAGGTGGGTCACGCCGGGCCTCCGGGATGTTAGACACGTGGTGGGCATGCACCGGGTGTTACCTGCGGCCGTGTCGACGTCTGCCACGCGGCGCTAGAGGTCTGACTCCTCCTCCCCTCTGGCCAAGAGTCATCCAAGGGCCTCCGGTCGGGATCGCCCAGTAAACCGGTCACTTCCCGGCGGGTTCTTCGAGGTGTCTTGCTGCTCGGGGGTCGACCGTGTCTACTGACCCTTCCGGGTCGGGAAGGGTAGGGGGCTCACTTCCAAGGGTCGGGTAATGACCCGGTCTCGATACGGTCGGGCACCGGGCGTACATCCTTAGGGTTGAACATATATCCTTATCAGGTATAAATAGTTGATAACATTAGTTGATTGTAGAAAAGTGTTTGGTAAATTAGCTGTTAGCTGATAGCTGTTTGGTATAATTTCTTTTCTCAAAAAGCTAATTGAAAAAGTTGTTTGGAGTAGCTTTTTGAATTTTAGCCTTTTGGAGTTGCAAAAAGTTAATTAACCAAACATTTATATTGATATTTTAACTACATCAAATAATTAATAGTGATCAAATAAGTCAAAATTGGCCTATAGGCCTTTTTTTTTTACCAAACAAAGCCAACAATTTGAATTTTATTATGCATTAAATGTCTAGTGTATATATATATATATATATATATATATATATATATATATATATATATATATATATTTATGACATGTAATCTAGGGATGACTTGTATAAGAGTATTTCGAGATTAACTAATTGCATTCACTATTTGTTTCTTGTAATTTCAAGACTCACACTAACGTCACATTAGACATTTTAAAAATTTGCATCAGCTCCACCGAGTGTGAATACTAAACTAAATAAATAAACAATATATAATAAATACACAAATTAAAGTTAAAATAAATAATAAAACTAAATATAATATAAATTTTATTCGTTATTCTTGTAATTCATAACGCTCTCGAGCCCCACCTCAAAATGAATGTATAATATAACATTAATTTAGAACTAAATTTGCATCCGCTCCACCGAGTGTGAATACAAACTTAATAATTAATTAAACAATATATAATAAAAACACAAATTAAAGTTTAGAATCCAAAATTAAATTAAATATGATTTAAATTTTTATTCGTTATTCTTGTAATTTCACAACTCACCTTGGTCCTACCATTGAGAATGTGAATATTTTAAAATTTTACATTGCTTCCGTTTGTGTGAGCACAAACTATTTTCATCTTGATAAAAAATTCAAATAATATAAAATAAATAAACAAATTAAAATTGAGAATCCATTATAAAACTTTTAATATAATATAAATATTGTAACATAATAAGTTTTTTTGAAAGCCAATCAGACGATTGTATTAATGAATAAACATAGTAATAGCGTCAGGGGTAATAGAATCTCAATACATAGAATGTTCCTGAGCGAATGCTAAAGAAGCTAGAGTATGAGCATGCAAATTAACTTGTCTAGAAACATAACATAACGTAAGCTGATTAAATAGGGACATAGTAGTCCTGCACTGATCAATCACGACCCCAACATAAGAGAAGGTAGATGTTGTTTGTTGGTGTAAAGCGCTCCGTAACACCAAGCAGCCCGTGAGAAGACAGACCGCTGTGATATTCCTTTCCAACAACCAAGATAGAGCATCCTTACAAGCTAGTGCATCCGCCATAAGTGGCGAGAAACAAAATGGTAGCTTGCCAATGAATCTTTATCAATTTTTAAAAGGAATAAATTTCATTCATCCAATAACAAAATTAATAGTTAAAATATTGTGCGGACCAAATTTAATATGAATGGTGTGTGTATTTATGTATATATACACTTAATTTGATTATGTGACATATACAAAATTTAAAATTTATCTCGATTCATCACTTATTATTATCCAAAAAATTAATATACAGCGAGTTAGATTTACTAAATATATGTGGTTTAAATTATACAATTGTTGTATACTTTCTTTGGTACACCCTAATTAAATTTATTTGATTATATTAATTAGTTGCCTTTTAATGCGTAAAATTATAAATAGTAAATTGATTATATTAATTCTTATTGAGACATAAATTTAATATAACATTGACTAATAGTAATAGCATGCATATTTAATTATTATGTGAAGTTGTATTATTCTTTTGTCATTTATTTTTCTTTGTCAAAGCTAATTGTCATAAAATTATAGAGGGGAAATTAGGAAGGGAATAAAGCATTTTTCTATTAATATAAATAACAACACAAACAAGTGATAATTTCATTATATGTTTCTTTAAAAGTGATTGAAAGTGTCAAACTGGTTGTGGAGTGCTAGTCTAGGTTACATGGGAATGGAAAATAAGGGCAAGAATCCTAAGATACAAAACACGTGAGGAAAATAAAAATATAAAAATAGTCACACTTATGTCATACCGTCTCACGAATTTGAAATCATAATATACTACTTATTTTAGAAAATTTAATACGAATTTGAAATACATAAATTGTTACTAATGATAAATATTGTAATACTTATAACTTAAGTTGTGATATTTACAAAGTGCATGTAATTCTAATATAAATATTGTAATACATAAATGTGAAATTTTACTTATATGAAAAAATTACAATACTTATTGTAGAATATTTAAGAGTTTTTTTTCCCAAAATGGTCCCTCGACTATTGCTCATTCTCAATTTTGCATTTCGACTTTCAATTACAATACTTATTGTAGAAAATTTAATACAAAGTTGAAATTAAAAATATATCGTTACTCATAATAGATATTGTAATACTTATATGTAAAATTGTGGTACTATTTAGAGCACAATTGATTGTTACTATTAAATAAAGAGTTAATACCCAAAATGGTCCCTCGACTATGCCATAATTACCAATTTGGTCCTCAACTACCATTCTTACCCAATTAAGTCCTCAACTATGTAACTTTTACTCAATTAAGTCCTCAACTATACAATTCTTACCCAATTTAGTCCTCAACTATACAATTCTTACCCAATTTAGTCCTCTGTATTAATTTGACTGTTTGTTGAGTGTCAAAAGTCGGGAAAAAATTATAATTTTACAAGATTTCTCCTTCCTCTCCATTTAGCAGCGCCAAACCATGCAGCAATACATTCCGATCATATTTCGATCGTCAAAAAATCGTTGGAAATCAAATTCATGGGCTATCCGATGCATAACTACTACTTCGATACTGACAGGTTTAGAACCCAACCGGAGCTTATTGCTACATGGTTTGGCGCTGCTAAATGATGAGGAAGGAGAAAACTTGTAAAATTACAACTTTATTTCCACTTTTGACAGTCAACAAACAGTCAAATTGACAAAGGACTAAATTGGGTAAAAATTGTATAGTTGAGAACTTAATTGGGTAAGAATGATAGTCGAGGACCAAATTGGTAATTACGACATAGTCGAGGGACTATTTTGGGTATTAACTCTTTAATAAATAATGTAGATATTTATAACTGAAATTGTAGCAGAACTAATTGTCTCTGAACCAACCCGTCTCATGGACAAGGATCGATCCGTGAGACGGTCTTACACAAGTTTTGCCATATAAAAAATATAAGTTGTATTTACAAAACAACAACAACAACAACAATGATAATAATAATAATAATAATAATAATAATAATAATAATAATAATAATAATAATAATAATAATAATAATAAAATCTTCATTTATGGATAAATATTAATTGCGTGTCATGTTCTTATTTCAAAGAAGGTATTTTAAAATCTTATACAGATAGAGAAACTGTTTCGAAACATTTCTGAAATTTTAATAAATTTGTGGACGGATATATTTTTACATTTTTGACGTAAGGGCTTACGTCATGGAATTGTTACGGAAGTGCTTACGTCATAGGTGATTTCTCTCTTATATAAAGTTGGCTAAACTGGCCCCCGTCTTCTGTTGTGCGGGGATTAATTTATGGTGTGTTTAAGGTTGTGATAATAAGAAACGAGTAAAGCTTATTTGTTTCTGTGACGTGTGTAAACACTGCCTTAAAAGCTATTGCCGGAGACCGTGCAAGTCTTTAACCTGGGTGCTTTCGATCAGCAAACACAGAATAACTCACGTATTGCTTTTGCACTGAGAATACGTATTCTCACTGGAATTATTCTTGTGAATGAGGTTTGGAATGCATGGTATTTATAAGGTATTGAACCAATTGCCTTCCCCACCACATCCACAAAGAAAAACGCAAAGAGCGGAGAAATGATCATGCTTCTCTATTCAAATACTCAAATAACATCAGGAAGCTAATAGCAAGCAAATCCCAAAGGCAGTGAACTCTCAAGAACATTACTGTGAAACATTTCATCACAAATTCTACCATAACATGCTCATTTCTAATCGAAATTCAACGAAATTAAAGTCCAAACGTGCGTCATGTCAGCCCCAAGGTACCGAGCCACAAGGACCCGTGACACCCGGTCCGAAACGACACGTAGCTGAGCCACAAGGGCCCGGTCACTGCACAGGTAGCCTGTAACAGAGCTTGCGGCGGGGCTAGAGGAGCCCCGCCGCCTGGGATCGCCCAGCGATGGCCTAGGGCCACGGCCCTTGCATAGGGCTGTGCCCTAGAGCCGTCCCATCACGGCCCTAGCCAGCGGCTCCCCTCATGGGTCGTTGGCTAGGCACGTGACTCTAGTTGGTGCACACTGTGTTGTGCACCAGAGTCTTCTTCTTCACCTGTAAGGCATTTTCAGACAATTTTCCACTTCCAAAACATCATACAACACCAACAAATCATCTAATAGCTCAAACACACAACATTCTAGCATTTCTACTAATTTCTATCCACATAACAGTGACTTCACAGAGTCAAAAGAGGTTGGGAATCCATGGGGTTATACCTTGTGCTTCTTCCTTTTCTTGTGTGGATCCCTTCTCTTGTCTTTCTCAGATGATACCACATTCACCACCTATTTCTGTGATTTTTCTTTCTCTGTTAACAGACTTGGAGTGGAGGAAGCAATGGAAGAGATCCGGAGGAATGAAGGGGGTACTATTCTATTTATATGGGTTCAAAACCCTGGGTAGATCATCAATGATTGGTTGGTGGCAAAATGGTAATTTGGCTTGACTCCTTAAAAATATCAGACAAGGGAAGGTGGAGTCTAGTGGTTCACCAAGCATCATGGACCAAGGTCTAGAATCATGGTTTTAAAATAGTTTTGGGGTAAAAATGCATTTTTCTAAAAATACTTTCTAGACAACCACTTAGTTTAGGTTTCTCAGATTTCTACCGGTTTCACTCAGATTGACTTTCGGATCAAAAAATAGGTACGCAATGTACCCGAGGATTTAGGATTTTAGATTTAAAATAAGTCCCGGTGTTGAATTTATTTAAAAGTGGTTCAAAATAATTTATTCAGACACCGATTTCATCGCAAAAATATATATATATATATATATATATATATATATATATATATATATATATATATATATATATATATATATATATATATATATATATATATATATATATATAGAGTGAAAATGGCTATTTTGAAATTTCTTAAAAACGAATTTATAAAATTAAATTTTGGGTTGTCACAGTAGTGGTGCTAGAGGCACGGACCATGCGAATGACACTTCGGTGCTACCATGTTGGTGGACTTGTTGGTGGTTACGGAGTGGGGCATGTAGTTGCTCCGGATGAATAAGGGAGGCGATATAAGGGTGGCGTGGAGGTACAGGTTGGAACTGATATAAGGATGGGGAGGAGTAAAGGTTGGAACTTGGTATAAGGTTGGAAGATGGATTGTGTGTTCTGGTGACTATTTGCTAATTGTTGATTATTGAGTCCCGATGCTTGTCTTTAATTGTTAATTATGTGCTTGCATGTTTATTATATCTTACAAATGTAGGATGCATGTTAGTGGTATTTGTAATGTTGATCCGTTGTTATATTCTAAGTCTTGCCCTTGATTTGAAAGCAGTGATGCCTAAGACTATATATATATTCCAATTTCAAAATGATTTCCTATATTTATATTTATTGTACTTAACGTTTGGGAGTGGATTACTCAGCATTATTCGCTGACGGTTGCTACAATATGTTTTTCAGGTAATGATCATTAGCTGAGGAGCGCGCTAGATGGACTCGTAGTTTTAGTCTAGTTAGTCCTAGTTGTGGTATTTGGCCTGCGTGCCGTGGATTGTAATGGTTTATCGACTTATGAATTTCACCGGCCTGTCTGGATAGTCTTAGCCTGTGCATCTAGGTTCCAAACCTAGGTGTGGCATAACACCCCGACGATTATGTTTAGTGTATGCTCTATTTGGATAATTATTATTAGTCTGCCTTTATTTTATAAGTCTTTTTTTTTTCAAAAAAAAAAAAAATTATAAGTCTTTAAATGCTTTAAAAATTAGGGGTGTTACAGTCATGATGTACACCCGACCCGAGTATGGCGGGGTATATGACTACCACACATCTCACAACACATGAAACATGTAGGGGAAAAACTACCACTACCAAATATCAATAGGTGCTTGTAAGATAAAGAGTTCATAGTACAACTAAGATCATAGTCATATACCAAGACTATGTGATCTAATGGTATCTGGGTTGGACTTCCATTTGGAAGGTTATGAGTTTGAGCCTCAGTGGAGGCGTTATTGGTTCTTTTTGTTTCAGTTGGTTGAGAAAGTATATGAACAGATACTACAATGTAATAGGACCAGTGACATCCAAAATTGTTTATAATTATGAATATATAGCTTTATAATTATGAACATATAATTCAGTAATTATGAACATAAAGTTATGTAATTGTGAATATAAAGTTCAATAATTATGAATATGAGTTCAAAAATTATGAATATATAACTTTATAATTATGAACATAGAACAGTGTCCACCTTGTAAGGTAAACACAGTTCCACAGCATAACGATTGCATGTGGCTCTATGCTACAACGAGTAACCCAATTAGACATGACACACTACCAATAAAAAAATAAAAAATAAATTTAATAAAAAAAGAGGAAGATAATGATAATGCTACTCAAAAGAGAATTAAGAAGAATTAGAGAAATTTAAATAAAAAATAGTACTCTGTATTTTTTTTAGACTATCACTTTTAGACTAACGTTATTACAAAGTTGCAAAGATTTATTTTAGTGACAATTATAATCAATATCTCATATATTATCTTGCATTTATATACTTTAAATTACCAATTTAAATAAACAAATTCAACATTTATTTACCTATGTATGCACCTTCTATATAATATTGCATTGATATACTTTGAAATACTTATTTAAAAATAATTATTGGGCATTACCCCATTCGCACAAAGCGCGTAAAAAAAATTAGTATTTTAATAAATTTTAAAGAACTATAGAATCTTCTTGGAAAAAGCATCAAATAGGTCATCGGACATTTACTATTCGTGCAATTGGACCACCGAATAGAAAAATGTGCAATTGAATCACATCTAACTCTATAAATTTGTGCAAGTAACATTTATAGCAGGTTATTTGTAGGTAAAACTGATTTTTTTATTTTTTATTTTAAATGTACTGTGGACGGAGGAGACACCATCCTCCTCCGTTTAGGCCGCCAGGGTAGCCTCCTCTGTTCAAGTTGTCGATGGATGGAGGAGGCAGCTTTGCCTCCTCCGTCTAGATCTACTGAGAAGGAGCAATCATGCAGTGCCAATTTTTAGATTTTTGTGGCTCCGTTCTTATAAATAAATAAGGCCCTACTAAAAGTATAAGTGCAATTTAAAATCAATACTGTAAAATATATGACTCTTCTTTTTAGTTACAGAATAATTTTGCTATGCTCAATTAATTAGGTCCTAATTATTAGGAAAGAGAAGTGATGATGAGTTTTAGGATTAATTGTAGATTTTATTTTATTGAAATAAGGGTCAAATATGTCACCCAACTAGGGATGACAATGTGCCCCGTCCCTATAGGGGATGGGGATGGGGACGGGGACAGGGAAAAAAATGCGGGGATCGGGGACGGGGACGGGAAAACCCCTTCCCGCTCCCGAAAATTAAATAAATAAATATATATATATATATATATATATATATATATATATATATATATATATATATATATATATATATATATATATATATATATATATATATATATATATATATATATATATATATATATATATATTAATTATTTTAGGATTATGAATTAGATTATTAGTTGTATTAGATTTTAAAATTAAAATATCAGAAGTCACATTGCCAGTAACTCTAATTCCCTAAGACCTAAGTCGCAGACAAACTCACAGACACTCTGAATATTGAATATGCATATATTGGATTAGTTGAATATTGAATGTTGATAGTATTCAATAATACTTGTAGTGTATATATAACAACAATAAGTAAATGATACCATTGATTTCAATTTTTTTATATAAAAAAATTGTAATAGTTTGATATTTGACTATGGGTTTATCGGGGATGGGGATTCTCTGTCCCCGCTAAATTTTCCGCAGGGACGGGAAATTTTTCTCCGTCGGGGACGGGGACGGGGATGGGGTTGGGGTAGCGGAGACAGGGAGTATACTCCCCGCTCCCGCCCCACCCCGTTGACATCCCTACACCCAACTGCACACCAACCTTCGTCTCCTAGTCATGGAGATGAAACTCTTCAACTCCGGCCATGGAGACGAAGCTCTTCGACTCCGGCTATGGAGACAAAGCTTGTCGAAGATGAATCGTCTCTGGCAAGTTTTTTTTTTTTTAACTTTTTTTTAATTTTAATTAATTATTTTATTTAAAATTAGTTTTAAAAATTATTTTTAAAATTGGTAACCTACCATTCCACGTAAATAGATCATTTTAAATAAAATAACCTATTATGCACAGGGACCTATTACATAATTTTGTGTTGTACAGGGACCTAATTGCATCTATTTTTAGTTTGGTGGCATAATTATACTTTGGTGTGCAATTAAGTGGCCTATTTGACCCTTATTCCTTAATTTTAAGGTACCAAACGTTCTTTATGAAATCAATTGAGTGTCGCAGTACAATACACACCTCTCGGAAAGCGATTTTGACAAAAATTAAGGTGATTGAATGTATACAATCCTTCTTACATAGGCAAATGCATACCAGCCTGTCCTGTGATACATTCAGCCTATTGCGAAAAATAAGTCAAACTCGAACATATCAAATTCCCGAGGAATGAAGATCTCTTCCAACTCAGATTTAGAGGGATAAAATTGTGAATATAAATACTCCCGAATTGTGTAATATTCTTCAGAAAGTGGCCCCTCAAGAATGATATGTTGTATAGCAGCAGCACCACCACCCTGTAAGTAATCAGAATCTCAATTAAAAAGTAAACATTACAAGTGCTCCAATATAATGCTACCAAAAAAAAAAACAATTGAGAAGGAATTGAAGCATTCACCCTTTGGCTTGCATCTCCTACTTTTCGCAAAGTCACATACTCCCCACACCGTAAGGCTCCACCTGCAAATTCTACCTGAAAACACGAGATTTAACATTACTCCTTTGCATGCACAAGAGCAGTAATAGTATAGTATCATCAGAGAGTTTTTAAAATGCCTTTGGGAAACATGCCATGCCACTTTTTTCTTTACCAAAATATCACACCTCCCATTTTTACAAAGGGACATTGTAATAAAAGGTATTTGAGAAAAATTCCATAAATAATAATAATAATAATAATAATAATAATAATGATAAACAACAACAACAATACCTGCACACCCTTGCTTGCAAGAAACTGCTTGAAATCTGACAGTTTTAGGTCTCCAACAAGTACTGTCTTATGTGGTGGAGCAGAATCTGAAAGAGGAAGTAAAGACAACATGCCACTGTCTGTTTTCCCCACTTCAGCATCAACCCATGCTATTTCATAGTCTCCAAGCTACAATTACACAGACAATAACAAATGAGAGATACATCGAAAAAGGCCCAACATAAAGGGTTGAAGACTGTAAGTGCTACATATTCTAGTTGGTCAATCTCATTTTGAAATACTGGACTGGACATTCCAGAACAGAGTACAGCAAATATCGCCACACTACATTGAACTTACTTTCTTAAACAGCACATTGCTCATTAATTTCTCGGATAGTTGCACCTATCATAGAAATGAGCAGAAAACAAAAACAAAACTTTGATCAGTATTAGCATTTTGAAATAATTGTCTACACATACAACAATTTGGGAATATACAACCTTATAAGCACACAAATCTGAAGTAACATCAATCGTTTCTTCAATTTGGGGAGCATAAACATGTGGGCATACATGCTTCAGACAATGTTGTTTCAAATGCTCTGTTGCTTCAGCTGTGCCATGTACCAAAACCTGTAGATCAAAACAGAACACCAGCTGATTAGCATTACAGAGATGGATATCTGCATGCAGTCTACCAAAAGGGTTAATAAAGTTCAGTAGAAAAATGATTGCTTTTTAAAAGTGCAAATTAGACTACAGAAAGAAAGAAGTAGCAAGTTAGCTTATGGGCACAGAAATACAAAGTAGATAGAGAACAAACTAATTTGATGTTATTCTATTAAAAGATAAGGTCCTGATAACCCGTGGTTCAAGGTGAGGCCTCCCCAGATCCCAGTAGGTAATAGCATTTTCACTAGACTTCCCATCAAATAAAAATACTCAGTATTATGGTTTATGGACATCACACATATGAGCTATAATACGATAAAATGCAATGCTAGACTCTACACTCGCTTATATTATTAATATGATCAAATTGGAAAAACCAATGTTTGGTGACACAACTTAACTTAGATAATTTCTTCCATTTTAAAAAAAAAAAAAAAAAAAGATCAAAACAAAAGATACTACACATGACACCACCAGTAGAACAGAAGTGTGTACATACAAGCTTTAAGGGAGCAACATGGGCAAGAATAGATTTGATTGAACGACCATCAGAGCGGCCTTCAAAATCCATGTAAACCAAGGAACACTTGACTTGGACCTGTGTAAGATGAAAGTACAGAACCCCATTAAAAACACAGTATCATCAATAACACTGAGAAATTTAACCTGTCAATTTTTACGAGTTTGAACTAGATAGCAGCAAGCAATATTTTTTTGTAAGTGAAAAAAAAAACAATAAATAAATAAATAACCCAACAAGGTGAGTACTAACTAAAAACAAAAGATAAGCCAGTCTGCCAAGCTATGTGCTCCAGTTTAAAGGTGTTAAAAAAAATCTTTAACTATGCGTCTATGCTCAATGAAGAAAATGTAAGGACTTACAGTTAACTCAGAAGATACAACTTTTGATGGTGTAGTATCAAATATCAGGCTAGCAGATCCCTCATCAAGCTTTCCATGAAGATCTCCATCAACCTAAGTAGAAAATCTCATCAGGTTGAATTATCTAAAAATAGTATTCCACATAAATTCTAATTATATAATTTCATGTCTGTTTTTTTTCACAGTTTATTCACTCCCATCCATCCCTCCTTTTCCATATGATAAAGATATGTAGTGAAGGTCTAAAATTCATGTTACAGAACCCTTTAAAGTGGAGTTCTAAAACTATGATACATATGATTAAAACTAAGCATAACGAAATGGTCAACTGACAGAATGCTAAAATGTACTTCAACACCCTCGTGAACTATCCATAATAGATTCAGAAGTTACACTATACCTAGCAAATGCACACTGCAGATAAAAGGCTATAATTTCTTTCAATTTTTCCTTTTCTTTCCCCTCCAGATCAATAAGACTTAGAAGCATACCAAAATCAAGAACTCACAGGCATCAATGATAACTCCATATGTTCTTCCTGGATGACATAATCATCAGGATTGATGACTTCACCAAAATCATCCCAATCAGAGGACTTAACATAGCAGGGAAACATTGGTGCGACACTAGAAGAAGGTAGAACAAACCCATCAATCAATACATCCTTGTAAGGACCAACTTGTAGACTGGTAGCTGCAAAATTGATATGCCTTGAGATTAATTAAAACTGGATGAAGAATTTTCTGGCCTAGACTGCCTATATATAGGTTTAAATTTTGAAATTAAATTACATGGAATAAATGTTATGCAAATAAATTACTGGAATCTACACACCAGTGGAAAGAAAAAGAAAAAAAAAAAACCCATTCCAAACGTTCCCCCCTCTATTTGAAAATTTATAGCAGATAAGTAATATGAGTAAATTTATTCCCCTTCTATTAAAAATAAATAAGACCTCCTAGTCCCCTCAGCCATTTCAGCTATGCCTATAACTCTGTCTATATTATTAATATCCTAGGAGAGCCAATTCTTCAATAGAATAGCATCTTTTTGAACATTACCATTTAATGAAGTATGTTTGACATTAGATGAATCAATGACCATTGGGTCACTCGTAAGAGTGTCAACTCCAAGAGATGCTTTTGATTCTTCATCTTTAATCATACTAGCTTTGAGAGCTTCCTCCTTTACCCTATTTTGCTCCTCCTCATAAGCAGCTAGCTCTTCTCCAACCAAAGGTATCCTCTTTGACATGGTAACTTTAACTACTTTAGGAGGTGGATCAGACTGAAGCATACGCGCTAGTGTGCCAAACTATATGTAAGTTCAAGGAGCCAAGCAAAAACATGTTTCATTAGATATACAATAGATGATTGAACAAGAACGTGTGATTTTTTCCAAATAAAAAGATTGAATGTCAATAAATAAATGCAGATTAGAAAGTGATGACAATTTAAAATTTATTTGGTGGTAGATAGGAATACCTTGATGACCAAAAGTTACAAATAATATGTGTAATTCAGTGTTGTTAAGGCGTCGCCTAAGCTTCCGATCAGTAGAGACCAATCGCCTATCAAGCTCGCCTTGCCTGAAATGGATGAGGCGAGCTCGTGTGTCGTCCAAGCGTATTGGACACCTAACCCGGTACTAAAACATGAATTGATATATGATATTATATATTTATATATACGGCACCTCGCCATGAAAGTCCGCCTTAACAACAATGATAATTCATACATAGCAAATTTTTCAATATGATATCGGGGAAATCACCATTTTAGTCCTCAATTGTTTCCCAACTGTCAATGTAGTCGCTAGTTTTCAATTTCAACCAATTTGATCATCGAATTGTTTAAAATTTCGTCAATTAAACCCTTTTAGGCGGCCAAATTGACAAAATTTTAAAAATGTGGAAATCACTATTTTGGTCCCGGTAAGGGTTTACTTGACGAAATTTTAAACAATTCAATGATCAAATTGGTTGAAATTGAAATCTAGGGACTACATTGGCAGTTGGGAAACAATTGAGTGACCAAAATGGTGATTAACTCATATGATATCTTATCCATTTTTTGGGGTAACCATAATCCTGAAATGTTTTTAGGAAATATAAGTATATGTTATGAAACAATTAAGACACATTCACCCATCTAGTCACATTCCAGCACAAAGAGCAATCAATTGAATATTTGAATGCAGAGAAAGAGTACACTAAAACATCTAATCTGTAGACAGTGCATAAACAAACCTGCCCTCTTTCGGTGAATAAAACAAGATTCCTTGTATCGGTAGCCCATTCAACAAATATATCATGTGAAAATCCAGCCTCTAGACTTGCCATGGATGCCAGAACCACCTAAAAAGGACATGTTCCCAAATTATAAAACTAAATAAAGACACATCAAGATACCATCTGTTTTAATTAAACAGGCATCCTAACCTTGGGACCTTCTGGCAACTTTTCAAGCTCACTCTTGTTTACCAAAAGTGTGATATGCCTGTCAATTTATGAAATAAATGCTATGGTTAATTTTTTGAAATCTGGAAACACTAAATGGCTTCAACTAGCAGAAATTTTGAGTAGGCTAAGGCAATTGCAAGCAGTACAAAGGCCGCAGAGAACAAAAAAGTAGAGGGACTGAGGGAGTAGTGTTTTGAAAACAAAATTATGATGGCATTTGAACATGCTGTTATTAAGGAGATAGACTGGTCAGTCTGGGGCTACCTGAGATTTAAAATTGTGCACCTATAGTAAGGGTTAACAGAACAAGTACTTTTGTCCAGATGGTAAGCTTGCCACTAAAGAGAAAGTCTGATAAAATTAATGGTAAAGTGGGTGGAAGAAACTGATCTTACTTCAAAAGAAAAGCATTATCCCGTCTGTCCTCAAAAAGACTTGGCTATTGAATCACTCATCCACTCAAGGAAGCTCTTGACATAGTCAATTGTACTTGATGCAACATATGTGAGAAAAAATATGGAATAGCTCAAACCCTTTTGATGCCAGTGCTGGAATTTTCAAAGAAAATAAAAAAAGGGAAATCATTACAATTACCTGGTGATGCAATGACTACAGTTTCATTACCAACTAACCTGCTCTAGCAACAAAATGAGTTCCAATACGCGACCAGCAGTATCTACAGGTAGTAATACTTTTCCACCAGCATTTAGAGTCTTCTCAATGCTATCTGTGGTAAATAAGGGAATATGTTTGCATAAGTACTGAAAGAAAAAACAACCTCCATGTAAGTCAAGTCCAAAGCTGAATCACTGGACTCTTCTAGAGGACTGGTAATAGATTGTTAATTTAAGCAGGCAAGAATATGTTTTAATTATCATTTAAAAAGAAGCAAAATCTGGCCGACTGCTAAAAAATTCAATAATTTTCAAATTACTCAAGGAGCAACTTTTACCTAGAAATTCTTGATCCCTCTGACGTCTTGAAGGCTGGTTGCTCAAAGCATTATAGGCATCAGTAATTAGGACAGCAGGGCGAACAAAAGACTCTAAAATGGTTCCATTTAAAAGCCTGATAGAAGCAGCGGAAAGTCAGTTTCATAATTACACAAGTTATTCCCTAACACCCTAAACCCTAACTCTACACACTAATACAATAATTACACAAGTTATAACAAATATTATAATGCATGACCTTTCTTTGCGATGATTAAAGTCAACAGCATATATAACATCTTCCCCATCTTTTGTTATCTTCCAGACTGTACCCCCTAGTAGATGACCAGATACATGTGGAGCAATGACAACTCCTTCACCTTTCCCTGGCATTAGTTAACAATTTTCAACAAGAGATAACCAAAAGATAAATTTCATTACTCCACACCCAAAAAAAAAAAAAAAAAAAAAAAAGAAGAGTTAACTAAACAAAAATAAGAATCAAAAAGTTGTATAACATTAATGGGGTCAAGATAAAATTAATTAAGAAAATCCTAACAAGATTCACTTTCTTGAGTCTTTGAAAACCCCCTACCCTCAATCTCTTTCCCTGTTTTTCTTTGGCTCATCATGTTGATTTCTATTTTTTTGTTCATAAGCCCAAGACTGCTACTCTATTCTCCTAGAGTCTCCCTTACTCTTTTCTTCATTTTTGTTGTAAATAAAATAAGTTTGTCCTCTTTTTAGGGCAGGGGTGGGGTTGGCGGCTGAAGCTTCTGAGCTTAGGTCTATAGGGCATCATCTTGGCCAGCTAAGTCAAGGTTCATTGGCATTGTTTTCACACATTTTATAGTACCCGATACTTATTGAAAAACTATACCCTTAAGTTATGAAAACAAAAAGCTCAACTAGGTTTAGGGTGCAATGACTTTAGTTGGGTCCATATACACTTCATTCTAGACAAGACAAAACAAGATTAAATTAGTTGAATTAAGAATATCTAAGGAAAATCTCAACAAACAAAATACAATGCTTACCGGACATATGATAGTTCTGAGAGTAGGTTAATCTGGTGACACTTTGGAATGCAAAATCAATGTCATCCAGGGTAAACAAATTAAAATCGGACACTTGCTACAAAAAAAAAAAAAAAAAAAAAAAAAAAAAAGAGTAAAGGAGTAAGCAATGTGAACAAGAACAACCCATAGGAAAGATAATTTTTATAAAATGATGTAATAGAGGTTTACCTTACGCGAGAGATATTGATCATACATAGTTAATAATCCTAATCTATAAACAGGTTCAGTGGCGTAAACAGGAGCAGCTAATCCAAAGTGTTTCATGGCATAGGGCAGGGCACCAAGGTGAAGGGTGTCTGGATACGAGAGCAGCACGGCATCCACTGTTGATGCTACCCTGAATAGATGTACAACATTTTTAAATAGAAAATACTAATGTGTTAGTAATTAGAGAGGACAAAATGTTGTTGTCAAAACTATGCAATTTACAATCTGCTTATGTGCCCTAAATAAGGATTACAATCAATTCTCAATTCTTGGCTGGAACAAAATCATTTGCAAAAGTAGTAATTCCAAAAAACTAAATTAATATTGAAGCATTTCAAGTTGAATATGTGTGCACACAAACATAGAGAGACAGACAGACCGACCTGGACAGGGGTTGGAGAAGAGAGGTATCAAAGTGGTCATTCCAACCACAGTCAATAAGGAAGTTAAAGCCATCAACGGAGACAAGGTAGGAGAGAGGGTTTTCGTTATACACTCCACACAATGGCTTCACCTGCACTGAAGTTCCCATGGCAGTGATTCTCTTTGCTTTCAACTGAGCTTTGCAGTTGTGAGGGAGAAGGCTTTCCGTCTAAACCAGTGAGAAAAATACCAATAATTTGAATAAATACATTATTGACACACAAATACTAACATAATAATTGAAAGTCAAAATGTGAAACCAGTGAGAAAATATAAAATGAAATAGCATCAAGTATACAATTTGAATAACAAAAACATTCAAATAACAAAATGAACTCCACATTTCCATTGAGTTACTATTAACTAATAACATTATCCCATATGAGTATTCAAATATCATTCCGTAATAATTTTTCCGTACTCCCTAACATTTGAATGACAAAGTAACAACAAATTAACAGCAGCAGCACTTGAGCAAAATTAGCTGGTTTCAACTTTCAAGAGCAGAGACTCTACAAAGTTGACAAGATTAATATTCAAATATCATTCTATCTTGCCTGTTAAAAAATCGGTTTCTGTCAGTTTCTCATGTAATGATTAATTAGAATATACTATTCAACCTCCCCATTTGGTTGTTGCTTATTCCACGTAAAACGCAGAAAGATTATCTCGAAATTGCAACTTACAAAACGAAGGAAACACACAATTACAAAAATGAAACGTCAACTGATAAACATTTGTCGTCACTGCAGGGTAGATTACCAGAGAAAGATTGTGAGGTTGCAAGCTTGTATCACTATGTGCCTGCGTCTCATACTCTTAGCTTTGCAGATTCCGGCATTGCTGTGCGAGACTGGGGGAGGAGAGACCCTTGCAGATTCCGGCGTTGATGCGCAGCGAGACTGGGGGAGGAGGGGTAAATTCCAACTCTACAAGTCTACAAACATCAAACATATAAAACATTTAAACATACTGCATACACACTAAAAAGTAAAAACAGAATATAGAAACATACACACTGGAAACTGGAAAGTGATAACTTAAGAAATACAATTTTATTATTAGCAAGAAAAAAAAAATCACACAACAAAACTTGTTAACAAGGCAGTATTAATACTCTAGGAAATATAAATAAATAAATAAATAAAAACAGACCTCGTAGTCTGGTGGACTGCTGGCCGTGGAGTCGAGGGCTGGTGGACTGGAGCAGACGACGGCGAACTGGAGAAGAGTAGAAGACTGGCCGCCGGTGGATTACTGAGCAGACGACGGACTGACGCAGAGCTGGAGAAGACTCGTGGACGACTGGACGGTGGACCTCGTGGTGGCCGGCCGCCGGACGCCGGTGGAGCAGTGAGTAGACGACGGGCTGACGGAGAGGTGAGGCCTGAGGGAGACGAGACGAGTCGCAGTCGGCAGTGCTGAAGCCGCAGAGGGAAAAGGGAATTAGGATTTATGGATTTTCTATTTCAGATATGGAATTAGGGATTAGTATTTGACATATTACATTATATATTTATTTTTTGAAAGATAAGGAGATGGATTCATTAATAATCAATCAACACCGAAATGTAGGTCGGTGGCTCAGCGAACCACGATCCAAAGTTAGACAAAGAACCAGACACTCGTGCTAACATGTGGGCAACATGATTTGCTGACTTATATATATATATATACTAGTTATGACACGCACTTTGCACGATTAGACCAATGCCCAATGTGTATTTATAAATTAGTGTTCCTTAATTGGTTAAATTATTCATATAATAATGAGGGAAAGAACACATGCTTGAAACAAATTGAAACCTGTTTCTGTCTCCACCACTCAGAAATTTTTTTTTTATAGAGCCACAAAAATTGGCAAAGTAAATACTCATCAGGAGTGATTCCTTCCAACATCATTTTTTGAAACAAATTGAAACCTGTTTCTTCTTCACCATCCTGTACAAAGCCAACAATAATCGCATTCCAAGATATATGATCTCTACCTGGTATTAGATCAAATTGTTGCATAGCATCACCAAGAGATCCAGATTTGGCATACATATCTACTAAAGCATTTCCCACAAATAGATTAGATGCAAACTTATTCTTGATTATGATAGAATGCAATTGTTGCCCCAAATATAAATCTTCCAAACAAGCACATGCACTTAAAATGCTAGTGTAAGTATATTCATCAGGTTGAAAACCAAAGAACATCATATCCATGAAGCTAAGAGATTTAGGACTTCACGAGCATTACCATTCTGTCATTCTGTGCATACCCAACAAGCAATGCATTCCATGATACATCATTCTTTTCAACCAACCCATTAAATACTTCTTTTGCAACTTCCATTTTTGAACATTTTGCTTACATGTTAATCAAAGAACTCCCTACATAAACATTTGATGCTAAACCCTGTTTAACCGCCAAAGCATGAACCTGCAATCCATAAGCAAGATTTGCAGCACATGCCATTGCACTCAAAACACTTCCCAAGGTTGATCTTGTGGGCTTAATGCCAGCTCGTACCATATCATGAAAAACGTTTATAGCTACTACTTCTTTTCCAGCCTTGGCATATCCAGAAATCATCACATTCCATGCCACAACATTTGGATCAGGCATCTGGGAAAAGATTCCCTGAGCAACATCCAGCCTTCCTAGTTTGGTACATACATTGATGAATGTTATTGTTGAATCTTCATTGCTAAATTACATTTGAATCTATTGGTGTTATAATCCTTGCCTAAGTCTTGGACTTAACCCACCTACCTTTAGTGAAGAACTGAAGACCTATTACATGTTTAGTTAACCAGTATGTATACTGCTATTCAGAAATCTAGATTTGCAGAAACATTTTAAAAGCTTGAAACTTGAAAGAAAGATACTTGGTCAGGTTGAAAGAAATTTAGATTTGCAGAAACAATTATTTTGCCCTTTCTTGATAGTATTATTGTTATTATTGTTGTTATTGTATTTTGGAAAGCAATCTTGAGTGTCTTTTTTATCATCTCCATTAATGGGTATTTTACTCTTCTTATTCTACATTTTTCTCCTTGCTCAGCATCCTTAAACTTGATATAAATAGTAGAGTAACCACATTATAAGACAATGACAATTAAGAAGGTGCAGACTACACAAGCACACAACCTATTAAAAACAAAAAATTAGAGCATTCACAAAAATCAATGTGGTTCAAGTATGTTTAAAAGGAACCATAAAGCTTAAACATAAATCAACAGCAATGTGGATAAAGACTGGCAGACTGCACAAGCACACAACGTATTAGAAACAAAAAATGAGAGCATTCACGGAAACAGGAAGGAAATAGCATGCAGAACTGGGTTGAAGATCTATACTGGAAGCAGCTTGATTTAGATTATCCTGGAATGGATGGTGCAATGGTGACTACTTTGCCAATTTGTGTGGCTCTATAAAACTCTTTTATGATAGCTATAAATATTCATATTCCTTCTGATTTCAGGTGCATCATGGATTTTATAATTGTTATAATAATTCAACTATACGTTCTAAGAGATTTGATACCTCCGTAGTAACGATCTTCCTGAGAGTTTGATAAGTGTGGAGTCTGGAATTGACGATCTCCTTCCTCCTCCTAACTCCGGCGGCGGCAGACGATGCCCTCCTTCCTCCTCCTAACTCTGGCGGCGGCAGACGAAGCCCTACGTCCTCCTCCTAACTCCGGCGGCGGCAGACGAAGCCTTACTTCCTCCTCCTAACTCCGGCGGCGGCAGACGAAGCTCTCCTTTTGTCGCTTTTCCTCCTCCTGCCTCTATTCGTGGATGTTCACTAAACGGTCTACCCTTAATCTTCTTGCTTCTCCTTACTGCCATTCAATTTCATTTAAACTACACATTTGCCACCGCAACTTCAATTGACGGAAGCTGTTAAATTTAACATTGTAATTTTACTATTAGTAAGAAGAACTAGTAGTTGCACCCGTGCGATGCAGGGCTATATATATATATATATATATATATATAGTATATAGAGTATACAATATAATATAATCAGATAGAAAAATATGTCATTTAAAATTATACAGTTTGTGTAATTTTATTACACATTGTTAAAGACTTCTTTGTACACAACATTTTTCATCGTACTTAGACGTGTTACATTTTCGACACAAATTCAAAAATTTAAACCTCTTGAGTTACTAACCTTTAAAACAACTACGTACATTTGTCCATGGTTAAAGATATGCATTTTCAAAAACAATCCCACTTTTGAGAGTGTTTGCCATTGGCTTTGTTTATTCTCATGACATAAGATAGCATCAAATGAAATTACTCTCGTTGGAATTTGTGCAGACAATCTTGGATCTGACGGTGTTAGTGACATTTTAGGAATTAAGACCTACCTTTATTCCTGAATTTGTACCACACATGATTTGGGCATCACACGGGTATCAGTCAGCCTTGTAACAATCAACCTCGTACCATTACACAATCCTAGAACATGATCAATATTTCTCAAAAGCATAACAGGTGATCCAATTTTCAAAGTCAAAGCATGATTCGGTACTCCAGAGCATCGCAAACCATTCAAGAATTCTGGGGTGTGCAAATTAGCTAACATATCTACATTTGAATTGGACTTACAAACAGAATCACAAGTCAAATAAGTCATACCTTCTGCCCGATTATGATAATTCATGTATTGATTAATGCTATCTACCACATCTAATGTTGTAGTCAAAATATCACTATTCTTAAGATGGGACAGATCACCTATACCGCGTCGAAACAAAGGGAATGTGCTATCAACAATTACAACAATAGGATCATCGTCACAGTTGAACAATAAGTGATCTGGAATTGTAGTATCTGCTTCACCATCAGTTGAATTACCAACTACTCAATCACCTATATTAGATATCCATTTGCAAACTCTTCAATCTCTTTAGCCTCAAACTCTGATTGTACACTTCTAAGGCGCAGATTTTTAGTTAGCCTAAATACTTTACAGGATCTCCAGACAAATGGAGATGCAGCTTCGAATATGATCTCTGATGGGCAGCCTTTTATAGGTTTAAAGTATAGATTACATGGCTGCTCTTGAACAATTTTCAAGAGCAGCCAGATTATTAGAATTGCAAGTTCTCATTTAATAAGAGCAACTTTTTATTATCTTGTCAATTTATTTATTTAATTATTTCCTAGTGTGTAATAATTAGAGTTAAATTACATTTTTATAAAATGTTTTAGATTTTTTAGAGTTTATATATATATATATATATATTACAATACCTATATATATAGGTGATAAGTAGTTATTGCCTTTTAATTTACCAATGTATATTTTGAATTATACTTTGGAAATCTCATAATGCATTCAATTAGGCAGATTTTATATACATTGGTAACACAAAGAATTTTAAAATTATTGTTCTATACAACAAAAGGGACGGCTGAGAGTATTAGAAAAGTATATTGTAATGTGAACAACATTAAATAATCATCTCTGATCACATCATGGCAAAACAACAACATTTTTACTGGGCAGGAAAACGAAAATAGCAAGAAGTTCTTGCTTTATTATAGAGCTAGTAGTTGCACCCGTGCGATGCACGGCTATATGTATATTATATGTCACCCGACTATAAATATTATAAAGTTAATATTAAAAAAAAATTATACATTTTCTAAAATAGATTATGTATATTGTAATATGAAATCTTATTAAGAAATAATAGTGTTATTATTTTAATACCAATTACCCCAAAAATATTTTAATGCTACAACCCAAAATTTCATTCATAACCCAATATATATAAACCGTCTTACCATAATTTATGTCATATATTTTTCCTTTGTCCTCATTACTCGTTCTTCTCGCCTCTCTCTAATTGGTCCCCCACCTCTCTCTCTCTCTCTCTCTCTCTCTCTCTCTCTCTCTCTCTCTCTCTCTCTCTATATATATATATATATATATATATATATATATATATATATATATATATATATATATATATATATATATATATATATATATATGCCTGAAACCTCTACTGCACAATTTTGTAAAAAAAAAAGTTCTATTTTCAAACTACAATACACGATATCTATTATAGAAATGGAGCTCCAAAAGTAGTAACAACCACAAATCTAAGAAAAGTCCCACTAAGATAAACACTATAGATTTGTTAAGTAATCCCATCTTATATATATATATTTCCTTTTTCTTTATAATAATATTTGTTTTCATCCATTCCATCATGTAAATATCTTTACGGATCTACATATTCTTTAGGGTTTTTACAGGGTTATTTGTCATTTTAAAGTCTGATAATTATATTTTAAAAAAAAAAAGAAAAAGATTTAATTTGAAAAAATTGACCTTTAATTTTCTTAAGAAATATGTTAAACAAAAAATGCTAAAACCTTTTATTTGAAAAAATAGACTACTTAAAAGTCTAATATTTATGTTTTCCCAAATAAATAATGATTTAATTTTTCCCATATTTATGATATAATTTGAAAAAATTGACACTTTAATTTTTAAAATTTTCTTTTTAATTTGTATAAAAAATCTGTTAAACAAAAAAAAAAAAAAAAATTAACCTCTTATTTGAAAAATTAGATCATTTAAAAAACTGTTATATTTAAACAATTTTTTTTTTCATAAGAAAAAAACTATTAACTCTTTTATATTTAAAAATATTGATAATTTTATGGTCAAATATGTATATTTCGCAACAAAAAAAAATAATAATTTAATATTCTTCTTTACGGTCAGTAAGAAATGTAAGTTCAAAAATATTTGTTTATCCTTTTATTTAAAAGTTAATCATAATTAAATTTAATTAATATAAAATGATTTCAATATATTCGAAACTATTTTAATTTCAATTTATCACTATAAATAAAATTAATTTTTTTCAACCACAGCCTGAAAGTCGTTCTCTCAATTTATCATTATTTAAATATTAATGTTTATTATTCACCATGACGGTCACCTTTTCTTCTTTTTTTTTTTTTTTTTTTTTTTTTGGATACATATGAGGGTTGAGCCCGGGTGGTTAGTGTCTAACAGCGTTGCTGTCTATCCTATGGTGTTGGCCATTGCGGTGAGTTCTAGCGCCCACACTGTCCTCCCACAACACATCCTCCAGGACGAGAGGCGCTTCCAAATATTCCCATACGTACCCCCATACATATATTTTTAAGAAAAAAACATATGTTTAAATGGCCCAAAATAGTATAGGCCCGTTTACAATGTACAATATAACCCAATTTGAAATTTAATTGTGTATTACTTAAATAGACTTTTTGGGACTAAAATTAAATCTTTCCTTTTTAAGTCCAATTACTTTAATAAATCAAGCCCAACCCACAACATAACCATAATACTACATATAAAAAGCACTAAAAACATTTGGCATTCTTCATTCAGTCGATACCCGAGACCGTCTGCTATCCTCGTCTCTCTTTCGCTACAACTCAGGATTTTTTTGTCTTCAGCAACTATCCGTTGCTTAACTTTCTTCGCTAAACCATCCTTTATACGTACTTTCTTATTGGAAAAATCTAATTTAGCAGGTGAGTCTACAAATTTTTGAAATATAGTGCGATAAATAACATTGTCTACGTACTTTCTTATTAATAACAAAATTGTTATAAATATCTCATTCATTATGGACATTATTGTTGGTTTGTAACATATGTAACAGTTATGTCATTTAGTATAATACTTAATGATTGTACATGTATATATATTTAGATATTGAAATAACAGATGAAGGTGTCTCTCTGGCTTATTGTGTTCTTCATCTCTTCTCTATCTTCTTTATCTAAATTCCATTGGTCAATATGTTTGAGCTAATAAGCATATCACAACACGTTATCAGTACTTTGCTCTATTATCGCCTTGTGATCTCGCAATCCCGACCAGCGTCTCCCATCGCCAGTGAGACACTACCTCTGTTAAACATTAATAGTGGTTCACATGTTAGTCTGTTGATTAAGTCTGTTTAGTTATGTTTTATCTCTTGTAGAATAGGTATAGAGTTGTTGCTAGTATTTTTCCCTATTTATACTTTGCATTGTACAGTGGTTGAGTATTGAATTGATACACTATTCTTCTATTCTTATATGGTATCCAGAGCCTAACTCCCACGAGATCATTATTTTTTTTCCCTTTCAATCTTATGGCGATTACGTCCACCACTGTGATTGTTCAATTGTCCGCCTCGGCTAATTTCCCGATTCGCCTCACCGAGGTGAATTTTCCGGTGTGGCGTCGACAAGTTCATTCGACTCTCATCGGTCTTGACTTGTTGGGTTACATTGATGGCACCATTAAGGAGCTTGCTGCGTTCCTTGATACTGCATCAACTACCAAAAACCCAGCCCATACGAATTGGGTATGGCAAGATCAGATTATTCTTGCTGCTCTTCTTGGTAGCTGCACAGACACCATTCAACCCGTTATATCATCTGCAACTACAGCCGCAGATGCCTGGTCTCGTCTTACAGCCGGCTACGCTAGCTCCTCTAAAGGACGGGTTATATCCCTCAAAACCAAGCTGGTCAGAAATCCACGAGGTTCCCAGTCAATTTCAGAATTCCTTCAAGACATGAAATCTATTGCTAATGACTTGGCTTTGGCTCAACATCCTATCTCGGATGAGGATCTCGTCATTCATGCCATCACCCAATTAGGTGACGAGTTTCACCCAATCATGGCAGCGATCCAAGTCCGTGAAACAGCAGTTACTTATGCGGAACTTGGTCCTATTCTGACCGAATACGAACGCACGATGAAGCAGTGCACTGACCAATCTTCGTATTTGCTGACGGCAAATGTCACCCAACGACAAGTGCCCAAAACTAGCTCTGGCTCGGCTCGTGATTAGCCTACCGTCACCAACTCCCGTAGAGGTCGCGAACGTGGCCGTGGTCAGAACTACAGCAACCGTCAAGGACGATTTTGCAACTTCTGTGAATTCTCGGGTCATGATACCAAGTTTTGTAGGAAGCTGGCTAATTTTTTACAGGACAATAACTATCAGTTCAGTGACGCTCAAAATACGCGTACTTCTCAACCAGTTGCCAACTCAGCCACTACTACTCCCGCGACTTCACCTCAATGGATGTTTGACAGTGGGGTTCCCCATCATGCGACCTCTAGTACGTCCACTTTGCATGGATTTTCAGATTATGGCGGGCCTGATGAAATAAGCTTAGGAGATGGTAAGACTTTACGTATTACTCATACTGGGCACACTGTTCTTCCCGCTACACCTCGCTCCCTGTGTCTAAGTAATGTTTTATGTGTTCCACGGTTACATACTAATCTAGTCTCTGTGTCAAAGTTATGCAAGTCTAATCGAGTTTCTGTCGAATTTTTCCCTACTTATTTTTTGGTGAAGGATCTAGTCACGGGGGCGCAACTTCTACAGGGGGAGAACGTCAATGATGTCTACTTCGCTCCTAATGCCCTGTTTCCACAAATAAATGTTTCACTTCAATCCTCTGTTGCGGCCTGGCATCACCGGTTTGGTCATCCTTCCAACGACACCCTTAAGAAACTAATAAAATGTTATGGCTTAGGTATTAAATCTGCAGATATTACAGTATTTAATTGTACCTCTTGTAATATCAACAAGAGTCATAAGTTGCCTTTTGCCGAAAATACTTTATCCAGTTCCAAACCTCTACAGTTAATATACACCGATGTATGGAGTACTTCCGAGAAGTCCATTGACGGTTACTCCTATTATGTTCTTTTTGTAGATTTTTTTACCAAGTACATTTGGCTGTACCCTCTTAAAAAAAAAAATCTGACGTATTCTTGGTATTCCCGCAGTTTAAGCGTCTGGTAGAAAAGTTCTATGGTCACCCCATTGTGTCTGTCTTTTCTGACAACGGTGGCGAGTTCATAAAGTTAATACCGATGTTTAATTCGTTTGGGATATCACACTTTACATCACCACCACATACTCCTGAACATAACGGCACGGCTGAACGCCGACATCGCCACATAGTTGAAACTGCTCTAGCTTTACTACACAATGCGTCTCTTCCTGTTTCGTTCTGGTCTCATGCTGTTCAAACTGCTGTATAGCTCATAAATCGGCTTCCCACGCAGATTCTAAAAAATCAGTCCCCTTTTGAGTGTCTCTTCCATAAGTTACCAAACTTAACATTTTCCCAGTTGTCTTCACAAAATGTTGCTCCCTTCCATCCAGCCATGCCACGTCAGACAAGCTCCTCAACATCTCCAGTTCGTCTCAGTTCAGAGAACACAGTACCACCACCCACTGCGTGTCAACATGCGGCAGCCCCTGGTCGCACTGTCTCCACTCTGCCCGAGCAGTCTACTCCCGCGTCATCACCCGCTCCAGTGTCGGTCGCGTCGTCGTCGGCCTCTCAGTCCTCCGCGTCGTCGTCGGTTCCGGCGGCACCCTCACAGTCCCACTCATCGTCCCCAGATCAGTCCTCTATGTCATCGCCGGTTCTGGCCTCATCCTCTCAGCCCTATGCGGCCCCAATGTCACCACCTCCGTTCTCCGCATTATCGCCGGCTGCAGTGTCACCTTCTGAGTCTTCCTCGTCGAAATCTGCCAGTCCGGCGTCACAGTCCTCCATAGCGTCTACCTCTTCTTCTGCATCTGATTATTTTCCAACTCCTTCACCGCCCAGCAGTGTTTCAGCGTCTTCTAATGTGCCTAGCCGTTCTAAGCATCTTCGAACAAAAAATCCAAAATATTATGGGGATAAGTTTGTGAACACCACTACCGTGCATCCTCTACCTGCCTCTCTTGAGCCATCTACTATTACACAAGCCTTGAAAGATCCTCTATGGCGTGATGCCATGGATGATGAATTTATTGCATTATGTCGCAATCAGACATGGGTGCTTGTTCCGCGAGGTGCTCATAGTCCAATAGGTTGCAAGTGGGTATACCGTATTAAACGAAAACCAGATGGCACGGTGGACAGGTACAAGGCCCGTTTGGTTGCCAAAGGGTTCTTACAGGAGTCCGGCCGAGACTACTTTGAAACATTTAGTCCGGTCATGAAACCGACGACCATTCGAATTATTCTCACAATTGCATTGAGTAACAGGTGGACTATTAGGCAGCTCGACGTCAACAATGCTTTTTTACAGGGCACCCTATATGAAGATGTGTATATGGAACAACCGTCGGGATACGTGGATGTCCATAATCCTTCCTATGTCTGTAAGCTACGTAAGGCGCTGTACGGGCTTAAACAGGCACCCCGTGCTTGGTACTTGGAATTGTCAAATTTCTTGGTATCTGCAGGTTTTACACGCTCAAAGGCGGGTACGTCTTTGTTTGTCTACACCTGTGATGGCGTTGTTGTGTACTTCTTGGTCTATGTAGACGATATTATTCTCACTGGCAATAATGTTGTGTACTTGGATGCTTTTGTAGCTAAATTAGCCAACCGGTTTTCAATCAAGGACCTCGGCCTACTACATCACTTTTTAGGCGTTGAGGTCATAACTACTACATTTGGAATGTTTTTATCTCAGGGACATTATCTTGCAGACATTCTAACTCGGTTCAATATGGATGGTGCGAAATCTGTGTCCACACCAATGGCTTCTAACTCGAGGTTACAAGTTGATAACTCTACTACGCCTGTGGATGCTACGAGTTATCGCCGTCTAATTGGGCTTTTGCAGTACCTTCTTATCACTCGGCCGGATGTGGCGTATACTGTTAACAAGTTGGCTCAGTATATGCATGCGCCTAATCTCGAGCACTGGCAAGCAGCAAAGCATATTCTCAGGTACTTAAAGGGTACAATTCATCTTGGCTTATTACTGAAGTTTGATACCCCCTTACGGTTGACCGCCTTTTCTGATTCGGACTGGGGGAGTTTACGGGATAAAGGACGCTCTACTACTGCCTACGTCATTTATCTTGGGGCTAATGTCATTTCCTGGAAGTCTGCCCGCCAGAAAACTGTGTCTCGATCTTCAACGGAAGCTGAGTACCGTGCGTTAGCCCATGCTGCGGCTGAGCTAGTCTGGATTCAGAACTTGCTACGTGAAGTTGGTATTCGTTTGCTTCAACCACTGTCCCTATTATGTGATAACTTGGGTGCTACATATGTATGTAAGAATCTGGTTTTTCACTCCCGGATGAAGCATCTTGCTTTAGATTATTTCTTTGTTAGAGATATGGTTGCTGAAGGTTCTCTATTCGTTCGGCATGTCTCTTCTTGTGATCAGGTGGTAGATGTACTGACCAAACCCTTGGGGCGTGCTCTGTTTCAGAAGTTTCGGTCCAAGACTAGTGTAACCGACGGTTCCTCCATCTTGCGGGGGCGTGTTAAACATTAATAGTGGTTCACATGTTAGTCTGTTGATTAAGTCTGTTTAGTTATGTTTTATCTCCTGTAGAATAGGTATAGAGTTGTTGCTAGTATTTTTCCCTATTTATACTTTGCATTGTACAGTGGTTGAGTATTGAATTGATACACTATTCTTCTATTCTTATAACCTCTAACGCGATCGATGGCCGATCTGGTGATACAGTGGCCATCTACTTCCAGCACAGAGAAAAGAGATTATGGGCAATTATATGTTTTAAAGGAAAGGAAAATCAATATATTGGAAATCTGTCCTCTGTATACTGAATCTCCGGTTTCCTTCCCGCAACGGCTTCGGCGAAGCGGCAGACGGCGATCGGAGCGACGGTTTCCGCAGATGACACAGGTTTCGTAAACGGTGATCGGATTACGAAGGCGCAGTCAGCTTCTTCCTCCCTGACGCCGAAAAATCGCTCGAAGAGGCGTCACGGCTTCTCCCCGTTCGCGAATCTCCCTTCGCGGCGATCCTGACCAGAACAGATCGTTGACCCCATCATATCGATCGGAGAGCACCGCGTGAGGCCGGTTTCCCCGCATGATCCTCGTTCTCTCCGCTCTAGAACCAGCCGGCGATCAAGACGAGGGCATATCGTGGATGATCATTCCCATAGCGCGCTTCAGCCCACCGGCGATCAGTCATCCTTCCTCTCTCCCTGCTTTCGATAGCTTGAAGACTGTCCGTCGAGTCTTGGTTTTCTTCAAAAATTATCTCTCCGGCGATAAGATCATTAAATACACGGTGAAAAGCTCTAGATCATCGGTGAACGGTACAGTTTCCTTGAACCCTAATTATTTGCTGGTGCAATGCTGTTCAGAGTGAATGTATAAATGTTAATTCTGGAAATCTGTGCGGCTCTATTTTTCATTGCACTACAATTTATAAGGTTTTGATTAGGATTGCAATTACATAATCGCTCTGCATCCTAATATGAAATTTGCTATAAAGAAAAGGGGATAGAGTAATTGTTTTGAATTGTTTTCTTGTCCCAATCTAAGGGGATACAGTTAAAAATGATGATCTTGTATTCTTGGGATACATGAGTATTAATAATCAATTGATCATAGTGGTACATTTTCTGTGGTCTTGGGAGATGATGATGCCAAATCTCAGATCTTGCTTTGTTGCGTTGCTACTTGCAAAGAAAATGTTTACCACAAGAAAGTAATATGACTGCCCTTTGTGCTCAAAATGATATTCCACATTATTTTGGTTCAAAGTTTTTTTGCTTCTAAACATGGTCTTAATCCATTGATACTCGGTGATCAGTAATTTCACCTACAGAAGCTAGTTGGCTGCATGAGGCATAGATCAAATGGTCTATTTCTTTTATTGTTTATGTCAATAAAAGTTGCATCTTCAAGCTATAATGAGACTATTTTTTTGCTTCCCAAGATGATAACATTTGTATTGTACCTAATGAAACTGGAAGCAATTTCTCTCAGAAGCAAACTTGTCCCTATCCATCTTGCAGTACTTCGGGTAGAATAATGGACACATTGGAAATTATCCATTTATGAATATGTTATGCCTTTTTGAGAATTGCTTATGTTAAGTGATTGAGTCATTTTACTATACTGCAATCTGAATTCAAGATTTGAATATTTTTTTGAAGTACAAAAAGGCACATCCCGTGGTGTGGGTGCATGCTATGCCAATGGTATTAAAATATATTCTGAAGTTCTCAATCACCAAATGGATGCCCAGAAGGCACAAGCACTCAGTTTGCCTGAAGCAAACTCGATATTGAATGATAATGATGATTGCAGTACGAGCTTGAAGATTATGGTGATCATGATGGACATTTTGTCTATTTTATCTTTATATGACATGTGTATCATGAATATTTAATCATATTCTCAAGTCATTTTATATTCATTTAAATGTTATGATGATATCTATTATGGGTTCTTGGTATGTTGTAATACCATGTCAACATATCAACTGGAATGTGGTAAATGATATTTTTTGAACTTAGAAGAGTGAATATCTTTGTAGATGATGCTGAATGTGCATGTATTATTTAAGATAAGAATATGTCATATGCATTAGCATCTAGTTGATGCCTAGCATTTGAGAGCTTAATTGAAATATATAATGTTGCGGCACACTTGCATACATTGTTCAGTGTTGGTTAACACATGACAATCACTTTTGTCACAATTTGCTCTCTTTTGCAATGTGGTTATGCGTATATCATAAAAGAAAATGTGGCATAACAATTATCTGCTATAGGCCATAAATGTTAAGATTTATTATAAATCTTACTAGAAGCTTTGCCCGGATGGCAAATCAAAGCCACTGTTTATTATGGGACAATCCCTGAAGGATCATTTTAATCAACAAGTGGTCATAGTCTGAATTCTAAATATAGTTTTGCCTAGAAGGTAAATCAAGAGCACTATTTTTATTTGTCACCCGTTATCTTGCCCCAACCCTCGATTATAGATATTTGATCTAAAAGGATTTATAGACCCTAAGTTAATCCCTGAAGGATATTTGGTGTATGCGGGTCTTATTGTCAATGGTCGTATTGTACTCCAGTAGTAGTACATGACAAAATTATGCTAAGTGTTTGGTCATTGGGCTATTTTTTAATAAGGTCTGGAAGACCCTGAATGTGGATTGATCTTTAAGGTGACTAATGACTCATGAATGAAGTTTGCAACTTCTATTTCTAATGCTATGCTACTCTCCAAAAGTCAATATTGACTCACATCATGTTGGTTTGTCTGAAGCAAACAAGTTGTGATTTTTTTTACACATAGTAATCACTGCCTGAAAATTCTGACCGGCGCAGTTTGAAAATTAAATTCGTGAAAAATACTTGTTGAACTCCTTTTGGCATGAAATTTTTTCTGGAGAACCTAGACTCGTGATATTTGATGTCTGTAAAAATATTTTGTTAAAAATATGCTTTGGTTATTCCAGAAAAATTTGTAAAGTTTTGGCAGTGTGCTGCCAATTATTTTTCTGCCTGGAGCAATGTTGTGAAAAATTTCAGAAAAAATACTTTCACACCTTGGATTGACATGAAAATTTTTATGTACGTTCTAGACTTACTGAACTACATATCTGCCAAATTTTGTGTCAAAATGTGTTACCTTTTTTCCCCAGAAAATTCTGCAATCCAGGTCAAAATTCTGAAAATTTTCTGCCGTTTTCAGCTTGTATATCTTGCTATTTTGTGATGTTTTCATGCTGATATGAAACTATGAAATAAAATGAGAGATTGCTTGGAAAAGTGCTATTCTTGACTCCCCGAAATAGGAATGAATGGGCCCGGCAGCGAACATGTGCTCATTATTCTTCGGCGAACGGTACTTCTCTCATTTTTCTAATTTATGAATTAATAAACAATATCTCTTGTCGTGTCATGCCTTGTGTGTACCAAACATGATACTCTTTATTTAATGGATGTGCATGACTCAATTGAGAGTTTGGTGTCCAAGACATAAGGGACAATTATATCACATGCTATTGCATGCTTCTCTTTAATTGACAACTTTTAGCATATAATCTCTTGATTAGGCTCATATAAGAGCTTTTTGTTATTTCTTATTGGCAATTAATTTTTTGCTATAGGCCATAGCTATTGAGATTCATCACCCAACTTATAAGTGTGGCAATATCATGAATTCTCAATATGGTTAGGTTGCACCTGTCGTTGCTAAACCTTAGTTTGCATGTGATAACAATTAAAGGCTATGACATGTTTACAGTGCTAGTTTCTGCTATAGAAACTCTTTGACATGAGATTTGGACATATGATATTTAAGTTTATAGCCCTCATTTTTCTATATTTATTTGCCCAGAAGGTAGATTAAGGACTTTAATTCTATGAGTTATTCTTTAGGATGAACCTTGACGATAAATTCTTGACAAAAAATGGTCCACCTATCCCATCAATCCCTGAAGGATTGCTATGACGTAACTATGAGTCAAATTCTTTTTATCCAAGTCTAACTCAATGCATATTACAAATCAATCCCTCAAGGATTGCTATACCCCCTTTTTCACCTAGTACGTGGTTTCAGAAGTAACATTTCCCTATCTGCGTTATTTTATTTGCGCAGTCTATTTGATATCACCACCACAACGTACCTCTAAAAGGGCTATCAAAGAAACCTTCGTCGTCTATTGATTAAATACCGAAAGCCCATGATAGGGGATCAATACATATAATTGGGTACGTTGACTGCATTCCTAATGAAGATTGTTTCTCGGCATTAGGGGGAGATAATATACTACTCCGTAGCTTTTTGGAATGCCAAGAAATTTCATAAGAATAAAAACATCTTCATTATTTAAATCCATGTACTAGTTAGATTGAACTGGAAGTTCAAAAGATAATCTATTTGCGATTTTAGCAAATAATCTGCCGAATACATCTATTGATCATAATGATCATAAAAGAAGTGACTAGGTCCTATATCCTTGGACCAAACATATCTATCGATACTCCTTGACACCAGAAGTGTAGGAGACTTATCGGTGAAAGAGATATGAATCATAATACTAGATTTAGTAAAGAAATATTGTCACTCTTGAAATAGTTTGAATAATTATGTCCTGCAGACGTTCGTCCAGATGACGAAAAACCCTGGTAAGACTTATAGGTGCACCAAACAAACGTAATACTAGGGATGCGGAACGACCATATCAAAATATCTTTGGGAAATGTTTAAAATCTGGTTGTTTTAGAAATTGCCATTACTTTTACAAATATGGGAGTTTTACAAAAAGGTTATAGTTGTCGACAACACAATTGCCATTACAAATTGCTCGTTATATGATAATCTGGATCCAGAGTTAGGCACCAGAAGTGCCATGAATATTTAATATATAAAGGAGCAATTAAGGCATAGCTCGACTCGCTAATATGAATAAATTCTCTTTATAACAATACACCATTAAGCGTTAACCCTGAAGGTTACAAATGGGTGTGTGCATGAAAGAGAAATAAGAATAATGAGGTGATAAAGCGAGTTTGTAGCCTATGGGTTCACACAGAGACCCTTAATTGATTTTAATCAAATATATTCTCCCACGGTAAATGGCATTAAGTTCTGCTACATAACACTATTGGCAGAATAATAAATTTAGATATGCAGTTAAATTTATCTTGAGAAATCCCTGATGGATTCATAATTCTCATTTTTAAGTATTATTATGTGTCATTATCTACTCTTTAAAGGGTTGCGAATGGAGTTAATATCCTCATTGAAGGAATAATATGTACCATTGTGTGCTTGATAAAGGGTTGATAATGAATTTATTTATTATTTATTATCTCAGTCAAGATTGATGGTGTAAACATCAATGAAATATATAAAGAGCTTGATAATGTCAATTCATGTTTAAAGACTGAGACTTTTTGAAATAAAAAGCTTGTGAAAGCTATAAGTATTATCTCGACTTGAAGATCGAGTTTTTCTTTGAAGATTTCTTTTATATACACCAGTCAGCCTACATCTAAAAATATTTTTTTTTTCACATGTCTATATGCATATAAGTGTCATGTTTTTATCAAACTAAATGTTGCCTAATAATCTCTTGAAGCAGATAAGAAACCTTTTTGGACTCGAAGTCCCTTACTTCATTATCATTGGAGCACCATTATAAAACCAGAAGTTCCATAACCGCAACATATTTGCGATAAAATTGCTAGCAAAATCTAGTGCTCCCCCTACAAATGAAGTACTTGAATAATGATTGACATATCCTCCGGTATCTTCGAGATACAAAAACATGACATTTATGTAAGAAACCATGATACGGTTTTAATTGGCTACTTGGGTACTGGATGTTTTTGTTTGGTCCCCGCAATGCCAAGTCCAAACTGGTTATACAATGTCTTTCCCTATATGTTCAAAATGAGGACAATAATACTTGTGTTGCACAAATGTTATATGAGCTCTAGAAGAGCCATAAGATTATTAGACATTTACTCTAGTGACAATCCAGAAGATTTGTCCAATCCATTTCTTCAAATTTTTGAAATATATGTAGAACTTGAAGATTGTTATCTTCAGGGGGAGACATGAAGTACATTTACTCGAATCAATCCGGAAGATTGAATGTGAAATCCTGAAGATTAAGTCATAAAAGACTCACAGTTGCGCATTATTTGCAACACATAAATTCATAAATATCATGTACTCTTTTCCTCACTAGTTTTCTCCCATTGAGTTTTTCTAGTGTGGTTTTTAACGAGGCATGTGTATGATATAGTAATGACAATGGAAAAAGTTGCAAAATAATTGCTTAAATGGACAAACCCCAAAATCCTGAAGATTATGCAGTTTGCGCCCTGAAGGCTTATGGTTGTACTCTTTTTCCCTTAACTAAGTTTTTCCCACAGGGTTTTCTTAAGTTAAGGTTTTTAATGAGGCGACCAATACAATATATGTTTTTACATATATCATGTACTCTTTTCTTCAACTAGGTTTTTTCCCACGTGGTTTTCCTAGTGAAGTTTTTAATGAGGCATGAATGTATGCTATCCATATACCTTGTACTCTTTTCTTGTCTAGGTTTTTCCCACTGGGTTTTCCTAGCAAGTTTGTTATTAAAGCAAGATTGTGGACAAATAATGTCCAAGGGGGAGTGTTATAAATAGCTCATTCATTATGGACATTATTGTTGGTTTGTAACATATGTAACAGTTATGTCATTTAGTATAATACTTAATGATTGTACATGTATATATATTTAGATATTAAAATAACAGATGAAGGTGTCTCTCTGGCTTATTGTGTTCTTCATCTCTTCTCTATCTTCTTTATCTAAATTCCATTGGTCAATATATTTGAGCTAATAAGCATATCACAACAAAAACTTGAATAGAAAAATTAAAGCATATGAGGGTATATTATTCTGATGCTACTTTTATTAATAATATATCGTATGCAATGTAACTTGCTTATATTTTTTTTTCTTATTGAAAAGATGTATAATAATATTTTTTTCCATACATATAAAAATTGAATAAACATATTTTATATCAAAATCTATTTTTAAATAAGTAACATCAATACTCTGTGCGTGTATATATATATGTATAATCCGAATTAAATATACATACATACAAAACCTAAATCAAATACACAACCCATTACATCATACTTTATGCCAATTTAAATATGAAAACCAGTCCAAAGCCGGAAAGTATTCTATGTACAAATCAAAATTGACCCAACAATATTGTATAACCAAACTCAAGATACATAAATTTTCATTATTGTCATAATAAAAGTACATTATTGTATATATATTATAAAAGAACATTTAAAACTATAGTCCATATAACACAAGTAATTAGACCATTATTTCTAAACTTTTATGATTAAAAATCAATTTTTGAAGTATATAAATCATTAATTTAATCATCTTTATCCTTAGAAGTGAAAACCTTTTTGAACTAATAGTCACTGTAACCTAATATTTTGACTTTTCATTTAATCCAACTTTACACTGTATTTTTTTTTTTAAAATTGTTTTTACCTAAGTTGATGGGTACTCTTGATTTTTTAAGTTTTTTAAGTTTCTCATGCCTGCTTGAATTTATTAGTCTTCAAATCTACTACTTAAATTGATGCCTACTATTGATTCTTAAGTTTTTTAAAACTCTGATGCCTGCTTTAATTTATCTAAACTGTATAAATTTATTTTTTCTAAGTAATTTTACCTAAGTTGACGCCTACTTTGATTTTGAATAGACAATTTTATTAATTTAGGTTACATGTTGTGAGATTAAAAAAAAAAAACTTTGAAAGAAGATATGCTATGTATATACATCTAGATACATTCTAGATATACTATAATTATAGTTATCATTTTCATATAATAATAGATCTGTTGATATACTGGTAAATATATCATCTTTCTCTAAATGTTAATCATAACTATACATGCAGATTTTCAAGATAAACATGATAAAGAGATAGAGAAGGATTAACAACCATTTTTGGAGGATATAACAATTGATAATTTGCCATTAAATAATCAGGCCTACAATTAAAATTGCCCAACAATGAAACCCAGCCCAAACCCAGTACCCGACCCAATAGATCTGCTTATATACACTCATTTGCAGCTAATTCGTCATTACCGCCGACCGTTCCTCTTCTCTCCCCTCTTCGCCGTTCTCTCTATCGCAGTCAGAACCTCTACATTCAACCCTATACTCTAACATAAGAGTTCATGTTTTGTCGGTAGAATACTCCAAATCTAGTGTTTGATACCAGTTAATATTCATTCCCTGAAAATCAAACCTAGTTCGTCGCGGTTTTATTCTTTGGTCGGTGATATTCGAGCTCGCAATGTAGAAATAAGTATATCTATATAATTACTCCTTTCTGTACTGCTTCGCTATATTTATTTGTAGATCAACTAATATTTTGTTGTGCATGTTACGGGAAGATTAGATTTACAAATCGGGTTTTCCTAAGTACATGAATTCGAGTTTCAAGATCTGAAATAAGGTTTTCAATACTTAGGGAAACATCTAATTGAAGGAAGTTGGTTTATTTCAAAATGAGAAAACAGGGTCTGATTTATTGAACAATTTTAATTTCAAAATTAAAGATTTGGCCTTTTATATATTTTTTTATTTTTTCAAATTATAAGGAAAATAATTCAATTTTGATCTTTCCAAAACTTATTTTTAATAGATTTTTGATCAATTTCTCTTCTGGTTTAATTGTTTATAGTAGTATGATAACTCCTTGGCCAATTTCCTTTGATTTTTTTAGAATTTCATTGCCATCATGTTTTTCCATGTCTTGTAATTTTAGAAGTAGTGTACACAGTCAAAACGATGTATGTTTTTTTATTAAAGACAATAGGTCTCAGTATTAGAAATCAATAAGACAAATATATAAAGAAGCTTTACTTGGACTTAATTTCCAATACAATATATCATCAAATACAGCTATCATGTCTACATACATTGGAATCTAAATACATTTTTTATGAACCTGTCTACACTCCAAAAGCTTTACTTAGCATTCAACCAAGTTACGAATGTTGATATAACCACCTTGTTTTACCAAGAAAAAAAAGACATTTATTAGCATACAGTACAAATTAAGTAGAGTTTGAAGGTATCGTAGTTATTCTTGTGCAAAAATATTACACTGCTTTGGTATGGAAACTTAATTACTTAATCTGATTTGTGGCCTATTTTTTTAATTGACTTTATGGTCTAAGTGTGTAATTAGTATTCTAAATATTTATTCAGTCACAGCCTACTAAATTTGAAAAATTCTTCTTAGCAATCTCAATTAATTGCTTTGGGATGCAATGTTTTTAATTAATCAAATTTGCAGTACTTGACCTATTTAATTAGCAATAAAATAACCTCCCTTTTAGTCTACTTTTATCATTTGTCCTAGTAGTACCTGAAATACTGTGTAGGAAAACAGAAAAAAAAAAAAAAAAAAACAACACAATGTAAATAAGGAACAATTTGGATATGTTAGGTCAAACACACAAGTATCATGTAAAAATTCCTATACACATTCATTTACCAAAAATTCCTATAAGAGCATTCATTCAACAACCTATTATCACAATAAAAATTCTTTCACCTTCTACTTGTTTTTTATTTGGGGCATTGCAGCTTCTAAATCTTGTTTTCTTAATGTTGTTTTTTTCTTTTTCTTCTCACTTTAGATTGCAGGTGGACTTACTAAAACATGGCATACCTGACTCATCATCTCTATTGCTCTCTTCAATTTTTTAAGAGAAAGTGAAAGGGTGGCAGGGTGCAAAGATTTACCAAATTTGCAGAAGAGGCCAATGTCACATATTCAACAGGTCCGTGTAAAATTGCAAAGCCTCTTCCAAATCTAATTTTCAACTCCAGACAGGTGCAGCTGCCCTACATATACTACCTTTTTCCTCCCAATCATGTTAGCCTTCCTCCTCCGCATACATAAACTTGTTGCATGACTGCATATAAATATATGTTATATTATTATAATATATTTTTACAACAACAAATTAAACAAATAACATGATTATAATTGAAGTCATATGTTAAAAGAGCCAAAATAATGTGTAGAACAGCTATTTTCAATGAACAGAAAATTTAGCATTGTTTAAACTTGCTATAAAACTACATAAAATGAAAGTTGCTGCGTCATCTTTGTATATCAAAAGTTCATTTTGCTGCAGCTTAGTGATTGTATAGATTTCACTCTATTGTACCTGTAAAAATGATAAAGACCAAAAAAGAAAAATATATATACTAACAAATAGTAAATGTTTACCTCAAAGGGACTCTATTCTTATATGTGGACCTCAAGGGACTCTTTGCAGGTGGTTCGAAGTGGATAGATGGTGAATTTGGGAGTGCAAGTTTCTATCAAGGTAGGTTTATATAGATGTTGAATATTGTCTTTCGAAGTTGAAGACTTTCTTGGAATTATGAAGGCTGCACAAAACGGTTCAATATCCAAGATTAATTTAATTAGATATCTGTTCAAATACATTGTAATTGTATTAGATGGATATGTATAGTTAGTTATATGTATAATTGGTTGCCTTCTCGATGTAATTAGTATTCTCTAATAATAACTACATTGGTAATAGACAAAGTAAAAACTGTGATGTTCCAATGCAAAATGTGGCCGGCAAAGCCGGATAGGAAACTGTAAACCAATGTGAAAACAATAATTTCGAACGGATACATATTTTATCTCAAACGATGTAGTGTTTAGTGGGCGGGAAAAAATTTTGCTAAAAAATTCTTGCTTTATTATAGAGTTAGAAGTTAGATTAGATTAGATTAGATGGGGGTATATTAGGGTTTTTATTTGGTGATGTACAATTAGATGAGTACAGATGAGTACAAAGTATGATCTTGTAGAGCATATTGTTGTATTGATATTCTTTTAGTTCCCGTTAAGGGTCTAACAATATTGGCTCTTATTAAAGTTGTAGATTGTAGATTATATATATATATATATATATATATATATATATATATATATATATATATATATATATATATATATATATAGGGAAGGGTTCAGGTGCGGATATAGTTTCTCGTGTAGTTGTGCGGTTAAATCTGAGCAGTTGATCAAATTTATATCAACGGCTCAAATTAATGAAAATTAAAAAAAAAAAAAAAAAAACGCGTGCCTGGAACAAAGAAGTATAAGCTAAGGTGCACCTTAAGTGTTAGATCTTAATCACAATAAAGTATATGAACAGATACTACATTGTAATAGAGCCAGTAGCATCCAAAAAAAAAACATTGCTCCAATGGTTACTCATTATGAAAATTTTATTTTAAAATTTGCCTAAACTCATAGTCTTAATAATAAAATTCGTAAATATTTAGAAATATGCCTATGTACATATAGTTAGAGACTACATTAACCCATACAAATTTTAAAATTTAAATTCTTTTAATTTCTAAATGCAATTCCTTAATTATAATCAAGGCAATATAGAATATAATCAAGGAAATGAAATTATAAAATTAACTAAGCATTCGTTTGCAAAACCTATAAAATGTTTTTCAAAAAATAATTTTTAAAAAATGACTCATTTTATGAAAAATAATTTAATTTTTCTAATGTTATGTTGAAGATTTAAAAAATATCTTTTTATGTTTGGCTGAAAGTTAAGATGCAATTCTACTTGGTTCATATTGTTTGAAAAAAAACCTATTATTTGTTATAATAATAATAATAATAATAATAATAATAATAAGTAGTAGTAGTAGTAGTGGTTGTGGCGGCGGTGGTGGTAGTAATAATAATTAGGAAACTAGTTTGAAAAGAGATGAGAGAGAACATAAATACGAAAAAATAAAGAATTCATAAAAATGTCATTCGACTAAAAATCTAGAAAGACATTTTTGGTCAATTTATGTCTTTTTTCCGTTGACCATAATGAATATTTTTTTTGAATTTATTTTTCTTAAATACCCAAACAAGGAAAAATGACTTCCGGAAGTCATTTTTCGGATTTTCAAACAAACCTTAAATGTGTATTCATAAATATTTAGAAATATGTTTAAATACATACATATACTTATGCACTATATTAGTCATACAAAATTAAGATACTAACTTTTTTTAAATAAATATAACTATCTTAATTATAAATCTAGCAATATAAATACTAAATAGTAACTAGAGAAGTTATATTATAAAATTTGCCTAAATACATATTAATGTGCACACACTACAAAAAATTGAATATTTAACGACACACACTTAGCGATAATTATATATAACTGTGGCTAAATATATATTTAGTGGCGGTTGCAACAACCGCTGCTATTTTTACAATTAAATATCACTTCTAAATGTTAGTGGCGATAGTTTAATTTATGGCTATTTATTAATTTACGGCGATAGTTTTATCGGTTAATTGTCTTCCGCCGGCCTCTCTTGTCCAAATCTGACTTCCAATCGCAATTTCCTCGCACTTCTTCAATTTCTCCTTTTTCTGTCCGTCGTAATTTCTTCCATCCACCACCGCCAGGACCGCCGAAAGTCACCCTATTTAGCCACGATTGGAGAACTGCCTCTAAACAATTTAGTGACGGTTACCAACCACTGCAAAATCTAACATTTACATAGTTTGATTTCGAGTTAATTCTATTTTTTATCATATATTTATAGGTTGCACTCCGCTTTTAGTCCTTTTTAAAAAAAAATAAAATTTCAAAACATCATCCTTTGATCCTAGTATTATTGTGACATGACCATTTTTGGTCTTATATTTATAGGTGGCAGTTCACTTTTAGTCTTTCATTTTTGGTTTGGGGTAAGACCAAAAATGGAATTAACTCTTTGATTTCTATATAATTCCCTTAATTAGTATTCATATTGTTATAATCATAATATATATGTAATACAATTAGGAACAATCAATTTAATTAATTATGTAAATTACGATTATAAGTTTATCTAAATATGTACATAATTAGAGACTATAGTAACTATACAAAATTTTAATTTTAATTTTGTATGATATAAAAATACATATCTGATCAAATATATTGAAAGTCCAATTATATTATATATTATTATAATGTACATTTTAACTTCATTTCTTCTATATATTTTTTTATATATATAAATTCATGATTATTCTACTTTTTTAATTTAAATCCATGATTAAATGATTTTTTTTTTTGTGTATCGCACGGGTAAAATATTAAATTTTGTTTAAAAACGATGATAACATGATTTTTTCCATGCATCACACTTGTGAAATATTAATTTTTTTATTTTTTTAAAAAAACATGATAACATGATTTCTTCCGTCCACCTTAAAACCATTTGACATAATATTCATTATTAGTATATTGAAGGCGCTCTTTTTAGTACATTAAATGTTTATTTTCTGAAGGTTCATTTTTTGTGTACTGAATATTCAATTTTATGTATACTATACTAAAAATGAATTTTGAGTACATTAAAAATAAAGATTCAGTATACTAAAAAAGAATATTTATTTGTGGTTCATATTGCAATGTAGATCATGATTGCTAGTATAACTTGCCATATTATTTGCTAGTTTAGTAAATTCCATCGGAGTAAGTTTTAACAATTGGGATAGACAGGAGTCAAGAAAACAAAAACAAATTAAATAGAAAACTTAATCACATTTACATTATATTGCACCAACGTAACATAATAAACCAAGTGCACACATCTAGTCTAGTCTAGTCTAGATATATAAGGGTAGCAAAAGTAGGTACAACTTAGATGAAACTACATATATAATAAGGCCAGATCAGACCATATGATCTTAAGCAAACTTTGTTTATCGTAAGCACACCAATACTAATACTAATTATTAAAGTTTGAGATAGATTGAGGTTCTGATCTGATCGTAGCTAGCTAGCTAACTAGCGAGCGGGGACCACATATCTATTACGCAGCTCACAACTTCACTTATAACTCCATTATTATTATTATTATTATTATTATTATTATTATTTTTCAAGTTACTATCAGTATAAGAATCAACATTATTGTGGAGTTCCATAGTTGAAGTTGGCCCCTGGATTGCTACCCTTTGAAGCAGCGATGGCGAATAATCATGGGCATGGCCTTCCAATTCGGGGACACTTATCATTGTAGAAGACATATTATCCAAACGGCATACATTATTAATGCCTAGTGTAGTTCTCGGAGCGGTGAGATAGTTTTGAATAAGATGGCTCAAACTAGAATTCACTGAACCTCGACCAACCATATCTTCTGCTAGCTTCACCTAATTACATTACATTTACATATACAAATTAAACCACACTGTACTTGAGATAGATACAACATTATTATTATTACATAAATATATTGTAATTAGTTGATATATATTATACTATTTGAAACTCTATATATCATGTTGCAAAAATCGCGCCTAGGCGCCGATTAATCGGTGCCTAGGCGCTAGGCGGTCGGCCACCTAGGCGCCCTATGAGGTCACCAGGCGCCTAGAGGGCGCCTACTGATTTTTTCAACCTTGCTATATATTCACACCATCTCTTATATATATAATTAGGTTCTGCTGTGGTTGGCAGCTCTAGGTGCAGTTAAATATGAGCAATTGATCTTACTTAAATCAACGTCCAAGATTACCAATTTTTTTTTTAAAAAAAAACGTGGTGACAATTTGGTAATTTTTGCATCTAGATAAATTTAAAGTGCTTGGGTTTGGGCTTAATGTGCGTGAGTTTTGAGCTTGATGTGCGTGTGGTTTGTGCTTAAGGTGCGTGGGGTTTGTGCATAAGGTGTGTGGATTGTGTGCTTAATGTGAGCAGTTGTTAAAACTTAAGTGCCTGAGGTCGTATGTGCTACTTAAGGTGCATGAGATTTGTGCTTAAGGTGCGTGGGGTTAGTGCTTAATGTGAGTAGTTGTTGAAACTTAAGGTGTGTGAGTTTTGCGCTTAATGTGCATGTGTTGTGTGCTTAAGGTGCGTGATTCATATGCTTGAGGTGGTGAGTCAGGGTTATAAACTAAGATGCACAAAGTTAATACCGCCATTTTAATCCTAAAGGTGCGTCCAACTACATGTCCGCACAACCGCACGGGAAGCCATTCCATATATATATATATATATATATATATATATATATATATATATATATATAGTTGCGTTTAAATAAAAACCAGCCTTCCCATGTGAACTTGCAAACTTATGAAGAAATGCACCATAAGTTCTACATGAATGTACAGCACCGTAGGTACGTACTACATGCATGAATGTATGTACAACAACACAATCCATTCCGCGTAATAATTAATTTCGGTGCATTCATGTACTAGTTTTGGTGCATTCATGTACTAGGTGTGGTGCATTTTGTAGTACATAGTTGCAGAGCTGGAGTTGTTGTTGTGCACTTATGTTCGTAGTACGCATTTCATTCCAGGTTCGCATGAGAAGCTTGGTTCGCACCTGAACGAGACCCTATATATGTGTGTAAACTATTAATTAGTTAATTACCTTGGCTCGCAATGCTTCCACATCTGATTTAAGCACTCGATTATTTGTTGAAGAGTCTTTATATTGCTGAGCAGCACCTGCAAGTTGCTTGAACAAAGATGCATTTTCTCCTCGTAGTTGATCAACCTGCCAGGAAAAAGAAATATTAAAAAAAGCAATAATGCTAGCTACACATACATATATGAAGCTAGCTAGAAAGGAAAAAAATGTTTTTTAGGTGATAGATTGATGTATAGTAGCCATTGAAAATGATAATTATGATGGAAATAAAAAATATGTCTATTAATATTAATTAATTAATTAATATATACCTGGTTTTCCAGTTCTGCCAACTGCTCTTGCTTTCTTCTTCTTGAACGCCTAGCAGATTCCCTATTGGAAGCCATCCTGAGAGTTGAGAACACAATGTAGCTTCAATTTGCAGTGTATATTTATACAGACACTTCACTTTTTTTTTTTTTTTTTTTTTTTTTTTTTTTTTTTTTTAAGTTGTAACCTAGCTAGCTAGCTAGCTTGTAGCTAGGAGATCGATAAGCCCACTTTATTTTATAATTACATTCTTATTATATTGCATTCAATTACATTTTGGTTTTGACTATATATTGCTTACAATTAATTTAAAGGTATAGTACGGTGAAGGGTATTATATTATTGAGGGGTAAATAGATCAAGTAACTAAACACAACTACACAATACTGGAACTATTGCATTTATATTTTTATTTACTAGGGTTTAATTAGGTTTAATATTTAATAAATAAATAACACAAACCACATCATTTGTATTATACGGAGTACTAACATTCAAAAAAAAAAGTATTATACGGAGTACATACTAAAATGACTAATTATTAACTTAGTTTATATATATACTTATTATATTAGAAAGATTTAATTATTATTTTTTATCTCACACACACACATATATTATTTATATGTATTTCTAATAATATATATATATATATATATATATATATGTTGGAAAAATTAGCTTAAAATGGCATATTAAGTGGCTATTTTGTGGTACAATTATCAGTAGGACCCACTTCCGATTTGGGTCGGGTCAAAGTGGATTCGGGTTCTTCATAGTGAGACGAAGAGATTGATATATTGTACGCTCAAAACGTATAATGGGTGAATGAGATATGATTCTCAAAGTAGACCCATTTGAGTTGGGAAATGAAGGGAAATAGTGGACTTTGTCCCACATTGGTTTGGAAACAAGATTTGCCCCCCTTATATACATGAACTCTTTTGAAGCTTGAAGAATTGTATAGCATAGAGGCTCTCGTGTTGCTGGTACTTATGCTCTCGTGTGAACCTGCACCCTAACGGTCTGAAGCATTTTACACAGTACGAAACCAAAGGAATTCCAGTATAATTTTGTTTCGAAAACTTCTGCTTCTACTCTCTTCTTTCACAAACAGTGTTCTAAGCTTTGCTTTGTTTGCCGGGTTCTTTGTTTAGGTGCTTAAACAAAGAATCGTAGCACGTCTCTTCTTTCACAAACAGTGTTCTAAGCTTTGCTTTGTTTGCCGGGTTCTTTGTTTAGGTGCTTAAACAAAGAATCGTAGCACGTTTTATCCTGGGAAACCTAGGCTACAACGCTCCTAGCACTTGTGGGAGGTAGCAAATAAGGTTTTAAGGAAAAGAACTTTGTGTTCGAACTCGTGCTAAACCTATACCCAAAGCCTTCATCTTTTCCTTGCCTATATCTTTCTGTTTTTCCCTTATAATAATAATTTTTCTGTAGAATTATTATTTTGAGATTTTACAACCATATTACCCAACAATATATATATATATATATATATATATATATATATATATATATATATATATATATATATATATATATATATATATATTTGTCTAAGTATATAATGTAAACGATACGCCCTAGCTAGCTATAATATAAAAATATCAACTCTCATGGCCGGTTTCACGCTATAAAATATAAATGTTGCATATATGCTTATGGAAATTTTAGATCGTGCGAGTAGATCAGAGTACCTCTTTGTGCGTTTCACATCATTATTATTGACCACGCTTTGCTCGCATGCACCTCCTTCTTCTGCGTCCATGTCATCATCCTCCCATAGTTCGTGAGAGGATCCACTGGTAGCTCCAGTATTTTTCGTAATATCTCAAATTTATCAACATATATAAAACATATAAGTGAGATTAGACTTTAATTTATCAAGTATAGATTAGCTAGAATATAATGGGAGGAGTAAGTGTTGGGCGGGGCCCGGTAAATATCTAATTTAGCACCTTGTGGTTGGGTGGAAATCAGTAAATGGTCAAATCCAACACCCAACATCTCGAAAATGTGATAAGAAAATAAAGTTGCGCCTTCGCTACTAACTATAGCTTTGGGCGTAAGTGATAAACGTTTGATCTTAACAAGTGATATTAGAGGACCGGAAAAGAAGCAATACGTACCACATGTTGAAGACTGTGCATCCCCAGGTCCTACAATGCCTGCATGGCTGGGAGTTGTTTTCTTAGACCAGAAATTGACATGATCATTCAAGGGATTCAAACTCGAAAGCCCATGCATTACATCCTGCGTCGCGCATCACAATCACAATAAATAAATAACTTAATTGAGAATTGTTATGCCGTGGAACCGTGTCCAAGGTTCTATGTTCATAATTACTGAACTTTATGTTCATAATTTTTGAACTTCATATTCACAATTACAGAACTACTATATATATGTTCATAATTATTGAAATATATGTTAATAATTTTTGAATTTTATATTCATAATTATTAAACTCTATATTCACAATTACAGAACTCTATGTTCATAATTATAAAATTCTATATTCATAATTATAGAACTCTGCGTTCATAATTTTTGAACTTTATATTCATAATTATGAACAGTTTTAAAATCGTGTGCACCACAACATAATTTGCCCTTAATTGATGCATACGTGTATTTCCAAGACACCACTAAAACAAAACGAAAGAGAATTGCACAAAATTCTATAAATAAAGTTGTTGCCTAAATGTTGTTGTCTTACACTCTTATTGTCTTCACAAATTTTGAATTTGAAATTTTTTAAATCAAAGAAACTGATTAAATAAAACACTTATTACCTATTTTGTGAAAAATATTTGAGAAAAAATTGAATTGAAATTTTATTTTAAAAAAATTATCAGGAAAATTGATTTTATTGTTTGATTAAGGAAAAAACTGCTTGAAATAATATTGATTCCATTGTTTGGTTAGCTACTCAAATATTGATTTCAATATTTGATTAGGTTTAAAAGTGTAAAGAATAATAAGTATAAAGATCAATATATTTTTACACAACAATAATGATGATGATGATGATGATGATGATGATGATGAGAGTTCTATAAGGGTAGAATTTTTCTACCAAGTAAGCAAATAAATTAAAGAATTTTTTTTTCTCAAATTTAACGAATTCTATATATCCCTTTGAAAAATAAATTTCATGAACCAAATAAGAGAACGCATATCCCTCAAATATTTTTTTTTAATCAAACATTTCCCTCAAATGTTAAGAAATCTTTGAAAAATATTTTATATCCAACCAAAAATGCTCTTAATTTCTCATTGAAATAATAAATAGAGCCAGTAAAATTATAATTATTATTTTTGGTTAGGTCATTTTACAAGTATACAGTACGTGTATATATATATATATATAAAAGACACTTGACAGTCTGCACATGTTGAATTGTTGATTGGTAAATTGTTAGAAATTAGGTAGCTAGCCAAGTTGCAGCACTGAGTTTTTACATGTACTTTAAAAAAGTTTTATAATAATCACGTACTATCCACTCGTAAATACTAAATAATATAATATAATAGTGCTGAAGTTTAGATTAATTATTAGGAACCAAAAAGAGAGAGTTATTAACTACGGCAATATAATCATATATATCATATCGATCGGTGCATGATAGATGAGTAATGAATGAAATACATATATACCTGATTTATGAGGAGGAGGGAGGGATGGTGATGAAAATGAGCAATAGAAATGTCCTTATCGCCTCCATTCTTCCCCCAAAAAAGCTCTGCAAGCGCCTGCTCAGAAGGACTTTTCTTCATTATGTCTCTGCTTACACCTTCCCTAATATAATGTTTTTCTTCTCCATCTCTTTCAACCTAACCTATTAGCTATATATTATTCAATTGTATTGTATGATAATTTTTACAGCAGCTAGCGCAGTTGCTTAGCTTAGAAGTAGCTAGCTTTGGGCTTTGGCTGTAAAAAGGGAAGAAAAGGCAAGCTAAGGGAAAAGGCCGGGAAGCTTCCGGACTTTAATTTGAAAAAAAAGACAGGCTAATATCACTACCTATTTTGCGTGACTCAATGAATGAACGCATCAACTCATATATTAACTTAATTGTCATATAGAAGAACATTAAGACCGGGTTGTTCAGCCTTAAACGCTAAGAAATGAATGTCAAATTAAGTTTGGGGAGCTTGTAGTTAGTTAGTCTTATAAAAGGGACCAATCGATCCGATGTAATTCAAAGGGCACAGTACAATTGGTCAATCGAGAGCTATTGTGTTCTCCTCGTTTAACATGTATGAGATTGGTGTGCGCGGTAAGAAGATTTATTATGGGATACTAAGCTTTAACCGGCTTCTTAAGGAGTACTATTACAATCTTCACAAGATTTATTTAGTATATACTTTAACCTAATTAATGACATGAATCGTTCTCTAGTTATTTTTTGAAAAAATAATAAAATTAAAGAAAAATGTTGGACAGAACTTTTTCTTTAAACTAACTACTGTCCAGTGTCCTCGGTCCTTGCGTGCATTTAGCGCGCTAGTTAGTGCTTCGTTGCGCTGTCCTCTTAATAGTTCTAGTACTATTGCTGCATCTTGAAGTAACTACGTTGATACCCATTTTTTAGGACAACTAGCTAATAAGTTGGTGTGGACTGTGTTAGATGCCTAAAAAGCTAAATTCTTTTATTTTTTTTTTTTTTGGGTGTAAATATGCATTATGATATTAATTAATTTTATATTTTTATATAGATCAAATATTATAAGTTAATTTAATTTTAGTAAACATAAACATATATAATACTTGCAAAGCAAAGCAGGGTGAGTTTAATTATATTTGAAGCTCTCTTTGAGGAAGGTCACATTGCATGTTTGGGAACATGAATATATACTAAGTTATAATAGAATGATTATTAGTATTGGAAAAAGTAAAGATTACATAATAATACTCCGATCAGAAGCTTTTGCTTTTGCTTTTGCCTAAAGTCTGTGTGAATGGCAGGCACTTCACAATTCACATGCATGATGCATCCACTTTAGTTTGCAACCTGCAAATAAATCAAGTAACAGCGCGGCGCCCACTTTTCCACAAGTGAAAATTAAAGAAAATGTCAATCATGCATATATAGTACGTATGTATAGTAGTGTGGTTGGAATATAATGGAAGTTTCTCTTTAATTTGTAGCAGAAAAAGAAGTTCCATCTCGATCTCTAGATACACATCTTCTTGCATGCGGCCGTACGTACGTGTATTTCTTCAATTCGCTGAACAATGAATTGAAATTGGTATCTGTCTCGATCGATCGGCTTGATCGAATTGGCCGGATTTACACAAATTAAAGAAATTGAAATCAATTATTTTTGTATTCCTGGCTTGGCTGGCATGCAGTGTGGTTTCAATTCGTTAGTCGTTTATTTTGGTGGCCTGGCCCTCTTTTTGCCATTAAATTAAAATAATAATAATATATCAGATCAACCGCTTGCTTAGCTTTTTACAGCTCGTTTGGTTCGCTGGAAGATAGATTGTTTTCACCCATATATATATATATATATATATATATATATATATATATATATATATATAAACTTCTGGGTGTTTGGTACGCATGCATTTACTACAGCGACGGAGAATGTTTTTGGTCGGATTTTCTATTGTCACTGCTCCGATATGATGGCTCCTTCATGCGACCAACAATATAATATTTTTCAGCTGATATATATGATGTTGAGTGGGTTACGTTACTAGATGCATGCATGCATGCATGTGCTCTCTTCTGCCACTCTTAAGCTGTTTATGCTCAGTGCTCACCACCAAAACTGTACATGTAAGAAGGGAAAAAAAAAAGATGGAAAATATATACAACATGTATGTTGAGATAAAAAGGAATTGAAGAAAAAGAAGATAACAAAGAATGGAAAAGAAAGATAATGATGGTTGTAAGAAGAGAGGTTCATTGCTTAGGGGGTGATGAGCTGTTCAAGTCCCTATTCTGTACAGTGGGGGTTAATTTGTCTAAGGGTGGTAGGGTGAGGTGTACAAGTGGGGGTTGAACCCCTAAGCTCACTTAATTACTGAGATCAAGATCTACATGGAGTGTGTAAGATCATTCACATCTGCAGATAATGCACAATTTTTAAGAACAAAAGAATTAATATGGCAAAAAGAGAGGCAAGAGAGATAGAGAGTTGAGGAAATGAATCACTCGTGACACCCTCGCGTGGCCCGTCACAAGTGCACCCAACGGGAGCGTGCACTTCAGACAAAAATCAATTTGTTATTTTTTTAATCTTTTTGTCTCTTCTCTCTCATATTCTCTTTCCTAATCACACTTAAAAAAAACTCTTTAAAAATCACAAAATATCTCCATAAGGCCATTAGAGTGCAATTGAAAGGTGTGTCATGTGGGAACACTATTAGGGCCAAAGACTAATGAGAACAAAACAAAAAAAGTTAGACAAAAATAGGACATTTTTAAAAACAAGACTGAAATTAAAAAAAAAAAAAAAAAAAGGAGAACATTTCACAAATACATTTGTTGTCAAATAATTTTATTTTATTTTTATTTTTTTTCGCAATCAAACAAACACACAAGTGGAACTTGCATATCTTGTATATACACAAATCGCGTGTCTGTGATTTAAAAAATAAAAATAAAATTGGTCACCTCCTTCATTCGAAGAAGGCAACCACTTTGCGACCAAAATTGGTTGCTTTCTCCAACGAATTTTTTTTTCATTTTTTAAAAAAATAAAAATAAAAATCGCAGCATATCCCATATATACAATACGAGATAATTGCCATACCAGAAATAAAATAAAGAGAATAAGAGGTAATATTCATTAATCCACGCTAATCTTTACCCTAAAATCATGTTTAAGCATTCATTAGCTTCGACATCATACATTTCTACTCGTAAGTAATTATAGAAATACATACAGCCATCGTCATTCTAGAAATGAACTCTGTTAAGTGTCCAATGAAAAAAATGCTCACTCAATGTCTAAAACCGCCATACCCTCCCAGGCTTGAAGATCCATAGCCTCCTAGTGGCTGAGGTTGATAAGAAGACGATGAATAGTCTGGAAAACGTGAGAATGAGCCAAGTCCTGTCTCTGCCTTGCCATACATGCTCGATGCAGGTTCTTTATGTTTGTTCATAAATTCCTACAAAGAAAAAAATCCATAATTACTCACTACTGCTATAAAACTATAAAAGTTCTAAAAAATAAATTAAAAAAAAATTGGTTTTGTTTTTCCTACTTTTGCATCTTACTAGGATGTTGAACATTTGCAAAATACATATGCAAAGGGAATACAAGGATATTGGATTGAACACTAAAGAAGTCCAGTACACAGCTCCCACTTCCCCTTGCTTTTCTGTCAATTGCCTGTAGGTGATACAGTGACAGATCAACCACAACCACCCACCCCCAGCTACTCATGATACTTCAATTCTACTTAGTACTATATGCAAGTAAAGCTGTCCTAAAACAAAAAACTGGGTTGGATAAGATCTTGATAAGATCAATAAGTAAAAATAATTGCTACTTAATTTCAAGAACATAGAAGTGAAGCAACAGCAAAAGCTAGTTCAAATAGACCAGAGGTAACAGCCCCTGCAAAATTGATGCCAATTGCACTGTAACAGAATAAAGAGAAAAGAATCAACTAAGATGAGCTGCTACCTGAATAAGCTGTTCAGCAGTTTGAACTTGCGATGAGGTTCCTTTAATTTCAATAGTAATCTCATCTCGTAAGCCTCTGCTCTCTTGCACACTAAGAATTGCCCCACTAGTACGGCGGATATATGCAATACTTGTTCCACCAATACCAATAATGTCCTCAGCATATGACAGGGGCACTTGCATTATCTTTGTCATCTAAACCAGCCAAACAATGCAGGATGGTATATTATTTGAAAACCAACAAGAATACAAGTGTGTCAAAACTAGTAGAGGTTTACCATCCAAAAGGATGATATGGAATTACATGAATGCAAGAAATAAAATCAACTTAAATCAAGGGAAAACACACAAGATCCAATCTACTGTAAATTAATTGGCTGGTCATGGCAACATATAATGCAGAGAACCTGATGATCCAAGAAAGTCATAAACAAATGATAAAATTAGAATAAGGTATAGCCTTAACAAATCATCTGGTATGGATAAAGTATATTGAACATATGCTACCTTGTAATAGAGCCGATAGTACTCAAAAAAAATATAGCTTCTTTTTTTAAGCTGGTGGTGCAGGGGAGTGATGTGAGGTTGAAAAGAGCCAGCAAAACATCTAATTAAAATTAATAGATACTATTTAATAACAACCTCACTCAGGTCAAAATGACAGCAGGAATTGAAGAGAGAAATTTTGACAATCTAGAGTTGTAAGGATGGGTAGCAGCATAGCAATGCTTTGATAATTCAAGTTACAAGCCCATGCAAGAGATCAAGATTTATTAAGAGAGTTAACATTTATACCTCAACTAAGTTTGATCTTTACATAGCTAGGATAACTAGGTAGATCTTTTTTCTATATTCGAATCAATGTTAAAACTATCATAAATCCTTGTACTCACATCTCTGTTACAAACTTCATCCAAGTCCATATTTCTTCCTCACCTATCTCTCGACTTTTTATTGGTTACGAGTATTTCGTCGAAACACCAAATTAGTGTGGCATAACAAGAATGATCTGCTGTGCATGAACTTAAATTGTGAATTCCAATAATTCCCTATCTCCTTCGATTTAATGGTGTCTTCCACTTAACAGAAATTGTTATATGATTCCGTCACAGATCTAGCCACTACCCTTTCTTGTTTTGCCTCAAATAATTTTTTAGAATGTGAAGACACCAGGGCCCTATAGTTTGACACCAACTCACTGTCATCCTTCAAACTCAACCTCAAATATAAATAACTAATATTCATATTGTAATAAAAAATGGACCTATGTTTCCAAAAAAAAATAAAAATGGATCTATTCACATTATTGGAAGTTTAATTAAGAGAATCTTTTTGAAAAACAGACCAGAAGCGCTGGTAATTTCATGCAGGACCTTGTCAACATCCCTAGTATTATTAAATCACAAATTCTCAATAAAATGTTGACCAAAGTGGAATTCAGTAACCTATTTGCTTTCTGAAACCTAAAATTTAATCTCTCTCAAGGCAAGACAAGAGATTTGAGGGCCATCAAGGGAGCCCATTGTTTTCAAAAAAAAAAAAAAAAAAAAAGGAGCCCATTTACAATGTTGTAAAAATCACTAGGTGGAAAAGTAAAAGTCTAGGCCATAGGCACCCAGGGTTTAACTTTTAATATAAAAAATAAAAAGGAAAAGTGGAAGAAAGCCCTAAAAGAAGAGTTGAAAACCCGGTAACTTGGACTATGGCGTTGAAGGAAGAAATGAAGTTGATATCAAAAGACACCACTGGCGAGTGGCAAACTACGGCAGAAACTGGTGAGCAACAACTCAGCATCGTTACCGGCTGTCAATGGTGTCTGTGCTCAGCATCATCAAGAATTGGGATGATGGCATCTCAATTGCAGCAATCGTGTACTCACGTATCAATGTTGTTTCATCATCTGTAACAACTGTCACCTGTCAATTGGCCGGTTCACAGAAGGGGGTGAAGGGACCTACTTTGGATTTTGCAATTTAGTGCTTTGATTTTTTATTTGCAGCTCTGATTTTCAATTTGCTGCTATGCTGCCTATTCCCACACAATTTTAGGTTTGTTTTTGCTCAAAGCATCATTTTGAGCGAAACATACCAACAACAACAATAATAATAATAATTTGAGTAGGCCAATTAGTTGGCCGACCACCTAAAATGACGATTTTCGCCTATTTTGTTTTGGCCTAGGAGCACCTAGCGCCTAGGTGGCCGCCTAGGCTGAGTTTTACAATAGTGCTTGTTTATGATAGAAGAGTTAGCCACCAGAAGAATAGAAAATGAACAGTTTTACTTCTGAGAGTATTGAGAGCAAAAGTGTTACTTAATATCATCAACTTGGAGGATGTAATAAACTAGTATTGAATTGTTTCCACTAGGAGGCAGCTTGATTCCTGAATTCAGAAAGTCATCAAGAACATAGAATCTCTACCTTGGATTATAGCACAATTAAATGTTAGGAATGTGGCTAGTCAAAACCATAGTGTCACAATTTAGTAGTCTCCTTATGGATTCTAGAGAAGATCATCATTGTTATGGAATATATATTTGATATTTGGAATCTCTATAGATTAGACAGTCTTAGGGATTTAGGTAAGTAGACATATGTAAACTTGTTTCCTATTCGTAGTCTTCTAGCACCTATTTATAGGGCTTTGTATTCTCTTTTCTATATGACAGTATAAGACAGTATACGACAGCACATCAAGAAATACTCTCTTTACTTTCGTAACATGGTATTAGAGCCTTTATGATAATTTTTTTTCGTTCCATTGTCATCACGTTCTGACCAAGCGCTTGAGGCTCCTCCAACGATTGGAAAACGTTTTGGTCAACCTGTTCCTGGGTCACCCAAGTCCGTTTGTCTTGGTTCTGGACTTAGTTTGGACCATTGCCTTCTGCTTTACAGTCGGTTTGTCTCGTACCCCTTTAGGCTCCCTTTTTGTGTAGTTTTGTGATCAGTTTTTTGTGGGTATGGCCGAGTATAAATGTGTTGCGGCTACCTCGGGATCTTATGATGAAGAGGGTTATTAATGAGGGGTTTGCGTTTAGAAGTCTCCTCTAGAAGGATGGAATCCGTTTCGTGTTTTGGTGTTGTCTCTTTTTGTGTTTCGGTCCTGTCTCGTTTTAGTGCTGTCTCTCCTTTTTTATGCTCGTCGTTTGGAGCGTGCTTCCCTTTTGTTAGTAAAGATGCTTCCCTTTTGCTTGTAAAGAAATTGTGCCCTCCAATTTGGAGTTCGTCTTCTTTACCTTGTATGTCCAAACTGGTGGTCACTTGGAGTTGCGGTATTGGTGGCGTTCAAAGCTTTCGTTGCAGGGGGAGTGTCAAATCTCAAGTTTGTTCGATCCACTTTGTGTTCACCCGGAGTTGCGGTATTGGTGGAGTCCAAGCTTCGTTTCAAAGGGAGTATCCAATCCCAAGCTTGTTCGGTCCACTTTGAGTTCACCTGGCTGTCTGTGGTATTGGTGGCGTCCAAAGCTTTCGTTTCAAGGGAATGTCCTGAATGGATTTAGTTATTTGTTATTTACTTATTTTGGGTTATCAGTTATTTGTGTAACAAGTTGGGCATGATTGTAACAAGTTGGGCATGATTAAAATCTATGTTCCAACTTGAGGGGAAGCGTTATGGAATATATATTTGATATTTGGGATCTCTAAAGATTAGGCAGTCTTAGGGATTTAGGTAGATAGACATATGGAAACTTGTTTCCTATTCGTAGTCTTCTAGCACCTATTTATAGGGCTTTGTATTCTCTTTTCTATATGACAATGTAAGACAGTATACGACAACAAATTAAGAAATACTCTCTTTACTTTTGTAACAATCATTATACAGTAAAACTCAATTAAGCTCCAAGCAATGATTCAATACAAATATCAAAGAGATGCATAAATTTTCTTCAACCTTGTTGCATTCAATGTGGAGGTTGCCAGATGCAAATTTGATTCTCAAGTACTACAAACTTATACTTGTATGATCAAGTTAATCGTTGCACAATAATGAATCATCAAACATCTACTCTTCAAAAATGGTTTCTATAGTTCAACACAACTTTAATTTAGTGGGAAGAATCAATACCATGACTAATTTTGAATAGATGTGTCACAAACATAGTCATGGCTCAACTTTCAATGATACTTCACTTGTTGTAAACAAGCACCATGTGGTCAATTAACATTATCCAGAGGATGAGAAGCAGCCAATGACTGGCTGTGAATTATCTTAAGAGGATCTCAAACACAAATGGAGTCAAACAGGATCCGTTGTTGTAAAGGCAGAATTCTGGGCGAGGCAAACTTTTCAAAGCGAAAAATCACACAAAAGAGATGAGGTCGGGTTTGCTTTAAAGCGAAAGCGCAAAGCAAAGCGTCGCTTTTTCACATAAAGCGAAGCTTTAAAAAAAAATTAATATGTACTCAAAATGCTCAAATAGTAATGCAAAATAACATAAATAATAATCATCTCATAAAGTTATGAACTCTTAAAGTCATAATATCATAATAACACAAAGTTACAAATACTTGGACATTATAGTAATATATTCCCCTAAAAATATTCAAATATTTAATATTTCAATTCAACATTCAATAATTAATCAAATATTCAAATTACAAATATTTAATTCAATAACAATTAACAAACAAACATCCATAAAGCTTAATTGAGTTAATTGTAAATTATAATTTAAGATCTTAATTATAAAAATTTTTAAAACTTAATTTAATACTTTAACATTGAAAAAAAAATTAAAGAGAGAGGGATTGAAGAGTATTGGCTACTGCAAGACCCCCAAGTCCATCAGGATCATTCAAGCCTATTTAACAACTCTATTCAACATCAAGAATCAGTTGGAGACTCGGTGTCAACATCAAAATAAAATAGAAAAAAAAAAACAAAAAACAGCGCAAGAACTCAGCGAATTGCCTCGGGTACTCAGCGACGGCATCAACTCTCAGGGATGAATGGAGGAGCCAGTGGCGTCACGGCGAGGAAGAGACAGCAAGAGACGGAGGAGGCAAACCGGAGGAGCTTCTGCGAATCTGCGACTAAGGAGTGTTATGGAAAAATGAAAACATAGCGTTGGCATAATAGAATCCTTTGGGTAATTGTTTTTTTTTCTTTCTCCGTTGACCATCTTGACTTGTGCTCCACATGACAAAGCGACAAAAAGCATCGCTTCGTCGCCTTCCCGCTTCGGCGAAAAGCGCCTAGGAGCGTGTGCTTCACCATGAAGCTGCGCCTTGCCCAGACATAGCAAATTCATGTCACTCGCGTCGCTTCTGCGCTTAAAACACAGAAGCAACCGTTTTTCAAAAGCCTGGGGTGAGGTGCCCCCTGACTGCCTAGGCATCACCTAGGTGATGAGTTATAACAAACCACTAAGAAAGAAAGAAGAATGAACTTGGAACGAGAAAAAAAAAAAAAAAAAAAAAAAAAAAAAAAAGGTCGGTTGACCAAGAAGAAGTAAGAAAGAAGTGGGAGGCTGCAAAGGCGAGGTTGGGAGGAGGGAGAGTCAACTGCAACGACAATTCAGCAATGGAAGGGCGAGGCTGCGAATGCGAGGTTGGGAGGAGGGGTGTTAAATGCGTTTGGCAGCGAAAGGAGAGGCTAGGAGGTTTTTCACTTTTTAATTTACAATATTTTTTAATAACTTGGGTTGGACCTGGGTTTTAGTCGAGTCATCCATTTTAGGCGAGGCGAGCTCATTAGGCATCCAATCTCCACCAACCGAACGCCTAGTCGATGCCTTGACAACTATGACAAGATCATTAGTTTGGAAACGACCTCATTGCTTGAGCTACAATAACCAATATAGCCATTGCCTCAAACTTATCATTTTCAAGGTAAACTCATCCCACAACCAACTCATTCACATACCCTTCCTCAAAGAGAAGCTCACGAAATCATTTTATGTTGTTTTTGAACATGGAATAAAAGTTCATTTGCTTCAATTACCACTAGATATAAACACGAATCCAATCTTTGTGGAGGATCTTTTATAGTATCAAAAACCCTTCAAACCCTCCACCAACACTTACATCAAATGATACAAGTAACCCTCCCTTGGGTTACATTTCAAGACCATACTACTAAGAAGTTCTATGGCACTATTGAACTAGTGCTTTCATTATGGCAATAGGCTAGAGACACTCAGACACCTTAATCTATTTATGAAATCATAGATATTCTTGACTGGAAATAGCTTTCTTATGGAGAATGGAACAAATGAGTAGCGAAAAAGAATAAAGAGATATGATCCCACATCGACTTCACAAGAGATTGTGGAGTAGTACTTAAATGGGGGCCAAACCTCCACTCTTTAGCTAGCTTGTGTAGTAAAGTTAGGTCGTTAGGATCTTGACTAGAATGTTGTATAATAATTTGGTGTTTTCATTTAGAGGTTGGTGTGTAGTGGGGAAAGGGCTACCTGGACCGAGAAGAGTTTGGAGTAAAAGCTATCCAAAGTGAAGCCGTCAGCCCGTTCGGTGCCGGCCTAGCAGAGGGGGCGACCTAGGAAAGGGCTACTTAGTACTTGATAAGGTTTGAAGTGAAGTTGTCTAAAGGGGAAGAGGGCTACATGATGCTGAGAAGAGTCCCAAGGTTATCAAGGTGAACTTTCTGGGCGAGATGCCACCGACCGCTAGTCGACTAGTCAACTAGGCGACCGCCTAGGCGATGAGTATTAAATAAATAAAAGTACATACATATTGAAAATATCTTGTCTTGGGCAACTTTTTTGCTAGCCTATTTACTTCAAGTTGTCTTTAGTAGATGAATAGTTTTTCCTAGAATATTGAGAAGTCTAGTATTTATTGTATATTGAAAATATCTTGTCTTGGGCAGCCTTTTTGCAACCCTATTTACTTCAAGTTGTCTTGAGAAGATGAATAGTTTTTCCTAGAGTAGGGAGAAGTCTAGTATATATTGATAACATGCCAGAGTGAGGTAGTGGGCTTTACTCGGAACAAGAGGACGACGCCGGAGCTCGAACCACGCCGCCATCGGAGCCACCACGCGCCGGCGCGTGAGGCAGATTCTGGCGACTTCTCCGGTTGGAAATTACACTGGTCAACTCGCCTTAGTGTGTAGGTTCTGCCCATGTATGTTTTGTGGAGTTTTGGGTTGTATTCTGCACTTAGGCGAGGTGAGCACATTAGGCGTTCGGTCCAAAGTGTGAATAATTTAGAATGAGCCATTGTGGATGTCAACTTCTCAAGGGGTGAGCAATACAATCCCACATCGCTTCATATAAGTTGGGACCAAGCCTTCACTTTTGAGGTGGAGTTAGGATCTTGATTTGAGTGCCATATAATTTGGTGCTTTCATTTAGAGGTTGGTGTGTAGCAAGAAAGGGCTACTTGGTGCTTGATATTGGAGTATAAGCTATCCGGAGTGAAGTCGTACACCCATTCGATGCCGGCCTATCGGAGGGGGCAACCTAGGAAAGGGCTACTTAGTGCTTGATAAGGTTTGGAGTGAAGTTGTCTAAATGGGAAAAGAGCTACATGATGCTGAGAAGAGTTCAATGTGTGAATCATTTAGAGCGAGCCGCCGCGAGCCTCGGCTTCTCAAGGGGTGAGCAATACGATCCCACATCGCTTCAGATAAGTTGGGGCCAAGCCTTCACTAATGAGCTAACTTTTGGGGTGAAGTTAGGGTCTATATCATAAAGCAACAAAGTTTAGTGACATACAATTTGTTCTAACGTGTGTGAGCTCATAGTTGAGGAAGTCACTTCTTCAAGCAATAGAGAGGAAGGAAGTAGATTATGCTTTGAGGTTTTATGGCAAAATGGAAAATGCTCTAAGGTCAATATACTGTTAAGAAGTTTGAAATGGAGATATGAAAAGTTAAAAAGAACAGTATGCGGAGTATGAAGTTTGCAAGAAACTCAAGGGAGAAAACAATTGAAACAGTATCTTTAACAATATTTAAAAAAAAAAATAAAAAAATTATTTGTCCTTTATACTAAATGCAATATTTTCTTAGTTGATTCCCAGTAATACCTCTTTTCCTTAGACTGAAATTGATGATATAAGAAATAGGAAGTGTTGAATAATTGACATTAAACAAAACACATTGCAAATTTCATGGTATGTTGGGTGCAAGTTTGATCTTTGAAATAAACTAAAATGCTTCACTGATTTTCTAGTCACAAAGTATCAGCTTTTATGCTGAGTATATAGGTAAATATATGACAAATAATAACCTTACCAAAGAATCAAAGATAACCCTGAAGATTTACAAGTTTAAAAGAATTAACAAAGGTATATAAAGATTAAAGCTAACCTGAGTAACTACAGGAGCAGCTCGTAAAGATACAGAAGAGCGTAAGCCATGAAGTACAGGATCTTGTCCAAAGAGTGAGACTGAAGAGCGTTGGTGCTTGGTGTCCAAAGAGGTTTCATGGTCAAGTAAATAAGGATCCCGCTTTATAGGTAAAGAAAACTCGGAAAGTGCTTGAGTTGTTAGTACAGGAACAGAAGCTGGTAGATGTGAGGCCTGGGGCTTCTCAGTCCAGGGCTCTGCTGCACGGTCCTGAGAGATATTTGAATTGTACTGCAATGGACCACTACCTCAGTAATTTTATTTCGAATTAGACATCAATCAACATATCAAGAGCATCATACTTACAGTCTTCTCAAATATAGGTAGAACACTGTGATCAACTAAAAACTTCCTTAACTGTCCTAATACTGCCTCCAAAGCTCTAAGAACCTTCAGAGCCTCTCCATGAATTTCAACAATTCTCTCATCAGAAGTGGCAAATGCCGGCAATTCATCTATGAAGAAAGAAGAAAGCTATAGTGTTATTTTTCAGAATTGAATATTCATAGCAAAGAACAATACAAGATTATCAACTAAAAAAATATGGCATTCCTTGCATATTAGAACATAAAGTATAATGAATCATGAGACTTAATCTTATGGAGCAATAGTACAAGCCTGAAACTATTATCAGGTTGTGAGCTGTTACAGAATGATGAAAACATAAATATGTAATTGAATACTTCAGAATATGGAATCACTACATAGATAAGAGAAAACTTGATGACTCATGTTTCAGATAGGTCCAAGTCGGTGTGTGTCCCGAGTTCTTAATAAAACTAAAACCATTCCAAGGAAACAAGAAATCCCATAATGCATATAAGGAGAAGAATTTATGTTCAGCTTCGAAGTCACTGATATGGCATGAGGAAAGTTTGTCGGCACACCTTCAGTCAATACACGTACTGATGCACCAGAGCTTTCTTGTATTAGTTTAATTGTGGACCCTTGCTTCCCTATCAAGTGAACAGCTTGTGAAGCAGCCACTAATAATTTAACAGAACAGAATGCAGCCGTGGTTGCTGTTGAACCTGTACCACTTTCCTCAGCAGAAGACAATCCAGAAACACGTTTAAATACTCTCAGTGTTGCATCCATTGCAGGGGATAGTGGTGCATCTGGGTCTTCTCTTCCAGAAATTAGGACCTTATATATACATATAAACAAACTCATTAAACTTTTTTTTTCCTGACAAAGCATGCCAAAGTTTATTATAATATCAATGGTTGAGAGATGCCCATAGAAAAGTTCAAAGACTTTGTTTTAGTAAATACCCACTTCCTTTGATCTTATGCTTGAAAGAATAAAGCTTGAATAGATTATGGGCACAAAGGGTTTATGTTTTAGCTCAGTTCTTTAGATTTAACAACTACATAGATCTCTGGTTTGGGTAAGGCTTTATGTTGCTCTCTGCTCTCTTGATGGTATCTCCTTGCTACTATTTAAAGAAAATTTTGCTCATTAAAAAATTAATTAATTAACAACTATGGGAATCCTGTCCACAGTGAAGCACAATCAAAGGCAATACTATAGTATGTGTCACATACCATATTGAGAATTTGGGTGCAAAATGTTACCAAGCAGTGTGTATTACATTACATGCTTAAATAATTTTTTACTGTTAAAAGGAAATTAAGAAATGAGAGCTTTCTTAGCAACTAGTTTTTATACAAGTTTAATTTCTATACCAGCAGATTTTTAAGCAAATTACATTTCTACATAAACCAGTTTTTATAGCAAAAGAATATAGATAATTCTGATATCATTCTGTTTATCTCTTCAGTGATGAGAGAGAGTTGTTGAAAAGAGAATGAATTGAAATGGCACGTACATGACCGGCCCAATGCAAAATTGCATATCTGAAATGATTAGAGCCTATGAAACTAAAGCTAAATAAAGCTCAAACTAGTATTCCCAAGGATAAACCTAATAGTGTATATTGCAGTGAAATTTGCAAGGTTTACAAACTACATGAGGTTGGTTTGACATTGCTAGACCAGAAGAAACAGTTCAAGTAAATTCACCAGTTCAATTTAGTAGGAAAATTCAGCAAGTGCTTGGGATTGCTCACAGTAGCATTTATAAATTAAGAATCCTTATGCAGCTAGAAAACTAAGCAGACACAAGCAAGCGGTCCTTGTTCAGGATAGGATAATCGAGACTAAAGTTTGGGTTCAATAAAATGTCAGCACAATTACCAAAATGGTTTGTATTAAAAAGTATGTTAGAACTTGAGAAAAGGAAGACAAATTCTACAATTGACTATGAAAGATACGTTATTTCAAGAAAAAACAAGATTTAACTCTATTATAGCAAAACCCAACTAAACTAATCACTGCTCATTTTTATTTTACAATAAACAAAATTGCAAAAAGGGAATAACTTAGGAGTTGCGATTCGAGCTTACTATCCGATCAGCGTTTCCAAGAGGGCCTTCGAGGATGCGAATGCGAGCTCGGCTTTCTTCACACATCTTCTTCACGAGCTCGCCCTTACGCCCAATTATGCTGCCGACTTTCAGAACCGGCACTACCAAACGGAAGACGTTATCTCCCGGCCAACCTGGCCACTTAGGAGTCGTCGCCGATGGAGTGGACAGCGCTTGCTGCTCTATAGAAGCCGCCGCAGCGTCTCCATTATTAATGTTACCGGCTGATTCCGGTAGTTTTGAAGCTACATCCACCGCAGACGGCGGCGGCAACTGTTGCGCTTGATTCAAGGGCTCCGAGGACGGTGGCACTGTCTCAGATTGGAAGTTGGTTACCGTAGAGGAAACCATCGGAGATTCGCCGAGGGTTCGGTATGGGGATTGTGTCTTGCAACTTGGGAGGAGAAAGCTGTATTATGATGATAGTGATTTCCAGAAGGACGAATGTTGCGCACTTGTGTTAGGTTTTTCTATATACTGCACCTGCACTGACAAAAATCTTTTATTTCAGTTTTTCTAAACTTTTATTTAGGTTTACCTACACAAGAAAATTTAGGGGTGTATTCGATCATAACTTTTGTAGAGTTTTAAATACTTTTAAAATGATAAATTTTAATAAATTTTGATTAACTTTTATAGAGTTAATCAAAACTTTTTAATAAAACTTTTTTTTTAATGTTTTTAATAAAATTTTATAAGACTCTATAAAAGTCTATATAAAAAACATTTATAGATTTTTATCAACTTTTTATTTTAAAAAGTCTACAAAAGTTATTGAAATTCTAAATTGAATACATCCTTACAAACTTTGATTTTGACTCTTATAATTAACTATTAACTACTAGTAGTTGCACCCGTGCGATGCACGGCAATATGTATAGAATAATATAATAACAAAATAGGGTAGCCAAAAAATTAGTAATTTATTAGACATTATTAAAATAGATGATGTATATTGTAATATGAAATATTATTAAGAAATAATAGTGTTATATATATATATATATATATATATATATATATATATATATATATATATTCAAAGCACCCAATAGTAAAGATGGGAAATAATGAATAGATATGATAAAATAAAATATTATTAAAAACTTCTTTGTATATAATATTATTTGTGAAAGTACAATCATGATCAGTTTCATCACAAATTAATATCTTTAATTCATTGGGATTTGTTACTCTGGATGTAGTGACATACAACTGATCATGTCTAAAATAATATATTAATAAAAATAAAGTGTTTTTTAACAATAAAAAAGATAATATTATTGAAAGAAAGACTAAATTATAAATTATTTTATAAATTTAGTAAATAAAATAAAAATAAAGTTATATTTTCAAACTAATTCCATCACGTGATCTACATATTTTTTAAGGTTTCTACAAGGTTATTTGTCATTTTAAAGTCAGATAATTATATTTTACAAATTTACAGATGGTACGTTATTCCCACATATCAAACTTTTTAATCCCCTAAGATTACTTAGAAATGAGACTGCTACATACATTTAACCATGATTAAAGATTGGCTTTCTCAAAAAAAAAAAACCACGTGTGATAATATTTGCCCTTGACTTTATTTATTGTCATGCCGTATGATAGTCTCAAAGAGAAGTGCTTTCTTTAGAACTTAAAGACAATCTTGAATCAGAAGGTGTTAACGACATTCGAGGAATTAAAACATTTGTTCATGCATTCGTTCCACACATGATTTGAGCTTCCAAAACATGAATAGCCAACCTTGTAAAAATAAGCCTTGTACCATTTCATAGTCCCAATGAGCAATCATTATTGTGTGGACCATGGTCCATACAAGTTGTATGGACCATATTTTGTATACTATAAAATAATGTACATTCAGTATAAAAATAATGTACATTAAACACAAAAATAATGTACATTGTATTCAGGGGATGTACATTATTTTTGTACTGAGTGTACATTATATGGTATAATGTACATTCAGTACAAAAATAATGTACATTTAGTATATTAAAAATGTACTTTATGTTATGGTCTACATAACATTGTGTGGACCATGGTCCACACAATAATTTGTCCCCAATGAGTGATCAATATTTCTCAATAGCATGAAAGATGACCCAACTTCATTTCTCTCTCTCTTTTTTTTCTCTAAATAATCCAGCCCAATACTAACCCAATAATGCAGCCCATAACCCGAACCCAATAAAATCATATATAAAATGTTTTCTCCTAACTCTAAAGACCATCTCTAACTATCTACTTTATATCAAAAGGAATATTCTCTGTATATTCTTACACCAAATTTTGTCATTTCCAACCCATTACAACAATGTTATTTTATAATATTTAATAAACAAATATACTACTTAATATAATAAATTCTTGGCCCAAGCTTTATTTCTTTCATATTTTGTTCTAAATAATTCGGCCATAAACTAACCCATTAATGTAGCAAAACCTAAGACCATCTCTAACCCTATGCACCAAATTCTGCAATAGATTTTACACCAAAATTAATATTATCAGTATATTCTTACACCAAATTTTTTCTATCACCAACCCATTACACAAAATTTTGTACCAAGTTTTATTTCTTCACTAAAATAATTTGATTTTTTCATAAATTAAGACTTTGTATTATAACTTTAAATATTTTAATATAAAATATAATTATAATGCAAATATTATTTTATACCATAATAATAAATCATAGAACATACATTACATTCAATTTTCAGATGTGGTGACTTTGAAGATGTTTACCTCTTCATTAGTGTTAATCTATTAAGTTTAACAAATAATCAAATAATTTAATTACATTTGCTTAAAATAGTTACGCATTTTTTTTTTGTATATAATCAATTAATCATTGAATAGGATCATATCTATTGTTTTATCTCTGTTTTTTTTTTTAAACGACATTTTTAGTCATACTTACAGATGGTATATTATCCTCACATATCAAAATTTTTAATCCCTTTGAATTAATCATTCTTGAAACTGCTACATACATAATTATATTACATGTCAAATGATCCATACATCACATTAACCATAAACGGAAAAAATAGATATGAAATTTAATACCATTAAATAAATTCGTTGGTGTACATAGAGTCAAAAAAGTAATATTACATTATTAAGAACATACTATTAAATAATTTACTTTCAGTAAATAAATAATATAAAACATCATATATTAAAAATGTCTTATAAGAGTCATAGTCCACACATCTATGTGGACCATGGTCCACATAAACATTTGCCAAGTTAAACATATTTAGTAGTATTATTAATTATTATGTCTAAAATCTTAGAATTTTTTTTTATTAAAAAATGATATGCTAATAATACAATAATTATATAATCTAAAAATATCATATATTATAATATAACTCTATATATATATATATATATATATATATATATATATATATAACATATACTTATATCCTAAACTATATTTGGCCCAAACAGAAACTCCAAAATGCAACCCAAAACCCGAACCAAATACAAAAGTAATAAAATTAATCGGACAACCCCAAAATTCCACATAATCTGCCGATTCGCCTTCTCTATACCTCCCTCGCTTTTGGTCTGGCGATTTCCGAATCGCAATCTTCTACATCGCTTTCGGTCTGGCGGGTTTAACCCATCTCGGGTTTGACCCGTCACCTTTGACCCCGACCTGTAGGCCAAAACCCGAACCGCTCGATCTGACCTGACTATAAACGCTAGCACGGACCTGGGGCATATAACCTATCATATATAATGAACATGTATATAGATTTATAATAAAGATTAAAGTATGAAAAATATAAAACCTTAAATATTTTTTATTACTCAAATTTGAATAATATGTTTGTCATCTTATAATATGATATGTATACTAATATAATATATAGAAGCATAATAAATATTATAAGACACCAAAATATAACAATATAAATAACATATAGAATCAAGCTAAAAATATCTTTGTAATTAATTTTAGGCCCAAAATTATACTGCAGTCCAATTTCTTTAGGACCAAATCGATACCCAATCACAGCACAATAACCCGACCTAATTCTGGAAATATATAAACAAAAATTAGCTAGACCTAATACTCAGACGACGGTTCGCATTCTCTCGCCTCAGTCCCGATTCTCTCTACCTCCGATTTAGTCTCTGAACATCAACCATAGGTTACGTAGTTCGTTATTCCTAATTTGGATTAAAATATTAGTTATGGAATTTTGGCCTAGCTAAAATTGAAGTTTAACCATGATCGCAACGTCGATTTAAGGAAGCAGTCAAAAATCCAAGCTGAGCTAAGTTAACCTATCCTTGTACTTGCTTCAGTCCGTTTACTCTATATTTTGTTATAAATTTGTCTATATCTTTTTATGTTTGTTAGATTAAGATCTTATTATCGTTTTATTTCGGTATTTCAGTTAAGGTTTTACTAAAAAAAATGTAAGAGTAAATATAGACAAATCTATAACAAAAACGGACTGAAGCAAGTAAAGGAACACATTACTAATAATAAAATGTGTAGAAGTTTGCATTACTGTTATTTTTTATCATGAATGAAACTATAATAAGAAAGAATCACCAATAAATAAAGTAATAGTTGGAAAATATATTAATATTAATATTATTTTTTTGAATGCTACCGACTCTATTACATTAATATTATTAAAGATGGGAATGATAATAATTTTGCCAATTTACTCCACACATCCAATACGTATATAATATTAATATATTAAACATAGTATACTAATTTGTTCAAAATGTTTATTCGAACATAATATTAATATTAATATATTAACAAAAAAAACAACACAATTATAAATAAATATTTTTGGTACAATCTCCATAAGCCCAACAAATACTATTTTTTAAACATTAAAAAAAAACAAATATTAGTTAACTAAAATGTGAGCCCAAACCCGACCCAACAGATGTAGTATGTTTTGTATTTGCAGATCAGGCCCAAATTAGTTAGAAAATGTGAGCCCAAACCCGGCCCAAGTGTATATGCTAAAAGATGTGCTCTGCTTGTCCTCACAACCAGACCTCCCCTTTGTCGATCAGCTAGCATTCTTCTTACATTCTCTCTAAACACTGTCATAATCTCTGTTGTCAGATCGTAGACTATAGCTTGAAAATATGAGTCCGTTTTGCATTTTACCAAGACCTTGATGTCTCGAGCAGCTGATAATGACCGATTTCATTAGATCATGGTTTACTGCAACCCGAAGTGAGGTCTGCATATCGGTGGAATTGTAGTTCGAGGATCTTCGTTTTGACTCGCCGATCTTCATTTTTACTGGTAATTATAAGGCTCTAACGTTGACTGATGATCTAGATGGAGATTCTAGCCCTAATTCTCAAAATCGTCTCTAAGATAAGTTAACTACCCATGTTTTTTAATAGATTCGTATCTTATTTCCTTCTAAACTTGAAATAACTGCTAATTATTCATATGATTGAAGTTTGAAATTAGGTTTTAGCTAATTCCTTACGTTTTGTATTTCATGTAGGGGTTTTCATATCTTCTACTATATCTGCGATTCACCGATGATATACATGGAGAATCTGCTTCTAAATCTTGAGATCGTCTCTACCATTTTTAAGCTAAGTTATGCTAGAATCTGCTAAGTTTTCATTAATCAGTTAACTACCATATTTTTAAAAAATTTTACTTTCTTCGTTTAGTGATTTGTTGAAATAATTGCTTATTATTCATACCATTTCAGTAAGCAATTAAGTTTTTAGGTTACTAATTGCTTATTATTCCTTTCATCGAATCAAGCAAGTAGCTTAAAAATTGCTTATTATTCCCACTTTTTTGTTATTGGTTACTTATATTTTCAATTTATTATGAGTGAGTACCATTTTTTTTCAAATTTTATGTAAATGATGAAGAAATATTTCTGATGTCAAATCATATTTTGAAGTCTATTTTCAATTCTAATTTTTTAGCAAATACTCAGATGATGATTTTTCACTTGAAAGTTGTGTAATTTTTTTTTTCAAAAGAAAAACTGCCTGATATCGTTATTTGAGTAAATGATATCTAATTTTTTTTACAACTACTAGTATTTGCACCCGTGCGATGCACGGAATGAACATGTTGTAATATATTAAGAATATATGAATCGATATATAATTATTTAAATTAGAACATCAAATATTATATAGTGCACTTAAAGATATGATTTGAATCGTTTATATATTTTGATGTTATCATTGCTTGAATTTGTGCAAATAATTGCTCAAATTAATAGCTAATGTCTAGATGTACGGATGCGGTCCTATAATTTTAAAGATTTTATTTATCATTGTTTAGTATTTTCATACATTAGGTAAATGTGCTCGTTCTCTAACAACTCAGTTATAGAAATGAATTGCTATCCATATTCATTTGTATGGAAGATATTTTTTTTTTGTCTAGATATATAACAATTTTTTCATTTAAAAAAAAATAATATCACCGATTATATTTACACATTATTGAAACCTCTTTGTAGACGACATTGGTAGTGACAACACAATCTTGTTCATCTTCGTCTAGAGCTAACATCTTCTCCATCAGGATGGGTTACTTGGTGAAAATATATAATGGTAGAATATCACTCAATTAGTTATCCTTTTATATTTCCAGTCAATTCGTAATATCAGATTCATTTTCAGCCAATTATTCTTTTTTATTTTCAATCAATTAGAATATCAAATGCAGTGATATTTTTACCTAACTTCCGTTCCATTTTTAATTGATGATGTAAATATTATTATTGAAATATTTCCGTTCAATTTTTAATTTACCTTTACTATTGTTTAAAATATGCATTTACTATTGATAATGTAGAATATTATTATTGGAATATTTTCCTCCAATTTTTAATTTTCGTTCCATTTTTATTATTCATACCATTTCAGTAAGCAATTAAGTTTTTAGATTACTAATTGCTTATTATTCCTTTCATCGAATCAAGCAAGTAGCTTAAAAATTGCTTATTATTCCCACTTTTTTGTTATTGGTTACTTATATTGTCAATTTATTATGAGTGAGTACCATTTTTTTTCAAATTTTATGCAAATGATGAAGAAATATTTCTGATGCCAAATCATATTTTGAAGTCTATTTTCAAGTCTAATTTTTTAGCAAAACTCAGATGATGATTTTTCACTTGAAAGTTGTGTAATTTTTTTTTTCAAAAGAAAAACTGCCTGATATCGTTGTTTGAGTAAATGATATCTAATTTTTTTACAACTATTTCAAATGTTAAGTCATTTTCTGGAGTTGGATTTTTTTTCCAGCTCTCTTATACAGTACACTTGATTTTTTTTAAGTCAAGTTCAAAGCTGGAATGATATTCTTGCTTTTTGTTTCTGTTTATGTTCGTATGGCACACTCTTTGTCTATTTCTACCCAGGTTCATTTTAGATCTGTACAAAGTATTAGTACCTTCTCACTTAATTCCAATTCTATCCTTAAATTCTTAACAAATTGAGCAGATCAAGTGAACCCTAACTATTAAGGGTTTGTTTACTTACTAAGTCGCATTTCAGTATAGATATGATGAAATCCTTCATTCAAAATCACATGCATGACTATTTTGACTCACCATTTTGTATTCTTGTGTTAGTATCTGCAGTATCTTGTAATTTATTTGGTGTATTCACAGTTTAAAGTCAGATTTGAAGCAAAATACTTTAGTTTTGGTGGTTTGATTTTTTTTTTTTTAAAGGAGACTTTCTATTTAACAAAAGGGTTTAAATGATTCTGTTCCTTAAATTATTATTTTACTATGCCTTTTGAATCACATTTTTATGGGGGTATAACATCATTATTGCACTATGTCTTTTGAATCACATTTTTTTCCTATTTTTTTTTAAAACTTTGGTGGTATGTACTTAGTATTTTGCTTTCTCCTATGGGGCATAATTATGATTTTGAATGAACTATTGCAGGAAACAACCATCACAAGAATTGTTACACACCCCTTAGCCAGTTTTCATCTTTATGCTTTAAATTAGATAAGTTAATACGAATTAAATTAGAGTTAAATTAGTTAAGTTACTACCCTATTTTGTAACATCATCATACATTTTAGATACCATGTTTAAAGTTAGCTAACAATGTTTTTCCAGGTTATTGGCGTATGATGAAAATGTTAATTATATGTCCAATGCACTATTTTTTTTTTATTTTTATTTTTTTATAGTTAGATGGTCCATTGATAGTTGCAATTTTAACATATAATAAGGAAATCTAAGTAAATTTTTCAACAGTTTTGGAAAAGTGCATATTAGTGCATTATGATGCACCTATTCAATATATTTTGCAAAATTAGAGGTCGAATACTTTGGATAAAAGCATATGATGAATCTATATTTCTGATGCTATTACAGATTTTTTATTTTCGAGAATTCTGATTTTTTTGAAACATTTATTGAAGATTTTTGAATAAGTTTATTTGATTCTTATGTTTATGGAAAATTATTTGGGACTCTTTTTTACTGGCCTTTGCAAAGTTTATCTTCCTTTTTTTAAGTGTAATATTTTTTAGGCTTAAAAATTTGATTGAAGGGTTTTGTTTTTTATTAACTATTCAGTTTATAGAAGTGCTTTTGTGTGGCATCTATGTTTGTTATCATACTCCATCAGACTTTTTTTTTGAAACATTCTATATTTTCATATTAGATAAATATAAGATTCATGGTTTTTAATATAAGATTGAACATGTAAATAGTAAGTTTGAGTTTCAAAAGCTTTCTATAACATCCAAAATTGTCAGTTAGTAGCTTTTCGTGTTTGTTATCTTCTTTTAGCCCGTTTTAGCTCTTAAATATAAGTGTTTATAAATTTTTAGTTCTTTTAGTCTGTTTTAGCTCTTAACACAAATGTTTTTCTCACAGCTTCTTAATGAAGAGTTGTTTGATTAATCATGGGGTAAAATGACTTATCTAAAGTATGAGATTCAAAAATTGCAACTTAACTTCTAATCTGTCAATTTTGATGAAAAGAAGAATGTTTTTCAAACAATGATGCATGCACCCCAAAAGAAGTTCATGAACTTAACAGAATAAAGTTACCAATGTCCAGTAGGATTAGAACCAAATGTCTAGTAAGGACTACCCACAGCAAAACATCACATAGATGGCTGGAAAGCATTCTTCTTTTCATCAAAATCGACTGTTTCTGTATTTACTATTTACTATATAAAATCGAAAAAACTATATTGCCTTGCACATGTGCAATTTACATTATTAATTATGCCTTTCATTCAACTATGCATTTTATTCAATTATATAACGTTCTTTTATTATATGCAGGATGTGTGTCTTTGAAGTAATAGGATATTGGGTTCAAAAATGAGAGTTCGCTATGATATCCAGAGCAACCCAGGTAAATGTTACTCGGTAACTTATTCCAATGGAATTAAAAATCACCAACCTACAAAAATTGTATAATATTTAGCCAAAACAGAAACTTTTTTGTTAGGGTAAAATCAAGTATGCTTACCAAATTGTGAAATCCCTTATGCCTCTTCAGGACTGTTTGTACTGCATTATCCATCTTGCTTGCTTGCAACTGAAAACCTTTTGTGATTCATGCTTGTAAATAAAATCTTATATATTTATATATACATACCACTTTCTGTCATATGTTTTCATAGCAACAATATAGGTTAGCTGTGTGTATTTGCATTGAAAATTACAACTGCCGGTTTACATCTGATGAAATAATCTTTGTATATGAAACTAACTAAACAAAAAGGCAAATGATGAATACTACCGTCTGATGCCTAAGCCATAAGCATGTAACTGTCAGTTACTATTTCACTTCTAAAACTCACAGCATTGTGCTAAGTGTGTGTATACAGAGATTTAACAAATGTGCAGGTGTTCTCAATTCTAAGCCTCACCTTAATCTTCAAGCAACTGTGTTGTTCCTCTTCAACAGCAATATGCATAGATGGCATGGTATCTTCGCACAGATTTTGGTTCTTCGTTTCTAATTTGCAGGTGGTTCGAACCGGGGAGATGGTGAACTTGGGGGTGAATATTGATATGAAGGAGCTTTATATAGAGGCTGAAATTTGTTCTCCAATTTTGAATATTGTCTTGGAACTATGAATCTTGCTGGAAACGTTTGAAGACCCAAGACTACATTAAAGAGATTGTTTTTTCGAAGCATTTTATGTATGTGTATATATATATATATATATATATATGTAAATAAATGTAGATTATAGGTTAGTTTCTCAATGTAATTAGAAGTCTTTCATTATTAAAAGTGTAATTACATTGGTAATTGACAATCTTAGCCAGCAGTATCACATTGAAAAGGTAAGGCAATGTGAACACAATTAATTAGACTGATTGTGTTATCTATCATTAAAACGACGCCGAATTCTTTACGCGGGAAGATGTTTTAGGTAGAAACTTAGTGCTTTATTATAACTAGTAGTTGCACCCGTGCGATGCACGGTCATAAATGTAAGAAGTAAAATGTAAGTACTTAAAATTAAAAGTAATAGGATGAATTGCGAGTTTTATTAAACATTATTGAAAACTTCTTTATATACGACATTTGTAGTCGTATTTTTGGATTGTACATTTTCGTCACAAATCAACATTTTTAATCCGCTAGGATTACTAACCCTTGACACCGCTACATACATTTGTCCGTGATTAAACACCGGCCTCTTCAAAAATAATCCGACGTTTGACAATGTTTGTCCCTGGCTTTTGTTTATTGTCATGGCATATGACAACATTAGCGGAAATTGTTTTCTTTGAAACTTAAAAGGCAATCTTGGATCTGACGGTGTTAAAGACATCCTTGGTATTAATACCTTTGTACCAGCACTTGTTCCGGTCAATATTTGAGCTTCTAAAACATGAGTAGCCAACTTTGAAATGATCATCCTTGTACCATTGCACAACCCCAAAGAGTGATCAATATTTCTCAAGAGCATGACCGGTGATCCCACTTTTAAAGTCAATGAGTGATTTGGTACTCCCGAACATCGTAAGCCATTTAAAAACTCCGGTGTGTGTAGATCAGCAAGCATGTCAACATTGGAATCAGATTTGCATACCGAATCACAACTGAGATATGTCATTCCTTCAGCAGTATTATATTCATTCATGTATTCATTGATGTTATCTACCACGTCCAAAGTTGGTGCCAAAATTGCACAATCTTTAAGATATTTGACATCTCTATTTCCAGTACGAAACCCCGGGAATATGCTATCAACCATTGTAGCAATAGGATCCTCCACTGACTTGAGTAAGAATTTTTCTGGAATATTGATCTCAGACTCTCCATCCAATGAATCACCAATCGTTCCGTCACCTATATTAGCAATCCACTTTGCATATTCTTCAATCTCTTGAACTCCCGAATCTGATTGCAATGCCCTAAGCCGTAGATTCTTTGTTAGCCTAAAAACTTTACAACTTCTCCAAAGGTATGATGAATTTATACTTGCTCCCACAATATCTTGCCTTGTACCCTTTGGAATTACTGGTAAAATTTGTCTGAAGTCTCCACCTAACACGACTGTTTTTCCACCGAAAGTCATTTCAAAACTTCTTGGATTTTGAACACGCAGTAGATCTCTCATAGTTCGGTCCAAAGCTTCAAAGCAAAATTTATGCATCATTGGTGCCTCATCCCAAATGATCAACCTACATTGCATGATCAAGTGTGCCAACGGACTGGTTTGACTGATATTGCAAGTTGAATCTTCATTGACAGCGATTGGTATTGCAAACCTAGAATGCGCTGTTCTTCCCCCTGGTAATAATAGCGAAGCTATGCCACTTGATGCAACATTTAAAACTATCTCACCCTTTGACCTCAAAGCGGAAGACAATGCTCTCCACAAGAAGGTTTTCCCTGTACCACCGTATCCATACACAAAAAAAAATCCCCCAACCTCATTCTCAGCATCGTGCAATACGTTGTCATATATTGCCTTTTGTTCTTCAGTTAGTTGCTTCACCAAACTATCATTCTCTTCCTTCATTGCATCTCTGTCATATGCCAATTCCTCTTGTATTAACCTATTGGTTGCTTTGTCAAGATTCTGTAAATCAGGGAAGGGCATTGACGGAAAGTCTTTCAAACTCTTTCCCAAATTAGTCAGAAGTATTTGTATCTCTGAAAGTGCATAATTCTTTTTCTGATCTTCAGATAAAATTAAATCTGTGGCATAAATATCAAAGGAATAGTATAAGTGTGTTTATAAAAGTAGATTGCATCACATGAAGAAAGATATTAAAAAAATTTAGGTACCTCCAAGTCCAGTCTGTTCTCTAATCTTGAATTGTGCATCTTCAGTCAAAGAGTTCCACGTAGATTCCCACACTACTTCTGGGTGTGACATTGAGTTTGACATCAACAAAGTCACAAACAATCTCCTCAAATTCGCAGCTGTGGCCCACTGACCTGCTTCTTCTATAGCATTAACATACTCCTTATCGTCGTCTACTAATCCTCTAGCTGAACACGCATCCCTAAATGATTCGTACTGCACACCATTCACTTTTTTAATATCTGCAAAACTGGTTGGCCCTTGAACTTTATTTAGCAGACATCGCAAATAAAAGATCTCGCCACTGCCAGGAGGCACATAGAACACTCTACCTATTGCAAATCCTCTTTTCCTTGGCTGCCATTTCCTGATATCTTTTTTCCATACAAACTTGGTGGGCATTTCAGCATATGTCAATTTCCTTGCTTCTGGGTATGTTTTATTTGCCTCAAACCATTCTAGGAACATGCTTTGCAATATAGTTGGTCGACTGAGTATGTTGTCAACCGGATCATCGTCTGCAAAAACTACACTCTGTTGATTTGGCAAGTGAAAGCTTAATCGTTCCACTGATGGTGTTCTTAACTGTATTTCAAATCCAAATAAACGTCAAGCAGCTTCACATGGAGATATGTACCTACAATCATAGTACATACTTATCTCATCAATGACTTGCGGTCCCTCTTCCTCGCTGTTACTTCGGTAGAACTCTGCTGTCACCCTGTCGTTACCCTTGTTTACGTATTTGAAGAGGTACTTTATTGACCGGGACTGGTTGCACCATTCAACATTAATATGACCTCTATACTTTAACAACAAATGCCTATTGTGTGGCACCACGTATCGATTGTCCAAGTTGATCCCATTTCTCACCACTGAACGACCATTGTCACGTCTCCGATATATAGGATAACCATCATCGTCAAAAGTAGAAACATTAACAAACTTTTTGGGAAAGTGTTTAGTACATTTACCCTTCGCCATGCATGGAGAATTCAACCGAGCTCTACCGCAAGGACCGTGCATCATAAACTCATCCACAGCTTTGAAGTATTCTGGATCTAGTATTGGATCAGGTAACTCAGCTGAAATAATGTTGTCCAAATGTATCCCATGTGATGCTCCATGTTGCTTATCGAGAAATAAAAGTATATGAGCATGCGGTAGGCCACGCTTTTGAAATTCGATGGTATAGATAACTGTTAACATTGACAAATTGGTGTTACAATAAAATATAAACAACGTTATACAAAATTAAAAAGCTTATACAAATAATAGAAAAAGCATAACGAAATAGTTCAGTACCTCCAATGACGGGTCCAAACAACTTGTTTTTCCTGCAGTCCGAAATTAAAGCATCCAACTTCATCTTGAATAATCTACATATAATGTCAGGCCGGTCTTCTGGTTTTAAATTACGATCCATCAAGAACCGTTTCACCTCAGGCCATTTTGGATTGCATGTGAATGTGATAAAGAGATCCGGGTATCCAACCCATCTACATATAGCCATAGCGTCCTGGTAATTTTGTATCATGTATCTAGCACCACCAGTAAAACTTGAAGGCAATATTATTCTCTTTCCTTGAGTCCGAGGATCCACTTCACCGCGTGTTAATGCATCATTCAGGCAATTATATGTTTCGCACCTCAAACTTTTTTGGTGTGTCCTTATATATATCAACCTTCCAGACTCCACCATTGTATACGCATCCACCAAAAATTGTTGGAAAAGCCTTTTTGCATGCAGTAATGTAGAACCCAGCGACAATCTTGACTGTATAAGGTATGAAAAATATTCCCTCGGACTAATCCTTTGACGACCACCCGAACTGTTTCCTTTTACGGTGGAGAATCTGATGTCTTCTCTATAACCGTCCTCACCGTAAGGAACCAACAATGGGTATTGCATTGGTAAGTAAGCTGGGTTTAGTTCACTAATTCGTTGTAATAGGCCGCTCTTCGTTTCCACAACGATGTCACGCTCTCCAATATTTGCATCCATATCACCAACAATTACTGCAGCAACTTCAAAAACTTGTGGCAAATTGTACGTTCTCGCATCCTTTGATCTCTTATCAAGCAATTTTATCTTTACCTCCGCCAAAGGATTTTTTTTCTATTTCTGAACGGGCCATTCTAAAGGACTTTACCAAAACATTATTTGCATCCAACGCTTGTTGAATATCCTTGACAATTTCTTCATGGATGTCATTTACATCACCGTTTGGCCTATTAATATAACATCAAACATTTGATTAACTTCCAATACAAAGTTAGTTAATTTAATATGCGCTATTATATTAAAAAATAACAATTCCACTCTATAGACATACCTTACGGAATTGAGACGATTCACCAATTCATTATTAGTATCATATATATACAACTGCGCAAAATGTGGTCTTTTCCCGTCCACAGGCAAAAGACTACCAATGTAGTGGAAGTTTTGTCCATGTATCCGAAAAACCGGTGGACCACCGTTTTTGTTCACATCTCTGTCTATCTTACCACCCATTGATGTAAAGCAGAACATATTATTGTACGTTCTTATGTTGTTCAAGAAATGCTTGCTTTTTTCACCAACTCCAAAGAAAAGGTCATATATCTGCGGCGGGGGCAATTGTGTTGTTGGCAATTGAATCTTACCATTGTTGCAACACATTGTATATCTAGGTGTACCGTGAATCACCGTTTTGTTTATCCTTTCCTCGTGCCAAAAAATCGCCCCACAATATTGACATGTGTTATTGGCATCACCCAAATCATTGTATTCCACTAAGTATAAAAAATACATGTCTCAATTTATAAAATTATTTAAATTAAAAGTAAAAAATATATTATTTAAGAAAAAAATTTTCTTATACATACCTTTGTTTTCATCTGACGGTTGTAATACAATAGCCAGATTTTCTTCTTCTTCCACATTTTGATTGATCCCTGTATATCAAATTTTGAATTTATCAAAGATGATTTCCCTGATTATTTAAAAAAAAAAAATCGCAAGTAAGTTAAAAAAATTACCATTCCCTGTAACATTTAGGTTTGTTCGTGTTGCTTGAATATTGGAAACTTCCTCGAAGGCACTAAATAGATCTCTATTAAGCACATTTCTTGCGTTTTGGTCTGCACTTAATTGCGTGTTTTGGATGATGTTTCCGCTCGTATTGACTAACAAAAAAACAGTATTCAATTAAATATCAAATTAACGATTTGCGTGAAACATTCTAATAACCAAAGTAATAACCTTACCATTTGATATTTCTGAAAGCGGCCGTCTTGTGGTGGTTGATTGGCATAATTGCACTGTTATTGTTAAATTGCGTAAAAGACTAAGGTATAAATGAAGAAACTTTATATAAAATAATTGATAGATTGTAAAACATAATTGAATGTACCATTAGTTATGCCGCTACTTCCAGTATTGAAAACAGGGCTGTTGACTCCTAGCAAGAATTTTCTGCATTTATTGTTGGTTTGTGTATATTCCATATTATGTGCGCTGAGGTGTATACTCACATTTTCTTGTTTTCCACATTGAAAAGAAAATAAACATTAGCCAAAAAATTATACATACATGAATTGAAATATATAATACCATATATATTGAAAATTTAATTTTATTGAATTACCATCCGTGACCAAGGTGTTTGGTGTGCTAGTTCTATTAGAAGTGAACATTGGTGTTCCTGCAGTGTATGAGTGCGTCTGATTCTCTTTTTCGACAACATCAGTATTTATTTCAGCTGTTCTACTATGTACATTTTCTGCAAAATATTAATAAATGGGTTAGAAACTATTTATTTTTGTTCAATAAATAATTACCTAAGTAGATGCAAAGTAATATCTCAACAGTAATCGAGAACAATAAGCCAAAAAAAAATACTATTCCCTAACTCTAATAATATGTACAAAATAAACACATGTCAAAATATATAATTACTCCATTCTTACCATAAGAGAATATATACTTATCCCATTATAAAAAACACATAATATATACTTAGCCCATTTATACCCTAACCAAAACCTATTAAATAATGAGCCCAAATAACCTACCCAAACCCGCCCAAACTACCCTGACCCGAATTCAATACCCAAACCCAACCCATTCTCGGCTTAGACTACCCGGACACCGCATTCGGACAATGCACAATTCGCTAAATCCCTTATCTCTCTCGCTCTAACACTCTGTCCGATCGCGTCGATTCCATCCGTTGTTGGTGATGGCCATCGATTCTTTAGGTTTCAAACTCAATCTCTTGCCCAATCTCATTCTGACCGAGCTATCCATCCGTTCTTGTTCGTCTATACACACCGCTCAACATACAATCTTTCCTTTTTCTAACCCAATTTGAAAATCTGAGCTCGGTTTAGGGAATTCGTTCCGATCTACTGTTACGCTTACATTTGCTCTTTTTTTGAGTTATATAAACATAGATGAGTGTTTTTCACATATGTGGATTCAACCTTGTGATCCGAAACCTAATATGAAGGTAAATTTCCGCACTCTACACAGTTTATATATATATATAGGTCTCTGTGTACATCAACAATTTGATATTTACGTAGTGTATAGATTTCTTATACTGCAGATCTTTATAGATGTATACATACCAACGCAGTTAGGGTTTTACTTTAAATTTCATTGTTGTGTTAATTTCAGGTAAATTTTCGAGTTACCAACTAAGGTAAAAGGCTATCAATGGCGTAAAGAGGTAAAACTTGTAGAAACAGTGTACATACAACAACATTTTGCTAAGGTAATGCTTAAATAATTCGATATTAATGTGCGTATGTTACCTGGAGTGTTAATTGGCTGCTTCCTTTTGCTACCTATAATTGTAGAACTGCGTATTTTCCGCATTATTCTTGACTGCAATTTTTGTTTGTTGTAAAACTGTAATTGTGAATAGGTAAACTGTCTGAGTGTTTTAAGATTTAGGTTTTATATCAGGTGATGTTAATAACTTCTCTTTTTTGTCTAAAAAAGTGTGTTTTGTGTGCAAAATGAATTAGCAGTAATAATTTGAATGACTCTTGAGTTTTTCTTGGAAATAGCATCAAATCATCTGTGTTTATGTAATTGATATTTTGAGATTGCTGACATATGAGCTTTGTAGTTTATAATATTATGGACTTTATGAGGTCATTTTTGCTTAAATGTATTTAGAACTTTAACATTAAATGATAGATTTTTCATAGCAGTTAATTTGGTAGTCAAATTATGACATTTAAAATGTGAGTTTAACTACATTTCTATGTGTTTCTTATCCCTACATCATTACATTAGATCACATTAGTTTCACTACATTTATTTTTATTAACCCATGTTTCAATCTGATTCCTTAAATCTGCTTGCAATGCTCTAAGTGATGTGTAATTAGTTTGTGGGAATAGGAAAACTGGCAAAGTGGTGGTAGTTGTATGTTATATATAAGCTATTAGGTGTTAGTTTTTCTTGGTTTTATAGAAACAACAATTTTTTTTTGGAAAAGTTAATGATCTATAATCATTAAAATAACTTTACATTTTTAACTGGGAAATCCAGATTTTCAGTTGATTTGTATGTAAATGATTTTTTTTTTAATATATTTACTAACATTTTTATTTAAGGGTTTGGCAAATGATGAATTGGTTATGTCTGATGCCCTTTTGTAGTGAAATCATTGAGTTGTCATTAAAAGGATTACATTTAGCAACTTTCCCACTTTTGTTCTTTATATGAGGATGATGTCCTCCTTCTGCCTGCAAATGAAGACACATAAAATCAGATGCTGCTTTTTGATTGAGTGGTTTAACAGAGTTTTGGATTATTTCCATTCTTAAGATGCTTCAGATGTGATGCCAAAAAGTGTTGCAGTTAAATGATGACCTGGAAAGTCTGATGCCAAATTTGCTGTTTCATTATATAAATTATTATATGTTTAGTTTAGTAATTTCATCTCAAAGTTCTGATTGTACACATGAGTTACTTTGATAGGCAAATGATGATATATAAAATCTGATGCCAAAATTACTTTGAATTTCAAAAATGTAGTTGAGTCATTTGAGTCATTTGATAGTAAAGGACTGATTGTACATAGCCGTTTTTTTGCCAGACTGATGATATTTTCAATCTGATGGCAAAATTAGTTTAAATTTCATGAATTGAGTTCAGTGATTCACAGTAAAACAATGATTGTACACAGCATTTCATTTGTGATGCAAATAATGAAATATAAATTTTGATGGCCAAATTGCTATTTAATTTGTAATTTGTTATACTGTTTACTTAATTAAGTTTATAATTGCAATGATTTAAAAACAATTTCAGTAAGTAAAGAAATCTATGTTTTTGAAATCTACAGGAAAATGATGATCTAAAAAATGTGATGCCAAAATGATTATCAGTTTCTGATTCATAGATTAATAATTGTTTTGATTTAGGGATTTAATTTTTTAAGAAATTTTAAAATGACTTTCAATCCATTAATATGAGAAATTTTATAGGGTAATTTTGAAATGTGATTCTCAAATTAGCTAAAGTTTATTAAATTTTTTTTTTCTTTAAGTTTAATTTTATATAAAAAAATATATCAGTGATCAGATAAATAAGTCAGTAAAATGTGATTCTCATTTTTGCTAAGTCAAATTGCAATTGAAACACAACCCCAGTTTGAAATGACTTATAATTTTGTTGTATGTGTAAAATATTAAATATGTGATTCTCATTTTTGCTAAAGCATCAAAAATGTTTTTTTTTTTAATTTTTTTTTATCTTAAAAAATTCTATCAAATAATTTTATTTGAAACTTAATAATATTTAGTAAATTGTTGTCTTTTTAGCTAAGAAATGGTGGGGTTGGATGTTTGATTGCAGATTGTTACTTTCCTAAATGATTTGGTATTTAATAATTTGTTTTAGGTACTTTGACATTAGAACACTTAACTAACTAAGTATAAGTGATTAGCTTAGGAATGTAAAGAAAAAGAAATAAAAAGACAACAATCTAACAACAGCTTTAATGTTTTAGCCCACAAAATAAGATCAGGTTTTATAATACAAATTGCCAGTGTTCAACAATAAGAAACTTGACAACTACCAAAAACTTATATTACATTCTAAGCCAATTTTGTGTTGTACTCTCTTCAGTTACATCTCTTTGGTTGCTTGTGGTTGTCTGATTGCTTGAAAACTTCTCTTCTTTATTGCTGGTTCTTGATAAATCCTGTTAGGCTTAAGACACATAAACAAAAATATAAAAAAATTGTTAGCAAAAAATAAATAACTCAGTGATCAGATTGTGATCCTTAGGATTTCTCTAATTCAACCTGCATACAGATAGATAAACAATACAATACAAAAAGTTTAAACATTCATGGATGATTAGACAACTGATAATTATATAAAGCACAATACCTAAATACACAACTTTAGCACTATTAAAGTGCTATTAAGTCTTGGTGGTTCCACAAAAACCAACTTCAAAAATTCCAACAAACACAACAGTTGGACAATTGTTTGATACATGCTCATTGTTTACCAACAGAACAGAACTCTAAAATGCATGATGGGTTTAACAGTCAATTTTTTGTCTTCTTCCCCTTGCCAGAAGAAGAGAACTGATCAATTAGTGATCTCTTAACCAAATGACATTCTTCCAAATTAGCAGCTGGACTCTGAGTTTGCTGAAAACTGTTGGGACTGTTGACCTCATTATCACCATTGGAGGCTTCCTATAAAATGAAATTAGTGATTTAGTTTTCAAACTTAGGCAAAAGTAGAAAAAAAAATGAAATGTTAACATAGATGATATTACCTGATCAGATTCATCATCATCCTCTTCATCCTCATCAATCATTTTAGATATCAGGTCCTTCTCTTGATTGTCTTTAAGCTTTGAACAGTAGGTAGAGACTAATATTTCATCCCTCAACAGCCTCATCACAATATAGGCTGGATTTGCTCCCCTCATTTGACTGATTTTCAATGATATCTTAAATATCATTGACATTCCAATTAGTGATTCCAACTCTTTTGGAATGTCTGAAACCTATAACCAAGTAAAAAACACTTTAGGAAAAGTATACACATAGGATTTAGTGTTTGTATCTAATAAGACAGTGATGCGTTTAGTATTGTTAGCTTACCTTGTTATATTTATTGTAGAGGAGGTTTGCAGGGATTCCTACCAACTCTGAACACTCCCTATCCCATAAAAGGAAGGGAGCATCTGATAATCCTTTATCCATAACTCTTACTTTTACCCGATATCTTGCCATTCCTTCCTTGTACTTTTTATCACAATTAGTACAAAGTAGATCATCTCCATCTTGTGTCAGTTTTCTGTTGCAACCCGATGTCATGCAAGATATGTACATCCATCCAAAGGAACCTTCAATTCCTACAATCTGTGCAGGGACATAAAACTCCCCATCCTGCATTGAACCAAATAATCTATCATTATTAACACTGATAGATGAGTTATTAAATCTAGTCATAGCAGACATATTGTAAACTGAAGACAATTCTAACCTGTTTTGTTTCCAATAAATCACCAACCGAAGTGACAGTGATAGCACCACTCCTAAATTCAGAAATCCCAGTTGAGTGTGACATAACTGTGGCAGTGCTAATACTTCTTAAAGGACTGTGAATAGTGGTTATCCTACAGTTTCCAAAAAAAAAAACATCTATCAAAAACAGATTGTAAAAAGCAGATTGTAAAAATTTTGATTTAAAAAGAAATATTAAAAACTTACTTGGCCCTGAAATCTTAACTTCCTGATAGGAGGAATTCAAGTAGAGTTTGGTAGCATCATAGGAACTGGTGATCCTGACTTCACCTAATAGGACAACATAAAAAAAAAATGAAATTAAACAGTGATGTATATAATAATGATTTAGGGGAAGCAGAAAAATAAACAGAAAGATAATTTATGGATAACTAAACATCTTACCATTTACAATTTTAGCCCTACACAGCTGAATCACCACAACTAATGGTTCTTTTAGATCTGAATTGTAGAATGGTAGCATGGGAGCTACATGGTTATCCCAAACAGTGCATTTCAAATGATTTCCCCTGTATTGAAATGTGTTAGTATAATGGAAAACAAATTTAAGGAACTTAATACATAGATTGTGTCAAACTTACTCATTGTCTGCTATCTTGAAGTCTATGAGTTTAGCTGGTTTCCCCCCTATAATTTTATCAACTGGAGCATGTATCTCAATCACTCTGCCTATTACATCTGTAATCCAACAAAACAAATTTATATGGGTGAAAAAATTAAATCTTAAAATTTAGCAGTGCATAGACAAATAATTTACCAAACATGACTTTGTCATTCACCAAAGTTGGATCTTTCAGACATTGATAGGGTTTCAATCGAAACATGTTTGTAGGAAAGCCTCTAGATTTGATTGCCTTGACCTGAGTATCATAGTTCAACCTTATCATATACTGATGGTCACAAGTCCTATACATATAGTACTGGCTAAACACCAAAAAATTCTTTATGCTATAGAGCTTCCCTTCCTTGAAGATATTCTTGTACTTGTCTACATCCGAGTTTTGCATGTTTACATGAATAAAAGTACCCTGAATGATAGATTAGTGAACAAATTTTATACAGTGTAATGAAAGACAGGAAAATTTATCAATGGAAAAAATTTTGCTTACCTCTTGATCGCATACCAAAACCTCTCTACTCTTCATATCTTTGGAGCCTCTCCTTTCCGGTATTTCATAAACTCTAACACACCTTACTCGTATGGCCCTCTCTCTATCAAGAGGGACAATATCTTTAACAAAAATATACTGACTTGGCATGATATAAATTTGCAGGGATATTGAATGTGGGGGACTGCTACTGAAGAGATGTAACTGAAGAGATGGAGAAATGGTGGGTAAAAGAAGATTGACACATGTTTATATAGGCTGAAGAAGTGAAATTCAAAATTTGAAGAGACTTGCAGCCGGAAGAGTGATGGAAACCTTTGAGTTTCCAAGAAAGAATTCCGAATCATCAGGGTTATTTTTTGTTAGAAATTTTTATTAATAATTGTTCAATATGTATGTGTATATCGGAATGTCTTTAGGTGTATATAAATAAATAGATATATGAAGTCTTGGAAAGAGATTACATTTAGGTTATCATTAGAAGTCTTAAATAATTAGAAGTCTATTTAATTACCTTGGTATCATAAGATATTAGCCGTATACTGAACATAGGAAAGCCAAACGTCGATTGAAGACATTTAATTCGAAGCTTTATTCTGACTTCTCAAAACGACGCAGTTTCGTTTGGGCGGGAAAGTGTATTGAGTAGAAAGTTACTGCTTTATTATATTGATAGATGATAGATGATAGATTTTCTTACAAAACATTTATAATATATCATGAAATTCTTCTTATTAAATAGTTATTCACCCACACAACATTCTCAACATTATTATTTTTATTCATAGTATGCTGTTACTTATATGCTAATTACTTATTCTTCAAAAAAAAATGCTAATTATTGTATATATTATTAATAAATATCAACAAAAAAAAAACTATTTCATTAGAAATTCATAACAATATTGAACAATAAAATTTATAATAAAAGAAGTGATCAAATAATATATATATATATATATATATATATATATATATATATATATATATATATATATATATATATATATATATATATATATATATATATATATAAATAATTATACTTGATATATTGCTAGGCATCACGCAAAGTACTATTATTTGCAATAGCAATTTGAGACTGTGAATAACAACAAGGTGCTACTGTTTGCAACCCCAAACTGTTGTTGCGAATAGTAGTTCGCTATTTGTAGTAACATGATGTTAAAAAAAAAAAGGAAAAATATATATTATGAATATAAACATAAAAAGAATAAAAATCAAAATATATAAGTGTTTATATGAATATTAGGAAACATATATTAAAATTTGATGATGAAAATTTTGTTTTGTTCATGTATTTAGGGAGAATTAGAGAAAGTTAGGGATAAAAAAAAATCATAGAAAAAATAAAAATCAATATAAACAAGCAATAATGAAGTAAAAATAATATTAGTTTGAATTTTTAGATGAAGATTGCAAAGTTTAGGAAAGAGAGAAAAATTAGTAGAGTTTAGGTATGAGGAAAATATAGGATAATGAAGAAAAAAATAATTTTATTGAATTTGGATAGGTTTATAAAGTTTAAATAGAGAGAAAAAATTGAGTTTAATTTAAATAGAGAGAGAAAACATTCAATGTTGTTAGAAAGAAAATTTTGAAATCTTGGAGTTGATGGTTGGATTTCAACTATTTATAGTTGAGAATAAAAAGTCTACAAAAGTCTTAAAATTAAAAAGTCTACAAAAGTTTAAATACCACATGACTTTTAAAGACCCTTTAATCGAATACCACACGACTTTTAAAGAGTCTTTAAAAATCTTGATTGAATACCGTCTGACTTTTAAAGACTCTCTAAAAGTTTGAATTGAATACCTCCAAACTTTTAAAGTTCATAAAAGTCTTTAAAACTCTATGAAAGTCATGATTGAATACACCCCCCTTAGTGTCCGAAAACACGAAAATTATTTTTTGTAAAATATTTTTGAAAAATAATTTATTTTTAATAAATATTTTGGTCATGTTTGGTAAATGAATGTTAGTTGATTTGGTTAATTAAATGGTATAACTAGTTGATAACATTAGTTGATTATATAAAGGTATTTGGTAAATTAATTGTTAGCTGATAATTGTTTGGTATAGAAAGATGTTTGGTAAATTAGTTTGAACTTTAGCATTTTGGAGTTACAAAAAGCTAATTAACCGAACACTTATATTGATTTTTTTTTAGGATTAATATTTGATGCACCGTCGCTGTATAGATGCTATACACCAGCAGTGAATGAGGAGGTGACACATCATTAAAAAATAAAATCAATATTAACCATGTCCTTTTTTACAAAATATCTAAGACTTGAATTTTTTTAGAAAACTCTTTTATTTCTAATTAACAAAATACGTCTACTTTCCTAAACATATTTATTACTTACTAATTATCTAATTATTTTATAATTTTAAATTTATATTAATATCCCACCGATGAACTTGTTAAAAGCATTCTTTTTTAATTTGAAAATTTGTTAAAAGCATTCTAATATACAAATAAATTTCTATTCTTTTTTAGACACTAAAATTAAAGAATTCTAAGTTAAGAATTGTAATTGATATGTAAAAATAAATTTCTAAATTATTATATTTATAATTATGAATTTTTTTTATTTTAATTAATAAAAACCATCGAATTTCCTATATCTATCTTAACTCTTAAATTTATTTAAACCCCTAAACTCCTAAATTTAAATTACAACCTTAGTCACTATTAGAAACAATTGCAACATCTTGTAAGAATATATATGCATAAAAATCCAAATTTTCTCCGTCAAAAGAAATATAGCCATTATTAATCTATAAAGAAATATATAAAGGGATTAGAACACAAGCAAACCCATGAATAATGGTATATTTCAGGTTAAAAATTATTGTCACCAAGTACCAAAATAGTAAAAAGAGAAAACATATGAGAGATGAAAAATATAGTCATTTCAATGTTCGATCATCATTCTTAGCCACTAACAAAATTATACATATTATGCTCTTAAAATTTAAGACCCAAAACCCATAAATCAAGTTACAAACTTAACCTTTCCACTTTATATCAAAATTAAAGTATAGCTTTTTAGAGTTTACAAATAAAAATAAAATAACAATCAATAACTTACAAGAGAATTTCAACAATAAAAAAATAGATATATGTTATAAATATTTCAATTAGTGGCCATTAATCTTGAGACTCTTCATTTTGCCTTCTACTTAATATCTTGTTTATGATAAGTATGTGAAAGGTTGTAATGGTCTCTATAAATTGAGGGTGAAGGCTTAATGAAAAGATGGTCTTATGAAATTGTGTTCTATACATTGTGTTCTTCATCTCCCTTTTACTTATCTATACTATATACTCATATACATACAATCACGAAGTAGTACCGTGCAAACATCACGCGAGAACTGAGCTAGTTGATAGGTCAAATTACAACACGTTATCAGCACGAGTCTCTATTGTAATCTCCGGTGAACGGTACTATTGGTTCATTTTCCTGTGCATTTTTTTTGAATCATATGCCATTGTTTATATATAAATATTATGTGTGTATATATGGCTATGGGTTTGGTTTGGAACCTTCAATTATTGTTTCTATGAAATGAGTGATTATTCTTCATGTTTGTTAACAACTTTTGAGTGATGAACCCCTCATCAAGACATGGTTAAGAATTTGGGTAAATACATGAATTTGTAAATACATATTATCTTTATTTATTCTCTCAATTCTTGTATATGAGTTAGGCTCTATATGAACTATGATGCTTTGAAATGGTAAATACATGTAGTTATATGCCAAATTGTATATATATGTATCCATGTATGTTCTATGACTATGGATATCGAATGCATAATCGGTCCTTATTATATGTTTGCATCGGATTGTTGTGTTTGTATTATAATGCTAAGAAATATATATGCATATTTATGTAAAAGATGTTTCTTCATCCATTGCTTGAACATGTATTCAAAATAATGGTTTTTCCCCAAGTTGTCACATTGCTTCCTAAAGTTACATCAAATGATGATCATCATACCTTTCATTGAAAAATGTGAATTTATTGAGTTCGCTCATGTCGATTGCAATTATTTCACTTGGGCTTTGGATATTGAAATATATTTGGCATCTAAGAATTTTTCAATCCTAGCTCTCTTGCTACATCTAGCTTTGAGCTCGGGTTCTCTTTCATACCCTCCGACCATAGCTACATCGGAAGTTCATTTCAACGTGTTGGGTCCGATATTGAACCTTCTCGGAAATGCATCTTCTAAAGAGCGATGAATTTCTTGATTCAATTTACCGTGTTCTTATGTACATCCAAACTATAGGACTCGTGTACTAAGAATCAATACACACCTTTGGCAAGACACCCCCACATTTCAGGCATTAGTAGGAAACTTCCTACGTGCCCACAATTCGTAAGAATTTCATGCGGGTAACCTTATTTAAAAGGTACTCACTTGTCCAAAGTATTGTCTCACCCCACATACTTTAAGGTAGACCCGAACATATCAACGTCTTGATATTTATGTTCGGCAACAACGTTCGATTGAGGTGAATACCGTGTCGTACGCTCGAGTACGATACCAATGCTTGCGCAGAAATGACCAACAAGTGTTTCATGTTCACCACATCGATCGTTCGTAACCTCATTAATCCACGATTAATTTGGTTTTCTCTTTTATTCTTATAAAGAATAAACATGTGTTACACGTTAACAAATCTCGTGGGTGCTAACAGATTAGCCCTCACGAATCCATTCGGGATTGACCGAAGCCAAAGCCACGAATCCATGTTTCTGAGATTGAAGCACGAATCAGTGCTTAGTAATGAAACACGGATCATGCTATACAAAGCACGAATCATTGCTGCCAAACTAACGCGCCGATTCCAAAGCAATATTGTATTGCTTTAAATTATAAACTCATAGCAACATTCGGTTGCTTAATTTATAATTTCAGTGCTACCTAGCACTAGGATTATTAGCTAATTACACAATTAGCCAAACCTCCTTTCGTGCTAGTCACGAAGCACTTTACAACGCTAGATTTAATTAACCCCTTACGGAAGGTTTAAGCTAAGTAAATTAGCATTAAGACCAATCATAATCTAGTACCTTTATTTCTATTACTAAAGCACCAAATGCTTAAGTTTTCAACACCTAAAGGTGCAGCCATCAAGTGGCCGAAAGTGCCTAATTAGGCACTCTACCTAGTGCTTAATAGCACCGTTACAGTGCTTTAATTTGCACTTCAAAGTGCCAAATTAAATTGCACTTTTCATTAGTGCTACAAAAGCACTATTCACCAAACCACAATTTGTCTAAAATTAAATTTCATACTAGTATGATTTGGAATTTTGATCAAGTAAATTATAACACAATTAACAGAACCAAATCAACCAAATTTCCAACCTAGTTGAACCAAGCTTATATAATCGTACTCAGAATATTATTTAAAATATTCAACACATAAGCTGTGACGCTCACGATTACATAGCTATCACAATTTTTGACAAATTGACTCTTGAAATCCTTATCGTTCTACATGAACCTGAACCGAAGTTGGGATTTCAACATGTAACACTATTTTTACATTTTATTCCGGCGTTTAAGCCATTTTAGCATTTTCCAAATAATGCTACTTGAATCTTATATATATATATATATATATATATATATATATATATATATATATATATATATATATATATATATATATTAAAAATATCACACAAGAATATTTTACAATATACAAAGTTCAATACACACAAATGGAACAATTCATTTTATTCAATAATAAAATGTATCACAAGGATACTACAACATTTATTCAAAATAAATAAGTAGAAAAAACTACATTGGAAACAAATTCCTTATTCCTATCTCGTAGTAGTCCTTCAACCCGTGTGCCTTGTTCCATTTTCCAACCATCCACTCCACGAAGGGTGGTCCATAGCGCACATCGGGGGTACCTCGGTTGTGACCTCACTTGTCCAACCATCCACATGTTTTAAACATAGCGAAGTTGTCTTCAACCTTTTCACCAGGATGACGGTTCGCTTCATAGTGGCATTTCTTCTTCTTCTCATAATCTTCTTGAGAGCTAAGCTTCCGCTTGCCTTTCCTTTGATTACGGTTGAAGTCATTAGTCACACTACAATAGTCCTCAGACCATGTAGTCATTACACCATCATAGGATCATTCGTGGCTTTTAGCCGATCCACTAGACAACACAATAGGTACCAATTGTGTGCCACCAGCCACAGGTCTACCGGTTCGTGAACCAAAGTTCTCCGGAGCACCATCGTGTGTTTTAGAAACTCCCATGGAGATATCATTTCCAACGTTGCTGCCATCAACTGGCATCACGAAATGTGCAACATCGTTGCCGTTCCGACCATTTGAATGTGCAACATCGTTGCCGTTCCGACCATTTGAATGTGCACCTCCGGCAACATTCACGAATCCAACACTTTTGGAATCCATCGACTTGTACATTATCAAAATAAATAAGGTTTTAAGATTGTTAGTGATAATGAACCAAAATTGATTTAATATCCCTAAAATAATACTTATATATATACACACGAAATATATATAAAATATTATTGGATATATATCCGAAATATATATATATATATACACACAAATATATATAAAACGGATCCAAGGTTATATATATATATATATATATATATATATATATATATATATATATATATATATATATATATATATATATATATATATATATATATATATATATATATATATATATATATATATATATATATATATATATATATATATATATATATATATATATATATATATATATATATATGAAAAAGATATACCAATATATATTAACCAAAAATTGGAACTTATAATCCTCAGATTATAACTCCAATCCAACAAGAGAGAAGTAGTGATTTTTGCTTAGAGCATAATCCAAAACAAGAAAGAAGGAGAATGAAGAAAGAAGAAAGTACGAGTTAGGCGAAGTGCCTTTCTTTCCTTAAAACCTTATTTGCCACCTCCCAAAAGTGCTAGGAGCGTTGTGGCCTAGGTTTCCCAGGATAAAACGTACAACGGTTCGACGTTTGAGCACCCAAACGGACGAACCCGGCGAACAAGAGCACGGGCAAAACACAGCTTCAAGAATGGAGTAGGAGCAGAGTTTTGAGAAGAAAAGTAGAATTTCTTTGTGTGTTCTTGTGTTGTTTCTCACTTTCTCACTATCACTCTTTTTAAAAAGGTTGCTCCCACAATATGTTTATATAGGAGATTTGTACTAAATAGCATCATCATGACACATTAACCAACATAAATTCAATTTAATAATTGAATTATAACGTTTGAAACGGTCGTACTTATTATCGAAATAATATCAACGGTCACAAACTTAATATCTGATTAATTCGTACCGACCATAACGACTCGTTTCAAAAAAAATATCTGAGTGACCGAGAAGTCCGTACAAACCCGAAAGTTTAACACATTGGGACCGGAAACCACACCCGAGTGGTCCGCAAGCACCGAAACGGTGCAACACGAATCAATGCATATAACATTGATTCGTGCTCACCGAATCTAAAAGCCACGAAAGGAGCACGAAACTTAAGTTTTCAAGTCCATGCAACATTCGTCCATGCATATTGCTATATTCCCAATTCCAAAGCTTAATTAAGCTCTTAAGATTAATTAACATATTTAAGCTTTCAAAACAAAGCTTAACTACACTTAAGCTTACTTTCGTACAGGACCGAAATCAGGGGCACGAATTGGGCTAAAACTCAATTTCCATTTATTAAGCTTTCGTACTTTGGACTTCTCCTAAATACGTTCACTTTGAGAATCAATTTCTCATTCACCTATTACCCATTTTTAGCGTACATTATATCAAATTCTCCGTCTTACTACGAAAAACCCGAATCCACTTTGAATCGACCCAAATCGAAGGTGGACCCCACTAATAATTGTACCATAAAATAGCCACTTAACATGTCATTTTATGTCATTTTAATGCTATTTTCCCAACAGAATGTTGGGTGTTGTTTTCCTGTGGTTCCATCTTTTGGTATGTGATGTTTTGTCCTCCTTTTGTCGGATTGTTGAGCTTTTGAGTGTCTTCTTGATGTTTCATATGTCTAGAACGATGTCCTAAGTATCTATGTTAGGATTTGGTGTCTTGAACCATGCTTATGGTCCAACTTTGTGATTCGATAGATTTATGTGAGTCTTTGAGGTTCGTTGGAATCATTTTGGTTTACCCGTTTGATGAGCATGCTAGTTATGATGTCGTTGATGCTAGTATGTGCTGTTTGTCCATTCCTTTGAGGATTGGCAACTTGTGTTGCCAATCACGTTGATATTGGATTGAAGTCCATTGTTGTTGTTGGGTATTGTTTCATGTCTATCATTGAAACCTCTTGATTGATTCCTATGATGTGATCTTGTACATTTGTTGTGCCCGTTGTTGATGCTTGATTAGGCTATTGATGAACCTCAATCCTTTTGATGATGACTATGTGTGATTATGAATGAGATTGGCGGTATTGTTACTTGAGCTTTGCTCATGAGTTAGGCGGTATGTGACTATGATATTTAATGGTATCCTCATGTACTGAGAGTTCGGCGGTATTGTTTGGCGGCAGTTTGGCGGGGGGCGACGGTCCCAGGAGGGATAAGGTTGGACTCAGAAGTACAGGGTGGCACTTGGAGGTACAGGTTGGAACTATGATAAGGCCGGGGGTAGCCATAAGGGTGGTACTAATGTATAAGGTTGGAACGTGAAACTTGTCATTATGTGATTTGTTGTGTTTATTGCTTTTGAACATGTCTATCGAGAACTCTACCATTAAGATGGTAGGTTGTGTCTATTGTTGAGTATGTTGCTTGTTATCCTTGTTAACTTGTGAATTATTGTTGATGATCGGTCTTTTGTTTAGAGCGTGATGTTGTGTCCGTTGATGTTTCCCTCTCTTGGCTTTGAAATGATATATACTGTATTCCTTTGTCTCAAATGGTTTTGAATATATCTATATATTATATTACTTAACGCGTATTGGTGGGTTACCAACATCTCTCGCTGATGGGTATTATCCCTATGTTTTTCAGGTTATGAGTAGCTTGGAGAGCGTGCTAGTTGATCTAGATAGCGTAGTTCTTATGCCTTCCCTTTTGATTAGACTGTTGGCCTGTGTGCCCTAGACTTTTGACGTTGTTATGGATGTTTATGTTAGACTTAGCTTGTGCACCTGTAGATATATGGGTGTGGCATAGCACTTGCCCGATTTAAGAGATTAGCTTCTGCTTAATTTTTTTTTTTAATTTCATATTCTTTTTTTTTTTTTAACAAAACTTTATTAAGCAAAGGAATTAAAAAGTCCTACAACTGATGGTCCACAGATAATAAATAGATAGGGAGAAAGGGGATCAGAGTGTCCACAAATTGTCTGATTTTTTTAAGAAGGACTAAAATTGTCCGTGCCACTATAAGTCTAGGACCAAAAATGTCTTTTACTCATATGTTTATCACAGGAAAATGAAGAAATCAAGATAAAGAAACAAATTCAATAATAGAAACACTAAAGTATCATTTTAGTTATATTTCAATTTCATTTCACAATATACATATTTGAATAAGTTATGTTATTTAGTATCACTTAAAACTTATGATAGTTTTATTATAGAAACGATAAAGTATCATTTTTTAGTTCAACTACATGCTCATTGATCTTACAATGTAGAGTAATAAAAGAATATATTTCAAACAAATGTAATTAAAATATTAAATCGTTATCGGTAAGAAGATCATGAGACCAGTGAAAAGTGATGTAGGTTTTTTCTTCCATGCTTCAACTTATTCAATTAAAGCCTTGAGGGTGTATTCACTATTGACACCAGTTGAGATCCCTTATTTAACATTCATCAACGTATAAAGGATTTTATAGTTGCTTTCCTCCCTTGGTTTCCTTCCATCAAACTTAAAACCACTAAGACAATGAAATCTCTCTTAAACATGTCACCATGGTCTCCTTTGTCAATTATTGTTGTTGCCATTTTACTTGTTACTGGGGAACCACGAGTTATATATGCCACATCTTTCTCTCCACTCTTTTAATAAGTTGTTGAATTCTTTAGATTCATTTTCAGAAGTGCTCTCAACTACAAGGTAACTTCTAAGAAGATTTAATGTGTTGTCTACATCTTCCGAAATTATCATCTCATTCCCTTCCAATCTCAGTGCACATCTATAGACATCAAATCATTTAACAAGATATCTAGTTAATATGTCATCTTACTTAGATAACTACATGTTTAACATTGTCCCAAACTCGATGTCTTCCACATCCTGTTTTTGTTTGGGGTGAGAGAGGAAAAGAGTGTAAGCACTTGTCTAAGGGACATTCTTGTTAACAGATATCCATTGTCAGTAATGTTCTATTCTAGGGCTACAATTTTGACATTTTTGATTGGTCTTTTTATTGGTTGATTTTCTTCTTCATCTCTGCGTTTGGGCACCCTTTTTGTAACTTTTTTACCCACATATTTTTTAGTACTTTCAACAGGTGGCATGTATATTCCCGCCTGTGAGTCTAATATTGCATTTGTTTTATGTGATTGTGTCTTCCACCTCATTTTTGACACTTTTTCTACAAGTATATTATTGACAAAAAAAGAAGAAGAAGAAGAAGATCATGCAACACTAAAAAATCAGTGTTGAATAATTAGAAAATATTTATTGAATATCAGATCATTTAGTTTCATTTTATAGAGACGGTAAGTTAATTATAGCATCACTAAAGTATCACTTCAATAGTACATAGTACTACAGTTTCATTTTGTTAGTATAAGGTGTTATTATTATTATTATTATTATTATTATTATTATTTCCTTTGTATAGTTTTATATTGTGTGGCTTAGATAGCTTGACTTAGTATATCTATTTGTTAGGATTAGTTAGAGTTAGATATACTCTGTAATCCTGATGTCACGAATCAATTAACGAAAACCTTTTCCAATCTGGTATCAGACTAGGTTTTTCGATCTCTCTCAAGCCTCCACCGCAAATATTCCCCCTCCTTTCCCGCACTCAAAATCAGCCATGTCGTCCGCCGGTTCCGATCGTACGGCTTCCGATGGTGTAGCTCCGGCAGCCGGTGGTTCACTCGCCGGCGCTCACCATTACGTCACGATGAAGCTCACGCTGAAGAACTATCTCTTTTGGCGTATGCAGATCGTCTCCTTCCTCCGTGGCCAGGAGCTTTTTGGCTTCGTTGATGGAAGCCTTCCCTGCCCACCGGAGTTGATCGCCGGTACACCGGCGAACGACGACGCCTCGTCAAGCGCGGCCGTGCAGTCCGACACTCCGAATCCGGCTTTCAAAGCCTGGGTGAAGCAGGACCAGACCATCATCTCCCTACTGGTCTCGTCTATGGCGGATGAGACGCTACATCTTGCACTCGGGAGGAACACATCGGCCGAGATATGGTCATCCATTACCGGCGCGCTATGATCCTCAAGCCAGGCGAGATGCCTAAATCTGCTGTCGCAATTCCAGATGCTCAGGCAGGGCAATTCGACCACCGGAGATTACCTTGGGCGTGCCGGCGTTCAGGCCAGCCAATCATGTTATATTTTTTTTATTTTTAAACAAAACTTTAGTAAGCAAAGGAATTAAAAAATCTTACAACTGATGGTCTAAAAGTGACCATAACACATACTCAACCCTTGAGATTGGGCTTATATTAATATAAAGAAACTAAAATAAAGGATGGACCCAAGCCCTAATAGGCCAGGCCTAAAGAATGAAAGAATAAAATAATGGACCCAAGTCCAACTAATAGGCCAGATCAAAGGTAATAAATGAAGAAAAATAAATAAATAAAAGGGTGCTGAAATGGAGGCGCAGAATCCCCCTATCGGCGTCGCACCAATTTTCGCAAAAACCAGCAGCATAACGGCTGTTTCTAGGAGAATAGCTGCACTTGCGTGCCATCATGTACTACTGCACCACCATGCCGCACCACCACAAAGTTGCAATGCCGCGACTCTGCACCACAATGCAACGATGCAACAGTGCCAACACGGCCGCAACGCTTCACGCCCACGTCTTTTCAAACTAAATCTATTGGCTGGCCAAAACCTCCAAGAATGCTAGCCCATTTTGTAAGATATTCGGCAACATAACGACTGCTGCAGGACTATCTCACAAGGGCAGAAATACACAACAACAGCTGTCCAACTATCAGCACAAGGCAAACAAACCACAAAGGAGGCATGCAGGCCCAAAAAACTAATAAATGGCACGCCGGCCACCAAATAAAGCACACAGGCCACATATAGGCCAGCCAATATCATTCGTCCACCCAAGCAACACCAATATTGTAGTAACCAGAACCCTAACGGGATTAGCTACTATGGGCCAGCAGCAAGCCTGGACAAACCGCCAACTGATTTGATAAACCCCTACCCGGCCACCGTTCAGCCCAGTCTAGGATGCAATTTCTTACCGCTTGCACCAACGTTGAGGTGTGGTCTATTTAAAGAAACCCACAAGGGCAAAACCAAACAAGCTTAAGACCAGCAATACCTCAGAAGCCAAGGAAAGACCTGCAAAATGAAAACGTGACAGAACAAGCAACGCCACATTTCCTAAACCAATACAGCTCATAATCATGTTTCAATAGGCAGTGTATAAGGAAATAACAGGCAGACACGAACAACAAGGCAACCCCCATCATATATGACCCGCCCCACCCGGAGCCCAGAAGGGACTCGGCTACTATTGGCCAGCAGCAAGCCCGACTAGGTCAACGGATTTGATAAATCCTGCCCTAAAATGTATTCAAAGCTTAAGCATAATGATAAAAACTTCAAACTTTTAAGTAAAGTGTCATATGCATACAGATACAATGAAACTTTAGCATAATGAACTTCATTATGTTGTAATGAGTGTATATTTTATTACCATTTAGCATTCCATTAGCATTCAGCAAAACATTGTTTGTGTTTAGAGTAAAAGACATTTTTGGTCCTAGACTTATAGTGGCTTGGACAATTTTAGTCCTCCATAAAAAAATTTGTCATTTTTTGCACGGACTTATCCTGATAAGGACAATTTTGGTCCTCCGTCTATATTTCTGTTAGATGGTCCTCTAAATGAAGGGCATTTTTGTCATTCAATGTGATGGGTCCATGTCCAGCCCATTACTGCCGGTGATGAAAGCGCCCAGACCACGACTTGGACCATTGCAGACTTAAACCATGTGTGTATATACAAGTCAAAAAATCCAACACTATGTAAGCTCCGCCTTCCATTGCTGTAGAGGATCCAACACTCACTCGCCGCTCCGCCGTGCCGGCTACCTGTCCATCCCAAGCCGCCGCTTAGTAGCGTCGTCGATGGTGACCCATTTGTCACCCACGTCTTAACAAGAGCAAACTCCAAAATAGTCAAGGGAGATTCTGGAAGAACCTTCCTGTTGATGGATGTGGGTGGTGGCATATTTCTCAGTTACTGAAAAATGCATTTGGAGGATGGAAAAGCAAGGAAAATAGTAGTTAAATGGTGCATGCATTCTGGTTGGCAGCTGATTGGTGGAGATAGCGGTGGAACGCAGAAACCAAGAGAGTTGATTTTTAGAAACAAAAAGAAAATAGAAATTAGTGGAGGAAGCTCCTGCCACCGGCCAAATTTCCAGGCATTTAGCGATCTCTCCAACGGTTGGTTTCCTGGTCCCCGATCGCTTGGAAGGTTTCGCAGTTCTCCAACGTGAGCTTTGTATCGCTTCCCGGTCAAATGCATGGACTCCATTGAAGGTCGACGACCTCAAACCTCTGATCCATCTTTATTACTTTTTAGCACATCTACTCTTTGGGTCCACGGCGGTGGCGTAGACGGTGTACACCAGGCCGAAGGCCTCACAATCTTCGATTAGGCGGCTCCGAGACCACGGAAACAAATCACTTGGGAGGTCGAATCGAAAACGGCATGGGTTCCTCTTCTTGACCAGAAATGTTGAGAAGAAGAACACGTCCTCCATCTAGGTGAACGCCGCGGCGGCGTTGGTGAATCTGTCGTTAGAAAACCGGAACAAAGTGAAATTAGTGTGTTCTAGAATCGTTTCGCCGTTGATCGATTCCCCGGAATCGCAGCACCACGCCACCAGCGCGCTCTTCAGCCTAGCCTTAGACGATCAGAACAAAACTGCAATAGGCGCTCTCGGAGCTCTCCATCCGCTTCACCACTCTCTACGTTCAGAATTCGAACGATGAAACTCAGCTCCGTTCAAGCCCTACTTGCCGTTGTGAAGTCCGGTCACATGACATGTCCCATTCTCCTAGTTCTCTGCAATCTCGCAGCCAGCCCGGAAGGCCGTGCAACCATGCTCGACAGCAGTGCCGTGGAGTGCTTTGTCAGAATGCTAAAAACAGAGGATCTTGACTTAGACTCCACTAGAGAGAGTTGCGTTACTGCATTGTATGGCCTCAGTCATGGCGTCAAAAGGAGGTAGGATGAATTGACACAATTACCCCCTCTCGAACGGTCAACAAACGGGAATTTAAACGGAGGATTAAAATTGTCCTCGTCAGGATAAGTATGTCTAAAAAATGGCAAAATTTTTTATAGAGGACTAAAATTGTCCGTGTCACTAAAAGTCTAGGACTAAAAATGTCTTTTACTCTTGTGTTTATGATTACATTTTTAGATAGGATTAAAATGTTACATGTTGGATAACGCTTTTGGCTGGCAAAACTGGTAAATTATGCCGTACAACCGTGTGTACCATGCATGGTGCACACGGTTGTAAAAATGGCGTTGTTTTGACGTATGACTTAAAAAAAAAAAATATTTTCGATTGTCGTTAATAGCGTTATGTTGTGCATAATTTGAACTATATATCCAGAATTAATAAACTATATATTTAGAATTAATAAACTATATATCTAAAATTAGTGAATTATATATCCACACCCACACCGATTACTGGTATTCTATTTTGGCTTATGGTAGTTCGCTGCGTCTGTGTATTTAAAATGAATGAACTATATATTCAAAATGAAAGAACTATAAATTCAAAATTAGTGAACTATATATCCAAAATTAATGAACTATATACCCAGAATTAATGAACTATATACCCAGAATTAATGAATTATAAATTCAGAATTAGTAAACTATATATCCAAAATTAATAAACTATATATCTAGAATTAATGAACTATATACCCAGAATTAGTGAACTATATATTCACACCAAAAATGATAGAAATCACGTCAATTGGAGTAAAAAAAAAAAAGAAAAATTGATTAATGGAGTTAAACGGTGCCACTAACGCTCCGTTACTCCACTATAGTAAAACGGTCGTTACTCCACTATAGTGAAACAGTATTGTTCGCAACCGTGATTGCACAGCATAATGATTGGGCAACACTAACGTCGGAATGAGAAGATTACAATTGTGTTGAAACTCGTAGACATAAAAAAAAAAAAATAGCGCTCTTTAAAGGTAATGGAGCAAAAAACTGCTTTTCACTTTCATATTAAAAAAAAAAAAAAAAACAAAAAACCAAAACGAATAATTCATAGCAATAACTACCATGCTCATTTCTACATGCCCCGTGGTCAACAATAATACATACCACATTACTCTGAATATGAACATCCCCGTCTGTGGCTCAAACTACCCAGAGAAAGAAAGTAAAATATGATGTGATGATACATAATTCTCCAAAACCATCCGCCATGTGATACTATCCAGGAATTATACACACCAATGAGTTGACACAATCAAAACACCTCAGAACAACAAAAGAATTACTAGGGGCTCCACAGACCATGGTATTTGCGTAACCTATCTGCAACAAAACAAAACAAAACAAATAAAAATAAAAATAAAAATAAAAAAATTAATTAATTAGCAATATTCAAGCAGATAAAGAAATATGTATGATATTTTCCATTCCTCATTTTTGAGGCCATGCACAATGCATACAGTCTAGTACCACAAGAATATTGCTAGACAAGATCACCAAACATAGACTCTAAACAAACTCAAGAGGATGGGGACATTATTGATAAATTATAAAATAGAAAACATCACAAAGTTTCTCTATAACTACCCCATTCCCTCATTTCTTTCTCAAACCATTTCCACTTGCTCAGACAGATCCATGATCTCTGGGGATGGTGTTCAAAATAAAAGCACCTAGAATCACGAGAATGATTTTTTACACTAATATATTATCAACATTTTCTTTTCAGTCACCCATTTGCGCGAATCCAATCATACTATTTACTTCCACAATCCAATCAGCAGTCAGCATCATAAAGAAATTTAGGAATCATTTACTCTAAAATCAAAACTAAGTAATGATCAAGCCTCGACTGCCTAACTTAAACTCGGGCATGAGTTTCAAAGAAAAGAAATTTACTTCTAGGTATAATCTACGCTAAATCCCGCTATCAGAACAAAATGGTTGATAAAAATCCAGTTCTGAATAATAATCGTGTCAATCCCTCAAAATTATTGCATGGATATTTTGAAAAACTGAAGTATAGTAAAAGCAAAGCAACCTGAAAGAAATTGGATGGAAATATAGTGAAGCTGCCAGGCACTCATCTAATGTCTACTCACACAATATCCCCTCTCAATAAAGATATTGAATAGACTAAAAGCAAGACCAAAGCAATCAATTTCTCCAATGCGGAAAACCATTAGTTTTCCAAAGCATATATTGAGAACACAATGGCATTTTATTTACATTTCCCCTTATTAAGTTATTATCAACCACTTCATACATAAATGGCAAAACGAGCATCTGAAATATATCACCAGGAAAAGTAGCTATAAAGAATCAGTATACTAAAGAATAGAGATTGGAATTTAGCTAATGGCATATTTATTTGGTAAGTAATATTATTACTCTGAGCTGTGCCATTTTAATTTGCTCAATATCATATAACATCTAACCTAGGGATGGTAGGTTGAGTGTAGGTGCGGTTTTAAGATTTCACTTACATCCTACCTTACCAAATATATTGAAGTCTTGGAAGTGAAAATCTTATAAATAATTGCTATTTCAATATAATTACTTGGTTGAATTTTTAAAATATTAGAATTTATTAATTTATATGTACATTTTTTTATTGAATTTTAACATATGATATATAATTTTTAATTAATTCATTAATGAAAGAATGAATAATCAGCAGCATTAAAGCACATACCAATAGTCAAGGCTGGATGCTAAAAACTCCACCTGTGATGGGTTGGGGGGCAGGTATGGGTTGGATAGTGGATGTAGGACACCCTCATCCAAACTCAACCCTTTATCACCCCTAATATTTTAATCAATTAGAAGTGTGTTTGTCTCTCCCATGTTTGCAATCCCATTACAAAACTTGCCCATTTTGATTGGCACAGTGTATGGTACCAAGATGGATGGCATCAAGAGTTGTGCAGTCCAAGGAGTTCAAGTGAGACCTGAATGATTTTTATTACTCACTCCATCCCTTTATGTTTGTTGATTTTCTAACATTGGGAAGTCACCACTTTAGTAAATGGTACTTTACTATTATATTCTATCTTTCTATTATATAAAACTGACAAGACATAATTTCCCACATTTAGCCACTTAAGTGATGTTTTAGACATTTCACATTGCAAATATAACTATAATCCCCAATAGTGGGTAGAGAGATGTTAAGTATACTCAGTAAGATATGGTTCCATGACTTCCATCAGTAATGTATTACCTTTTCCGTATTATTAAAGTATTACGATAAAACTTGGGAAAATGCTAAGTGAACTCCAAAGGGTATCACTACCTCGTATTTCCTAAATTTATTGGAGGAAGAAAAAGAAAAGAAAAACCGTGGTCCCTTTTTCTGGGTCAATTGCTTCATGTCAACAGGAATAAATAATGAAGTAAAGGGAGGAAGTGTAATACAACTCTAAAACTCGTACCTGTGACTTTTAAACAGCCATCATGTTCCTAAAAGTTTCAAGCTTCACAACTATTTCTCTGGATGTCCGCGCTTTGCCCTACGACGTGAATGGTGTGAGCTACTACTTCTGTTGGATGGCTTGGCCTTCGTACTGAAATATGTTATTTGAAATAGCAAAACAAAACCTTTAGCCTAAATAGAATGACAAATGCAACAAATACAGAAACTTGTACTCATTTCTATTTCCTCTAGGTTTTCCATAACAATGAAAAACTAACCGGAAAATGGCGGAGAAAACTTTAAATAGAATTATGATTGGCAAAGCCAGTAAAGCAGAGGCCTACAACATAAAACCAAATGATTTGAAGTATATTAAATACAATAGCTGTAGATACAAAATGAGTGGCATTGAAGTACACAAGCAAAAATGAGAGCTAATCTATGATAGTCAGCAAACAGATACATACAGCAAACCAGATAAGCTCCTTTGTTGCAAGAGGCCTTGTAAGCTCATGTTTCTTCAGTGTTTCTTGGACAGTGCCTTGAAGCTTCATAAGACAAAGAATTAACAAAATATTGCACATATAACAGCAAATTATACTTCAGAAGTCTAATTTTACTTCATTCGAAATACTTCTTCTACCTTCCTCCACTAGGCCAACTACTATTTCCAGGAAGCTTCATTCAGAGAGCGATTTTGAGTTTTACAGCTTTGCTATTACTAGGTAATGAGGGTAAGTCGCCTAAACCTATTCGAGGGAAACAAAAAAACCTTGGAAATTTTTTTTACTAAATTTTCCCATTTTAGGTCATACCAAACAGAGCGTTCAGACACACCCTATAGACACAATAACAAGAACATATGATGGGCAAATCTTCACTATCCACATTAACTATACAATATACCATACCCAGCCACAGAACTGACATGCATTTGGACACCAGTCAGAATTCAAAACAACAAGCTTATCTTATGTAGCATTTAACTTATAAAAAGAAAAAGAAAAATTTACGAAGTTCACATTTCGCATGCAAGGGCATCAAGGATTACTTATAAAAACACAGACATTTCCCTAAAGTTTTGTCAGTTGAATCAACTTAGTTGACATTGTGGTCAGCAGATAAAGATTCTGAAGTTATTTGGGGTGATCAGACTTGTTTCATGGCTGTGGCAGTAGGGAACATGAAAGCCCTTGTGGCAGAAATTAGTTGTGTAGGCCTAGGTTGAAGAATGTGTTTCTTGTTTATACTTTAAGATTGTTTCTTCTTGCTCACAATTCTTAAACAATATAATAGTGTAGCACTAAAATATAGGAGAAGGAAATAATCGGGGAATCCCATCTAGAAATTTTTTAGAACAATCTGCAAAAGAAGGCTTATAAAATGGTAGCAAAGAAGCAACAAAACTTCAACTCAATTCATGATTTAATATTAGCAAAGTATAAAAGTATATTTATAGACTCCAAGAGTTGGTATAAGTTAACACCAGGACAAATGAAAAAACTCAAATTTAAGAGACTTACTAACTCAATAAGTAAAGAAATTACTCGGTTAATCACACCAAGGGAGCACCTCCCAAAATGATATCAATGGAAACAATATTGCCACAGATACAATCATCAACAAAAGATAAAGGCAGCCAAAATATCATCTACTTTAGAATCTGCCAAGAAAATCTTTCATCAACTGATATCTCCTTATCCAGAAAATTAAAGTAGACACAAAAAGGTCTTCATAAAATTCTCAATGAACAACTTATTGTCTTCGAAAGATACTAACTTGACATCTGGGACCAGAATGACTCAGAACCAAACTAGGAACTATAATAACATAATGTCAAACCTATTAGAGCTTTACCAAAAAAAAAAAAAAAAACAAGAATTATTATAGAGGCTTCTGGGGACAAACAAATTCAATAACTAACGTATACTTAATTATTTAAGGAAACAGAGACTAAACATGTCCAGCAGTTACAATAATTCAAACTAAAATCATAATAAAAAGCATGCTAATCAGCTGCTTCCATGATTCAGAATATCTAAAACCTGAACTAAAACATAATAAACCACTGCAAAGCTTTGTCTATCACAAAATGGACATCTGACGGGAAGAGTTAAAATATTATGACAAGAACACCTAGAGTAAGTAGAAAAAACAGGGAAGACCACTTTCAAGGGGAAATTATGATCACCATAGTAGGACTGTGTGTGCAAACAAAATAGTAACTAAAGCAGCAAATTGTGCATTTTGTTTCTGATACGCACCCAAAATAAGAGATGGTTTACTCAGAAAAAAAAGGAAGGATGCAAATCAGGCAAATCAGAATATACAAGGAAGGCTTAACTCAAGGGATTTGACTAAAATAAATAGAGGCATAATCATCTCAACAATCATCTCCTTTCTATAATTATTTATTTCCTAGCACTATAAATTAGAATCTCTAGATGAGAGTAAATCATCCAATAATCTTCCTTAGTCTTTAAGCTTTAGTAGCTAGGCAAGAGCCTAAAACTCTTGTGGGGCAAGAGCCTAAAACTCTTGTTGGGGAAAGTCTTGTGACTTCCTGTTTCTTTTCTTTATTTTCTAGTCAATAAAAATACCTCCTGGTTCTTTTCTCTAACAAATTGGTCCGACCTGCCGTTGGATGGCGAACACACGAGATTCCCGCATAGAGACGTTAGAGAAGAACCAAGATGCAATCCGTACTAAATTGACCACATTGAACGATCGATTTGCAGCTTTGGAAGCTTCTGTGGATAGGATGTCTGATCTCCTCGCTCTCTCCTTCCAAGGCGGAGGGCACAACAATGCCAGTGCTTCATCAACTTCCATCCCAACGCCGAATTCAACCTCTCTCCCAGAACATGTTCAGCCGGACAACACCTCGCTGCCCATTGGAAAAACAGAACTCCCTACATTTGAAGGCACCGATCCAATTGGGTGGTTAGCTAGAGTGGAGCAGTACTTTGCCATTCATCACACCCGAGAGGATTTGAAGGTCCCAACAGCTTTCGTTAGTATGGAGGGGGCAGCTCTACATTGGCTCCGATGGCTACAACAACAACAACCCACTCTTACTTGGACTCAATTCACACATGACCTTTTGGAAGAATTTGGCGACGAATTGCCTGGGCCACCGTTTGAACAGCTTGCCGCTCTTCGTCAAACGGGCTTGGTGGATGAATTCATCGCTGCGTTTCGAGCTCGCATTGCCCAAATTCCTGGACTTGCTCCTCACATTCAATTAGGGCTTTTTCTCAATGGCTTGAAACCTGCAATTCGGGTGCGGCTCCGACCGAATGATGTGACAGATCTCCGAACAGCGATGCGTGTCGCTCGCGCGGCAGAACGAGAAATTGAATTTCTCTCCACAGGCCGGCTCCTTGGACGCAATCTGCAAGAAGAAAATGCAGCGCTCCAGATAAGTCCTTCACATAGTGGGTCTACTTGGTCTAATGGGCATGGGAAGAATTACCAAACCAATTCTTTTTCGAATTATTCACAGCCCAAACCCATTCCAACCCAGTCTCAATTCTCTGGCAGCAATCAAACATCTTCCTTCTCCTCCCAAACACAACCTGCGTTTCCTGCTATGCAGTCTTCAGTACGCAATTCCAGCACATCAACATCACGAGCTCCGGCACGACATTATTCTAACAAAGAGTATCTGGACATGCGCGCCAAAGGACTTTGTTTCCGTTGTCAGCAACCGTACAGTCCGCTTCATGTATGCCCGAATAAATCCTTGCAAACTCTAATTGCAGCAGAGGATGACGAGGACGAAACGAGCGACGAGCCTGGTGTAACTGACCAAATCGACACCGGACAATATAGGGCAGTATTTCCAATCTAGCCTTGGGGACAAGGCTGTTTTTTTGGTGGGTGGCAATGATACGCACCCAAAATAAGAGATGGTTTACTCAGAAAAAAAAGGAAGGATGCAAATCAGGCAAATCAGAATATACAAGGAAGGCTTAACTCAAGGGATTTGACTAAAATAAATAGAAGCATAATCATCTCAACAATCATCTCCTTTCTATAATTATTTATTTCCTAGCACTATAAATTAGAATCTCTAGATGAGAGTAAATCATCCAATAATCTTCCTTAGTCTTTAAGCTTTAGTAGCTAGGCAAGAGCCTAAAACTCTTGTGGGGCAAGAGCCTAAAACTCTTGTTGGGGAAAGTCTTGTGACTTCCTGTTTCTTTTCTTTATTTTCTAGTCAATAAAAATACCTCCTGGTTCTTTTCTCTAACAGTTTCTGCTGCATATATATGTGATCTAAATATTCAGGATATCACACAGGTATTTTGATACCTTAGATTTCATTACAAATAGCATGTCTTGTAAACTACCACTCTCCTCTATTTACTATTGAAATCCAAAAGAAAGGTGCTTTATATACCTGATGATGGTATGTAGTTGCAGATTCTAGGAATTTTCCATAAGCATGAACTGCCTTCTTTGTATAAGGCTTTATGACCACACGTACTTTTTCTACATGAGGTCTTGTGGTAGTGGCTATCTGGTCAATGTATGGCTTGCTGAATTTCCTAATTTGCTGGCAGCATTGACATACATAAGAATAACATATACACAATTTATTTAGATTTGAGCACAAATATATCACCTGAAAATAAGGATCTGCAATTTCCTGAACCTTGAGTACATGTGGTGTTACAGCATCCTTAGACGATGCATAAATTTCAATAGTTTTTGTCTTTAGAGAGTGAAGATGTGGTTCAACATTGGTGGTAGCTATAAGCCATTGTTCTTTCACAGTTGGAACCCATTTCTTCACAAAGCAGGCAAAGACAGCAACAGCAAGTTAAAAAAAAAAAAACAAAAATCCATTCACCACAAAAAAGGAGATTAAGAATTTAAGTAGACTAAATATCATGAAGTGGATGCAAAATTAATTAGACATTAATGTCCTTTTTAGTAACTGGAGGATTTTTCAACTTTCTAGAAAATAGGAAATAGAAAGTGGAAGACAATTCTATTCAAAATCAACTATTTTCCAAATTAGAACATGGAAATTGGAATACACAATTTTTCAACTTAACAAAACAATAACAAATCCAAAAGCATTTTTTTTTTCACATTTTCAAAAATTCTCCAAATACGAGAACATACATTACTATAATTAACATTATTATTGCCTACAAACTTCATCTCACCTATATATCTACTCCTACCTTCACCCACTCGCCACCCCTACCCCTTTCTAATGCTACCACCTACCTAGCCTGACCATCACCACTATCACCTCCGTTTTAATTCACTTCTTTTTACCCTCGACTACCTGCATACCAACCCAACTATGACCTACCTATGTAACACACCCCCAGTTATATCTTATATGCACCTGACCAAGCCACTACCAACACAACTAAATTCATAACCATCACCAGCTACTTTACCCACCACTATCTATTTACCATAACCTACACCTATCTACCCTTCAACCCACCCCCACCCTTAAATATTATCATCATTTGATATAGGCATTTGTATCTTTATATGAATTTGACTACAAATAACTTTCTATTTTATAATTTGGAAAATCATTAAATTTTGAACATGTTGTCTAGTTTTCCAATGGAAAATGAAAACTTGGAATTTGGAAAGCTAAAAATGGAAAATGGTAGTGAAAAACTGTAACTAAACAGGCCCTAAAATAATTATCAACTATTCTTTGCTCATTCCATTTGAATTCAAAATAGTTGATAGCCAAAGCACTACCTTCCTCTACATGTCAAAAGTTTTAACATATTTTCTTGTTAGAAGTCAATTGAATGAAACATCTTGTAAAACAGAAGTACATAGATATTAATTATGTAAGCTGGCTTACAGTTCTGATTTTTTCCATGTGTGGCGCAGCCCATGCTTCAGCCTGAGCCTTTCTCACAATGGCCTGAAAAGAGCCCAAGAAGGATGAACTGGTCACATTTACAAAGCTTCAAAATCAACCATATCATATTTCCATCCCTTACAAGGACATCCAATGCAATATGAAGGTACCTTTTGAAGCACTACATCCATAGCAGGTTTTACATGTTCCTCCCAGTGCTTCTCCAAAATTGCCTACAAGTTGATAATTTAGTCAAAGATCCACACACAAATCGGCATTAACCTTCTCAAAATGTACCTGGTAGTGTATCAAGTGAACTGCAAGCCAGGGTGGAAGCCATGCACTGTGCACCTAATCCAAGGATGAAGCATATTAGAACATATTAAAAGTTGCCTTTTAAAATTTAAGCCACAATAGCAAGGCCAACATAAATGTAGTAACGCTGTGTATATACAATCAAGAAGAGTTGACATTGACTTAATGTTTTAATGTAAATTTTGATATACAATTTGTTTCATATTTCAAAGCTTTTATTAGTCCTATATATATATCATTTCCTATTTAACCCAATGAAATTGAGCCATCAATTTGAATAAGGCAGGAGTGTATCACACAGATATACTTTCTTTTAACATATCACATTTTTCTAACACACCATAAACCACATAAGGAAAATGCAACATATACCCTCAATGCTCAATGTAAAACACCACTAACAGCAAGCCTCTTGAACAATACCAACTACATACTGCATATATAATGATTTACCATCACCTTTCTAAATAGCATTGTTTTAATAAAATTAAGGAGAAAAATTCTAATGCAAACGGAAACATGTCAAGCTTGTTTCGAGTGTACCACTGATAAATGTCTCAGTATTCATGATGAATTCACAAGCCTATGCTTTCTCAAATTTAGATGCTCACTATTATTACTAAAAACTCCACACATCACACGTGATGGAATATTAACATGGACATAAGCATTTCTTTCAGTCAAACTGACAAGAACATGCATTTCACTGTCACAAGGTTGACATAATAATCATTTTCCTTTTATTGTAAATTGCTATAATACTTGTAAATATGTAATTATTGAGAGATAATTGGACCTTTCTTTCACTTTATCATTATAGAAGTTCAATGCTTATAAAGGAGTGGGAAGCTAAAAAATAGTACAAATATCAGCACTTTCAAGACTTGTTTCCATGTTTATATTGTATTACCTTGATTATGAATGCTTACTCAATATGAGGGTTTTGGCATCAAATTGATTAAACATTGATACAGACACCGGCAGAAAACATGTAGGAGAAAGTACACACCACAGCTCCCACATGAATGGTGAATTCCAAAACTATTAAGTATTAACAACAAACTGAATTACTTCACTCTTACAATAGAATGGGAATTCACAATAATCTCCAGAAATTTAGACAAGTCTTCAACAAAGTTTCTTTTATTCTTTTCTTTTCCCTTTTTTGGACCAGTAACAAATAAAAATGAAATTCTACCCATGAAATAGGCAATTTCAGATTAAATTTTAGGGGGGAGGGGAGTTCCAACCTTAAAACTGCGTGTATAATGTAGGTAGATCAATCAACTAGTCTTACCTCCATTAACTCTTTAGTTTTTGTTGTGGCATCAAATCGTGCTCTCATCATTTCCTCCTATAAGATTTAGGAAACTTTAATTAATCACACAAACCTTTACTAGTTTTGGGGTGTATAAGATAGCATACCTCAGCAACTTGAAGAGCCCGCTCAGTTTTTTGTATTTTTGCAGTCTGCTCTTCAGTGATCTTCTGAAACTGCAGATATACAAAACAAAAGAAGATCAGAACTGTATAAAGAAGAGATCTTTAAAACTTTGATAAATTATTAATTATTAGTATAGTTCTCCATTTGATGTATAAAAAATTGTTATTATAGGTTCATAAGTTTATTACTAAAAGAAATCATGAATAAAATATGATGCAACTCTTATCTGGAATTCACCATGAAGTAGGTTGTAGAGGACTTCATTGAGCAATGATAAGCTTTCCTAGTAAATGCATTATGTTCCATTAACTTTTCCCTTTGTAGGTTCTGCTTAACATTTCTTGGCAAAGAAAGTTATTTAGGTTCTTATGGTATACCAGATTACCAGGTTCTCATTTTACAAAAAAAACATGACCTCTACTTTTGCCTTCGTTGCAATCTGCAATGAACTAATGCAGTAGGATATTTTATACTATGTTTTATAAAGGGTTTATAGATTCCAAACCTTTTTGGCAGTATGTAATTATATTCTAGGTTTAGCTTAGGAAAGAGACTTGACAGCTGTGAAAGAAATCATAATATGATGGTCCATCAGATGGTTACTGGCAAAGAATATGAACCAAGAACAAGATACAGTTTTATCCAGTTATGTATTCCAATAATATACATAGTTTAGACATTCTCAATATAGACCAAGGGATGTATATACTAAAAAGAATACTAATATATTCAAAATAGAAAAAGCAAAGCAGAAATGGATAAAATCTTATCCCAGTAATAATAATAATAACAACAACAACAATAATTTGTTCCCTTTTATTAGCGCTTTCCACTTCCTGATGGTAAACTAAAGTTATCTTTGACCAAAAACTATTAAAAGTAAAAGGTTCTGATTTTTTAGACAAGTAGTACATTTGATGTAGTTTTAAATATTTAATTTCACTTTAAAAAATTACATTTATCACTGCCATAACTTAATTAAAAATTTTCTCAAATTGACCAAAAGAGCAGTCAAATTGACAATTATTTAAGGACAGTGTATGATACATATCAGACTCATGAATTATAGTGCTTAATAAAATTTAATGAAGCAAACATATGTAACTGACCACCATCCCGTAATGATTAATGTCTAGTTATCTATGGAGCAAACATAGAGATACAACTGTAATGTTAGAATCTGAAATAGAAATAAAGATATGCCATTTCAGAAAAATAAGACACAACGCACTAGGGACACAAATTTTAAGTGTTGTTTATTGTTAGTATGTGACATGTGGCATAAATACCTTCAACAAAATAACAAATAAAAATGATAAAGTACCAATTATAAATACAACTGTACACTTTCATCTTGAAAAAGATATTTAAACAAAGGATTAGTATATGTATATGTATACAGTATACTACATTATTTAGCAGGAGTATGTTCAAAAAATTAAAAATAAAAATAAAGTAAAACACCAAAATAAAATACAAGAGTGCACTTTAACCTTGAAAATATTTTTTAAACTTAGATTTTAACCCTGAACTTCATTTTAAAAAGGAGGAGCAAAGTGATCATGTTCAAAATGCAATAGTGTGTCTTATATTTTTCTTCAAGAATACATTTTATATTTCACAATTAAACACCCTATTAATTGCCGGCATAATCCAGCACACAACAGCATTTGATGAGAAATGCAAATGGCCTCCCACGCATAGGACAGTTTTTGGAAAGGGCACAATCTCAATTTCAGCAGCCTTTTGTGTTGAAATCACATGAGGCTGATCGACTGAAACAGTGGCTTGCATTGGAGCTATCTCCACATGTGGGTGATCAACAATGATTGTGAATGATGAATCATCCACGTTGAGTGATGTAACATCTCCATCTGTTTGTTGACTTCTTAAGGAAGTTGGCGTATTGATTTTTGGTGTTTGGTCATTGAGGAATTTTGCAATACATTGCTTCAAGTCATTGGGATATTCACCCAATTCTCCAAGGCGATGTCTGCATAGCTCTTTTGCTAAGAGTTTCAACTCATTCACAGTTTCTTTGAGAGCTTCAAACTCAGACCGAGTGGTGGCCATGACGCCGGCAACGGAACCAATGTTATGTGCTCCCGTTATGGGCAAGAAAACATAAGGAAAAAGAAAGAAAGAATAATAATTGGAAAAGGAAAAGAAGAAAACACTGGGTTTGCTTGAGACCCAAAACTCCCTTTGACCCTTTTTGGGATTGAATTTCTGCTTGTCATTATTCTGAATAATACTCCCTTTTTATACGGTAAAATACAACTCATAGAATGACTAAATAAGCTAAGTAATCTGCTGAAATCTTCTAAGTAATTAAACTACCTAAATTAATTCAAAGACTAAGAATAATAAGGTAAATAACTATTTAGTAATTTCTAAATAACTATTTATTAGTTTCTAAATAACTATTTCGTAATATATTAATATCTAAACTATCTAATATAATAAAATAAGACTTCCTCAGCATGTATCAAAACATAATGTCAAACTCAGCCTTTGACATTTCCAAAAGAGTATGTGCATATGTTTCTCAATATTATGCATTTCATTTTATGCTTGATAAGCACATTTTCAGAAGAATTTTCCGGGGTTAAGTTTAGGACATACAAATATACAATATAAGTATCAATTGGCCATTCCTAGGTGTTAAAACAAAATAACTAAATGAAGAAAAATGTGCTATTTCAAAATATGATGCACAAGAAATAAAATACAAAACAATAAAAAAATGTAACCATATAGTATGAAAAACTAAATGCAAATAAAAGCAGCTTACTTTGAATATTTTTGTATTCAATTCAGTCAATTCCTTCTCTGCTACAATTTTTTGGGCTTCAAGTTCTTTATTCTCCTCACTCTTCCACTCAATGTCCTTTCTAAGACTGTCAACCTCTTTTTCTAAAAGATCAGCTCGTGCCTGTGCTTTTCCAACCTGCTCACGAGCATCCAATGACCCCTTTTTCTATGATAATTAAAAAATAAACAAAAATGTTAATGAAAACACATATGTAATAGAGGTAAATGTAGCAGAATATGCAAATACTAGAGAAGTGTTTGCAGTTATATATGGCTCACCTGTAAAGAAGAAAATTCAGTTTGCAATGAGGCAATTTTATCTGATTTCTCCTTTATGATATTCTCCTTCTCAGCGATCACCTGATCCTTTAAATTTAATTCCCGAGCCTTCTCCTCAACTTGTGATTCTTCAAGTGGAATTCATATTAAAAATCTAAATGTTCAATTACCATCATTTTTTGTATGTCAAACATGAGAGGAAAGAGCAAGCATGTTGACATCTCTCCAGCATTGAGGGACAGTGCAGGACAAAAGACATTTTTTTAATATGAATATCTACAAAGCATATTCAAATAATATGAACAAAAATCCAACACAAAGCACTTACTAGACTTAGCACCTAAAAAAAATATAATGCAATACTTATGAATAACTTCTATACATAAATGCCTAAAGAAACACATAAAACATTCAGAGAGTCTTAAGTATAATGTTATATCATCATCCTCCTAACTTAATTCCTTAAGATGTGTGGGTGACTTGAAGCAACAAAAGTATCAAATCCATGCAGTGTAGCACACGGCTGCATCAATTGCATATTGCTTGGAAATAAATTACTGGGAAACAGAAACCCAAAAATGGTTCTCTTAATTTAGTATCAAATGACCCTCCAGAAAGTTTACTTGTTCTGTTTGGTGAAGATGCTAAAGAGATTGGAACCCTAAGACTAGCTTTTTTTAAAAATGCTTTCACCTTATATAGCCCAAAAAAAGGTCTGCAAAACCACCCAGCTTTAAAATGCTTGAATTTAGCATTCCTACTACTTAAAAATCCAATCTTTAAATCAGAGTTCCATGCTTGGATTTGGAAAGTCAATTATCCATAATGAAATTCTTTCAAAATCTGAGCTACAGAATTACAATCTTTCGGTACACAGAACTTCCAATTAAACTTTCATCTACTTCTGAGTTCTGAGGCATTTTTATATTATGTGGAAACTCTCTAAAGATACAAACTTTCATCACTGAGCTCAAAAAATGTTAGTAGGAACTTGGAATAAAGGCCTCATTATACTAAAGGGGAAATTTGATTTTAAAAAAATTGTGTAAATTCTAGGGATGAATACCTACATTACTTTGAAATTTGAGCTACAACTTAAAATTTAAAAATAAAAACTTAGAACCAAGTTGGGCAAATCATAATTCAGTTCAGCTAATAAAAAATTAGAAGTGCAATTCTTTAAACTAATTAATTTAGCAATCCCGCTACATAAGATACTACTCCGTAAGTAATAAAACATCACAAAAGTAAACAATAAGCACATATGCAACAACAATTAGCGGATGAGAGATCGTGAACTAACCCAAAGTATGGATCATAGTCTTGAGACTTTCCAATTCAACGGAAAAATCAGGATTGTCCGATCTGACTAACTCCACCTCAGCATCGGCGTCAACGTCAGCTTTGATCCGAGTGCAGATTAGGGCAACTAGGATGACGAGTGCGAAAACCGGTCCCCGCCACTTCAACTCCGCCGCTGCCGCCATGTCGAGCTCCAGCGATCTGAAAAACACTACTGCTTCTTAATTGCTTTTGGTGAGTAATAGTGTTTTTCCCAATTTTGTGAAGTGAGAGAGAAGCTGAGCACGCCCAGCTCGAGGACCCAAAGATAAAATAACAATTAAATAATAAATAATAAATTTTATATATAGAAGGGTATAAAAATGTTTTCGAGTTATGTGGCCTGTGGTGGCGAGATATAGAAGTGGCACGAGGCCGCACGAGGGGAAGTTCAACGTCACGTGGCGGTGTGCGGTCGGAGAAGTCGAGGACTTCACGAGTGAAAAATCTGGGCAAAACCGTTTGCATTCCACCAACTCATCCAAATTTCTATCTCTATCTCTATATATATATTAAAGCAAAATGACATAGCACAAAGTTTCCACACAAAGCAAACTACGCCGTTTAGAGCAAGGTGGAATATTTATGTATTTTGGGTAAAATGCCGTGTAAAACAATTCAGTTTCCAAAATATTTTTAAAAAAAATTGTTTCCTTTAATTTTTGGGTACAGAATCAATTTAAACCAATCAAAATATAATACTAAGTATAAACCCGTTGGTCTCTTCGTTTTTCAATAAAACGTGTATGGAAATCATTATTCCATAGCTATTAATGGAGCACTCGTTTTCCAACGCAAGTCCGGGTAGTCTTCTAATCAAACACTATATATAATGCACTATCTAGTAAACCAGTTGCCATCTTCTAATTAAACACCCTCATCGCAAAATTGCTTCTCAACGACGATTACAATGTACGTTCTTGCTGCATATATTTCACCAATGAATACCAGAAACGCAATGCGATTGCGAGTTGTCCGGGTGTATGACATCCTAGAGAGGAGGTCATCTTCCATACTGAAATCGAAGGAAGTTGTCTTCCATGACCAACAGGTAATTCCTTTTAAAATATCATTCGATAATCTGGCTAGGAATATGTAATTCCTTTTTAAATTACATTCTTAAAGCTGCGAAGGAATATGTATTTCCTTTTAAAATTACATTCGAAAATCTTCTAAGGAATATAATTATTACAGTCCAGCAAAAAACGAAGTTTACAGTCCTAATTTGATTTTGAAAAATGCAGGGAACATTCTTGCATGGACATATACCTAAAGAGATTGTTGATAAATTCCGTACGACATTTAAGGAAGGCAGTGTTTATGGGGTTAAGAACTTTGTTGTAATCACCAATTTCTACTCTTTCAAAATCAGTCCTCACAAATTCATGATAAAGTTTAACTATCAGACAGTCATCAAAGAGTTCAGAGGTAAAAATTTCCCAATACACATGTATAGGTTGATGGATTTCAAAACACTCATGGCACGTTTAGTTCGCGGAATAGGCCCAGAATGGAATAACACTCCCAGTAATAGGCCTATTCCGTTGTTTGGTAAGAACTTGTATTCCCAGGAACATTGTTCCTGCGAACAAGGGGAATAGCTATTACCGGCACCCCCCTGGTATTAAGTCATTCCTTAGTTCTCAGGAATACATTATATAATTTAATTCCTATTTACCCTTATTTATTATATGTATTTGATTATATATATATATATATATATATATATATATATATATATATATATATATATATATATATATATATATATAATATACTATACTAATAAGAGCCCAAGAGAGTTAGGCCTATAATGGGTAGAAAAAATGGCGGTCACAGATTTTAATCAAATGAATGGCTCAGATTAATTAAAAGATTGACCAGATTTAAATTTTACACTAAAATTTTCTAAAATACCCACACACCGTTACTAATTCCGTTAAAATTTTAAGAATTGCCGTTAGTTCACCGTTAACTTACTCATTGATTTCAATAAAAAAAGGTCTTAGGTTTGAACCTCATCCCAATCAAAGTTGGCATAATTAGTACTCTATTTTACTCTTATTAAATTATATAAATAATAATTTAGTAGTTACAACAAAAAATAATACATATGCATTTCTTTAATTTAGAATTATGTGTCCACAATGCCTTTATTCGAAAAAAAAAATTATTCATTATCAATCAATTAAATAAGAGAAATAATTTTATTAGTTATATTGTCTTTATTTTTCTTCAATATAAAAATTCTTTATATTCAAATTTATTAATTGATTATATTCGCTACATTATCCTTACAATGTCTTTATTCAGTGAAAAAATTTTTATTAATTATCAATAAATTAATTAAAAGAAATATTTTCATTAGTTATATTATCTTTATTTTTCTCAAATGTAAAAATTTTTACATTCAAATTCATCAATTGATTATATTCATTACATTATATATTATCTTTTTTGTGCACTATTTTTCTAATTAAATATCAAAGTTATAATACAAAATAATGCTATATATTTATTTACCAAGTATTTTATTAATACTATGAAAAAATTAAAAAAATATAATTAATAAAGTCAACCATATTAACTACTTGAGAGATTTTGTGACAACGAGAGTATTCAAATCACACAACAAATTGAAGTGAGAACTACCTCGCAATGTCCTTGTTTGACAATCAGCAGTTAGCGGTTAACGTTAGCGGATTTGACCAGCGAATTTATTTAATTATTAACATTGAGTAGAAAAAATGACCGCCAAATTATTAAATCAAATGAATGGTTCATATTGTTCAGGTTTTAATTTTTTCTTTTAAGATTTTCTAATTTATCCTTAATTAAATGATTATCCATTTAACTTTTTCGTTAATTCACCGTTAGTCTAATTCTAATATTAAAGTCTAATATAGAATTATAACTACACCATTAATCTAATTCTAATATTAAAGTCTTAATAGAACTTAACCACAAATCCTAATGTCGGAATCTCCTCAAACAATATTAGTATATATTTAATATTTTATGTCCTAATTTTTATTTGTTCTCCCTTATGTCCCGTATTTGGTTTCAACGATACCTATACAATTATTTTATTGACAATTATAATCAATCTTGACTATATTATCTTGCATTTGTAAACTTAGAATTACCTATTTAACCCGCACAGGCTTAGCTCAATGGTTTAGTGGGTAATATTTGGGAGAAGAGACGAAGGTTTGAACCTCGGCGGCGGCAGTGCGGGAATTATGTCCAAAGTGGGCAGATTCCTTGTGCGTATCAGCATTTGGCCCTGTCTGCTGAACCATTGAGTCACCGTGATTTACAACTTCCCACAATGCTCTGTCGGGTCGGAGTGTGGGAGGCCCTTGGGGTTGGGGACTCAACCTTTGGGAGAAGAATTACCTATTTAAATACGCAAATTCAACCTTCAATTATCTATGCATGAACAATTTCAATATAATCCTGTCTTAATATACTTTAAAGTACTTATTTAAAAAAAAGCATTGGGCATTATCCCAATCGCGCAATGCGCGTAAAAAACTAGTATATATATATAAACTAATGCGGCTCTTCGGCGGTACCGCAGCCGCAACTCGAAGACAGCACCGCCAGGATAACCATGTCGGTCGCCGGGCAAAAATGAAGACACCACCTCTGGGAGAACCATGTCCAGTCGCCGGGAGAAAAATGGAGACACCACCGCCGCCTTGACAGGCCGAAAAAGCTCCAGCTGCGCAACCTAGCAATCGTCGACTCCCACTGCTCAGATTGTCGATCAGAAATCTCCGGAATTTGTTGTGCAGCCATCGGGTCTCCGACGAACAGAGGAATCTAACAAAGAATGGGAGTGTGGCGATGGCCTCAACGTCCCCCTCTCGAGACCCTAGTTCCGGCCACCGGCGATTCTTCGATCGTGGATACAGAGTCGCGGTATGCCGCCTACTGGTATCGTGGGGGCTCAGCCTGTGGTGGCAGGGGGTGTCGTGGGGTCTAAATTCGCCGATGACTGCTCTGATTGCTAATATGGGTGGTGATCGCGAGGCTCGAATGCCCTTTCACGCTAATGGGGGTGACTGTTGGGGCGGTGCTCTGGTCATTGAACAATTGGGTTTTCGAATGCCTCCGTTCACTCATAATTAGGTTAATTCCAAATATATAATATAATAATAATAATAATAATAATAATAATAATAATAATAATAATAATAATAATAATAATAATACATTTTTTTGTATAGGGGCATTTATGTCTTTTAAACACATATTTCATTTCTATTTCTTAAACCAACCAAACACTAGAATAACATTCCTAAACTCTATTCCTTTGACGAACCAAACAATAGAATACAATTCTTATTTTATTCCTTACCTATTCCATTCCCTATGGAATACTATTCCTATTCCTTTAAAATTCATTCCGTGAACCAAATGTGCCATCAAAGCAAAGGAATTCGTGGATGAAAAGCAACCATTTGGTAATGCTACATTTTTACCGTTTATTTATATATATTTTTTCCTAAGATTACACTAATCAGATTTTTTCAAAAATTAGATGTACTTGGTTGTGTGGTAGAGATACATGCTCCACAAGATAAGATTATCAATGACAAAAACTCGAGGTTGATTGAGTTTGTAATTGAAGACTCTGAGTAAGTAAATATGTTTTTATTTATTCGCTTTAGAAGGAAAATTTATTCCAATGTAATTTACTAATCATATTCCTAAATTTATTCCACTGTATTTATTCCTAATCTGTATTACAAAATTTAGGGGTATTCAATTGAGTTGTACAGTTTGGGATGACCACGTAAACAAGGTTGAGACATTCTTCAATTCTGCTATTGAAGAGCCATTGTTGGTTCTAATACAGTTCTGTAGAGCTAGAGTCTGTTTGAGAAGTAAGTTAAAAATTGTAGCTATTAGTTGTATGTTTATAGACTGTTTGTACCTAACCTATGGATATATTTTTTTTGTTATGTAGGTGGTGATGTGAAAATCTGTTCATCCTATGATGTTACACAGCTACTCTTTAATCAAGAAATCTTAGAGTTTATGCAATTTAAGGAAATGTATTTCCTAAGCTAAAAATATATATATCAGAGACATAGTTTCAATGTTTATCATTTGTGCTTGCTATTTGGGCCACATATTCAATCATTACTCAAAAGTGTCATCTAATTTTTGTAATTTACCAGTTTGTGCCTAGAACAAACTCCGATGATGTGACACCCCGTAAATCTAAATACTAATTGGGGATTAATTGAAGAATTAATCCAAGCTTTCTTTGGTAATCCATTTCTAAAATCCTGAAATTTAATAGTCTAGGGACTAGAATTTGACTAGTCACTTAAGTCAATCAAGTGTACCTTGTGCTTTATGAGTTGTGCCCTTGTCCCATTGTCTTTCCAACCTTAGTAAGGGCAACAGTGACCTTTCACCCATGAATTGTTGTTCAAGCTACCCTAGCAAGACATTTCATTTCATTCATTCATTATTCAAGCCTAAGTCTCAAACACTCTAACATCTCTCTAAAATAACCTAGCTTATTCTTCAAGCAAGAAGGTGAACCTCCTAGCCTTACAAGATTCTTCACCAAGATTCCTACTTTCTTCTTCTTGAGCATAGGAAAGGGTAAGGTTCTTAGCTTTTTGGTGTTTTTAGCCATCTTTTGGGTGTCTTTATCTAAATTAGAATCTTTGTTGTGTTTTGGCTTGTGTAAGAAGTTGGTGTGGAAGAAGAGCTCTAAGAAGAGGCTTAAGAGGGTGAAAAGGAGAAGTTGTTAAGCTACAAAGGTAACCCATGCTATACAAAACCTATTTTCTTACCTAAATGATGATTATTGGCTTCTATTTGATGTTCTTGATGTGATTTGATGCATGATCTTGTGATGATGCATGTTTAGAGCTTGTTTTTAGGTTTCTTGTATGCCATTGCTTGGCTATTTCTTGGGTTCAAGTCATATCATTGTTGTGTGTGAGATTTTGGGTGTTTTGGACTTGAACTTGACCTTGATGATGAAAATTCCCGAAGGGAAATTGTGTACAGGGTTGTACCCTGCGGGTGGAACGGCGGGCAGTGGCATACCTGCCGCCCCACTCGCGGGGAACGTGGTCTTTGGGGAGTGTACCCCGCGGGCAGGCCCACGGGTGGGGTCTACCCGTGGCCCCACCCGCAGGGAACATGTGATGTTTTGCGGGGATTTGTTCCCCATGATCCTTTTCTTCATGTTATTGATGTTTTGACCTCCCGTTGTTGGATTATTGAGCTATTTGTGAGTCTTCTTGATGTTTCGTATGTCTAGAACGAGGTGTTAGGAATCCATGTTAGGCTTTGGTGTCTTCAATCGTGCTAAGGGTCCAACTTTGTGATTCGTTGGGCTAATATGAGTCTTGAAGGTTCGTTGGAGCCATTTTGGTTTACCCACTTGTTGAGCATGCTAGTTCGATGTTGTTATGCTAGTATGTGTGGTTTGTTCCTTCTTGTTGGGGTTGGCAACTTGGGTTGTCAATCATTTGATGTTGGATGGTATCCTTCGTTGTTGAGTATTGTCTCATGTCTTTGTTGTGATCTCTTGATTGATTCTTGTGGTGTGATCTTGTACGAATCGTTGTACCTTTTGTTGATACTTGATTGGGGCCATTGATGTGCCTTAGTCTTCTTGATGATGATGACTATGTGTGAATATGAATGAGATTGGTGGTGTATGACTTGAGCTTTGCTTACATGATCCGTGGTGTGTGAATATGATATTTAATGGTACCCTCGTGTACTGAGAGTTCGACGGTGAATGATTGGCGGTGTAGGTGGGGGACGACGGTCCCATGCAGAATAAGGTTGGACTCAGAAGTACAGGGTGGCACTAAGAGGTAACGGTTGGAACTGTGATAAGGTCGGGGGTAGCCATAAGGTTGGAATAGGGCATAAGGTTGGAACTATGAAACGTGAAACATGAATGTGTCATTATGTGGTTGTGTGATTTCTTTGCTTATGAGCATGTCTGTGATGAACTCTACCTTGTGAATGGTAGGTTGCATCTTGAGTTGTGTTGTCTCTTGTTGTTGTGGTTTTGTTGTCTCGTTGGGGTTGATGATCCTTGTTCTTGTTGAGAGTGATTGATGAGTCTTTGATGTTGATTTCCTTCTGGTTTTCAAATGACTATATACTGTATTCCTCAATCTCAAATGCTTTTGATTATATCTATCTATACTATGCTATTTAACGCGTATTGATGGGTTACCAGCATTATTCGCTGACCAGGTGTTATCCCTATGTTTTACAGGTTTTGAGTAGATGCCGAGCGCGCTAGATGTGGACTCTAGATAGTGTAGCTCCTACGCTTAGACGTTTATCTTTTGTTGGCCTGTGTGCCTAGACTAGTGGCCTGTGTGCCTAGACTAGTGGCATGTGTGCCTAGACTTGTTATGCTTAATGATTTTGATAGATTTAGCCTGTGCACCCATAGTTTTATGGGTGTTGCATAACATCTTTCCCGGTTTTAATAGCTTCCGCTTTTGATTGCCTTAATGATTAGTTGTTTATCATTTGAATTTAAGTTTTAATATGTTAGTAATATCGGGGGTGTTACAGTTGGTATCAGAGCCTAGGTTTGAGCCTAGGATGTTAAGAGTTGAACTTTAAGAAGCTAAGTGTAATTTAAGACTCTAAGTTGACCTTTAAGTGCTTAAGTGTTAGGACTTAAGATCCTTAGGACGCGCGGTGAGATGTGAGTTTCTTTATCTTTTGTTGTGTTTATCCTGTTGTTCTTGTTTAGTCTTAGCGTTCTCGTCTTTAACGCCGGGTAAGGGTGCGCAGCTTCCTTGTGTCTTGCCGTAACCGTGTTGTTTCTGTAGAATCTCCCCATGGCTCCGCCTCGTCATCGTGCCCATACCCCGGAGACGCCGACTAATGAGCAGCTGGCTCAGAACCTGCAGCATTTGACTCAGACGATGCAGACGTTGAGCGACGCCCTCTTGCACAACAACAGCCCTCCTCCGCCACCACCTGCCGGGAATCGAGATGTGGGCCGCTTAGTTTCGGGGCATAGGCCGCCCGTCTTTGCTGGAGAAGAGGACCCTGTCTTGCTTGAGGAGTGGATCAGGTGTAACACCCCGAATTTTCAAGACATTTAAAACTTATAAAATAAAGGCGAAATCTCATTAAATCCCAAAACGTAATACAAGAGTACGGGGTGCTATGCCACACCTGAGCTGGAGAACTCAGGTGCACAGGCTAACTAACTAATATCCTTGATAATGTAAAGGCATAAGCATGGCACGCAGGCCGAAAGGGAAACTATCTACTTCTATGCTCCAATTTCTAGCGCGCTCAAGTGACTTATTCTTCTGTGCCTGAAAGCCAAATATATCTGTTCAGCGAGAGATGCTGGTAACCCACTCCAACGCGTTGAAATACAATACATATAGAGATATATATAGATATACGAAAACCATTTTGAGCATGAAGATATATCCTACGAACTCTAGCTTTTAAAACCGGGAATGACTCGACAGATAAGGCTAGACACAAGCAACAGTTATAACAAGCGTATACCATCCACAACAAGCAAGACAGATAAAGCAGAACACAATTAATAATCATAACCCAACATAAACAATCCCCAGCATAAATCCCATAGTCACATCCCCCAAGATACTCATAATCACAACTCATCCCTATCTCATCACATAACACACTTTGTTGGCGCCACAGGACCAATCGCATGCCCATACATGAGGGTCAGCGCATATAGCTCTGACACGGCCCCGCAGCACCCTGCCCCGTATCGCAACACGGAGGGGTCGATCGCAACCGACCGATGAACCGCAGCTCATCATAGTTTGATCGCAACCAAATAGTGGACCGCAGCCCAAGAGTATGTCATCTGACCGCAGCCAGGAAAGTATGAACCGCAGCTCATATAGAAACATTTGATCGCAACCAAACGGTGGACCGCAGCCCGAGAGTGTAAATCTGACCGCAGCCAGCTTCTGAACCGCAGCTCAGGAATAACCAATCCGATCGCAACCAGATTGGGGTATCATGCACACATAACACATAGCAAGCACATGCAACCCACATTATCACATTGGGAAGGGGGAGAAAACGTATAACGAAACCTATGCGTGATCCTTCACATACTAAGAATAATCCTAAAGGGGTTCATACTTCTTTCACCTAGGTCAACGGGATACCAATTCAACTAGCATGCAATATATAAGACTCATACAACCTACGAACGGTACCCGAAACATCAACTAGACATAGGCACGATAGACGGAGTCCGTTGGGACACCACGGGGATCGGGGGAACATCAAACGGGGAAGCCGGGGTCCCGAATGGGGGAGATTTCCAGCGGGTAGCCGGTGGGTGGGGGGCCACCCGCCGGCTGCCCGCCGGTAAGCACTGTTCCGGGCAGCGGGTCGCCGGCGGGCAGCTGCCCGCCCGCCGGCTGCCCGCTGCCGGAGACGTCCCTTCTGGCCGCGGGTAGGTGGCGGGTCCCCTACACCCCACCTACCCCCCACTGACTCTTTACACACAAAACGCCCCGGGAACCATTGTGGAACCCGAAACCATGCTTAGACACTTTACAACGTAATTAACGATCAACACGTAGACAATTAACGGATCGAATACGAGAAACGTACGGCACATAACCTATCATGCTTTTCTAAACATAATCGACACCCAAACATGCGATTTCCCCACCCGATACACCAAGAATAATGTCATACGATACAACCTAGGGTTCTAATCACTTTTATACCAACAAGAATACGATTCGTCTTCTAATTACAAGATTCGGTACAAATAACACATAAGCATCAAGAACGCCATACAATTATCAAGAACGACATATAATCATCAAGAACTCCACACAATTATCAAGAACACCATAATTATTAAGAACCTTTCATCATCAAGATCACCCATGGAATTATCCCATCAATCATCAATAATAATAACCCAAATCATCAATACACAATAATATGGGGAAATCCTACGGGGGAAATCATAGCTATGAAAATAGGTTTTGTTGAGACATGGGTTACCTCTTAGCCTTAATTAATTCCTTGGCTACGAAGGATCTTTCTTTAAGCTTTCTTGCTTTCTTGATTTCTTCTAAGGGGATTCTTGGAGCTCTTTTGGGGTGGTGGGGCGTTACTCTTGTGGTGGGAATTCTAGGTGCCTCCTAAGTTCCCTATTTATATACCTAGGGGTCTTATTTTGGGGTCTAATCCTTTTGGGATTAGGGGTTGGGTTTAGAGATGAGGGCCCACGGATTATGGTGGGCCTTTTCCCTGATTAATCATTATGATTTATCTTTTCTCTTGGGCCATTGATTAATTAATTAATTGGTTTTGGGGGTCGTAACACGGGGTGTTACACTCTCCCCCCCTTACAAGGGGGCTTCGTCCCCGAAGCCCGGTGTGATAGCCCATCCTTTCACCCCTAGACATCTCGTACCTCGGCCTCCTGATTAGGAATGCGGCCCTACGTTTGCCTTGGCTCGGGGTAGGCTGAACTTTTGGTGGTGTTGTGATAGAGAAGTTCCGGGTGTACCTCGGTTTCCTGCGCTGGAACTGGGTGCCCCACGAGTGCCCAAGGCGGCCTCGATCGCTGCTACCCTCTGATCGAGTGCGCGCGTGGTGCGAATCAAGGATGAGAACCCTTCTTCCATGATTTGGTTCTGTCGGTTGAGTTGTGCGAGAATGCGCTCATTGACCGAACCCTCGTTTTGTCCCCTCGTGTCCCCTCCCGACCGTGGGTGCACTGACGGGTTAGGCCCGTCATCCTCCTCCTGTTCCTCATTTTCCTCCGAGCCCCCACAATCTTGCATGGCTCGCTTGAGCTTCTTGTTGGAGATGTCCAATCGGTCAACCAATTCTCTCCGCTCTTCCTCGGGTTTTTGGCAAATTTCTTCGAGGGTGAGGTAATGTCCCCCTTCGGTGTAGTAGATGTCGTTGCGGCGGAGGTTTTGGGCATTGAAAACCATGCCATTGGCGGTCTTGACCTCAGTGTGGCTTAGGTCCACCCCTTTCTTTTCCATGATCCAACTTAGGATCATCCCGTAGGGTAGACTAAGCTGGTTGTTTGTCTTGTAGAATTCCATGTGCTTTAGCATGAGTGCCGGCAGGTTGAACTTGATTTTATGTTTCAAGAGATAAGCAAAGGTGCACTCTAGGCTCCCTACGTCCTTGCTTTTATTATTGGTGGGCAAGAGGCTATCGGTTACAATCATAACCAATATCTTTTGCTCTGCCGATAGCCACTTCCGGTTTGGCCGTGTGGCCGAGGTGAACCCGTCCTCCTTCCCGAGTAGGTACCCGAGGTAATCCTTGTATCCCGTGGTTTGGGTATCAATCCACCCCTTCCGGTCATAGTTAGACACACCCGTGGTGGTCAATTTCAAGAGTTTGGCCAAACGGCCTTCGGAAAGCACAATTTCCTTGCCACGGACCTTGGTGGTGATTTCTACTTTGTCACCTCGTTTGGTGGCCACAAGGTGTTGGTAGAATTCTTTCACCAAGTCGGGGTATGTATCCCTTTTGATGGCGAGGTAAGTATCTAAGAGCCCTTGATGTCTAAGCATATCAACCAATTCCGGAGAGAATTGGTCGGGTTCAAGTGCTTTACCTCCGATTACGGTGTAATCGGCATTGCTCCACTCCGGGGTGCGGATTCCCGGGGGGTTTCTTTGGCATCGCGATAGGTGGCACTTTCCGGCGAGTTTTCCGGTGGGTCTCTGGCGAAGTTTTCCGGCGGTGATTCGAGCTGCTGCGAGGTGGCGACGGTGGGGCGGAGCTCGACGGCGGCTCGGCGAGGCGGTGGAGGTCTTCGGTGGCGTGGGGCGTCGATGGCAGCGGGCGGAGTTCGGGTGGATGGCGGGCGGCGTCCTTGGTGTTGCGGGTGACCTCCGGCGGAGCAGTTCGGACGGCGGGGCGGCGGCGCGAGGTCGTCGGGGAGCGGCCGGGTGGCGACGGCGTCCAGTTGGTGGTGACGTGGGTGGCTGGTGATTTTCCGGGTAGGGGGGTGGTGGTGTGCGTGAGAGGGGGAAAAAGGGAAGGAATGGGGAAGGAGAAGAGGAGGAAGGAGAAGAAGGGTTTTTGATTTGGGGGTTTTGTGGGTTTTAGGGATTTGGAGGGGTTTAACAAGGGGGTGTTCCCTTGTGGTTTCAAGAAACACCCATGGGCTAGTGGTTAGGGCTTTAACTTGTAGAGTAGAGGTCCAAGGTTCTATTCCTAATGGTAACATTAAATATTTATTGATGGTGTGGTCCTTGTCTTTTTCCTTATTTTGTCCTTTAGTGGGGGAAGGGTTGGGTTGGTGATATAACTTGTGTTTTACCTCTGTGGTGGAATTGAAATTCGACCAAAAATCTTTATTCATAATAATTGCGAAATAGCTAAGCTAAGTAAGTGGTTTTTACAACAAGGGGGGGGGGGGGGGTGGTTACAAGGGGGTGTGACGGTTTATCCCAGACAGTATTTGCTTTCTTGATTTTCTTCCGTGGGGTCCGCATGGTCCTCGTCTTCCAGGATTGGATTTCCTTCTCCGAGGTCCTCCTCGTTTCCAAGGTTGGCTTGAGTGTGGCTCATAACAAATATTTTCCCGGGAGCGCCGTAACTCCCTTGATGACCGGTGCCCCCGTGTTGGCCCACGGCGGTGGGGCGTGGCTTTTGGGGTCGAGTGCACTGGAAGGCCTTGTGTCCTTCCTCTCCGCAATTGAAGCATCGCCAGGGGTTGCCCATGCAATCCTTGCCTCTATGGCTTTTGTTGCATTTCGGGCAAGGGAAGCTTCTTGGATTAGCTTCATTGTTCCCCAGGGGCGGTCTTTGATTGGCCGGATTGTTTGATCTTGCGCTGGTGTCGTTCCTCGTTCTTTTCGCCGGTGGTGCCCCACTCCCGGTGTTTCTCCTTCGTATTTGCTCCTGAACTCCGCGTTGGAGTAGTTGGATTCGATAGAGATTTGCGACACTGGAGTAAGCCTCATTGAGGGTCTGAGGCCTGCTTACCACTAGTGCCTTCCGGGCTTCGAAGTTGAGGCCCGATACGAATCTTTCTATTTTGGTTACCTCGGTGGGGACTAGCTCTGGCGCGAAGCGTGCCAGCTCGAGGAATCGTTTATGGTATTCCATGACGGTGGCCGTCCCTTGATTCAGATGGAGAAACTCTTCGTACATGGATGCTTTCACGTGGGTTGGATAAAATCGTTCTCGTAGTCGTGTCTTGAGGCTCTCCCAGTTGAATCCCGGTTCTTGTCGGTAAGTGGGCCCCTCGTGGATCCATTAGAGATCGGCCTCGTGTCCGAAGTAGAACGAGGCTATCTCTACGCGACGTCCCTCCCGGCATTCTACTACTCCTAGAATCTTGTCAAGGGTCCGGATCCATTCTTCTAGGACCGCGGGGTCTTCTTCTCCTGAGAATGTTGGTGGTCGGTGGTTTGAGACTTGTCGGGCGATGTCTGAGTTTGCGTTTGATGGAGGTGGTGGGGGCCTGTTGTTGCGAAGGGCTACGTCACTTAGTGCCTGCGCGACTTGCGTTAGTTGTTGTAAGGTATGGGTCAAGGGATCGTCAGTGGCGGGCTCTGGGGTCCTCGATTGTCTTCTGTTTGGGGCCATGCTATCGTCTTTCTGGTCAGCGTTTATAAGAACGTTAGGTTAGAGTTCGATGCACTTCTTATGAAGTGATAAGTGGGGGAGGGCTTTAGAACGGGAAGGGGTAAGGTGCGGGAATTTATGTGTAGGTTTCACAATCTCACCGCGCGCCCTAAGATTTCCGAGTCCTATGTTCCTAGGTACCTAGAGTTCAAGCCTAATGTCCTAAAGTCCGGTCCTAAGAGTCTTTTTCTAGGGTCAAACTTAGGCTCTGATACCAACTGTAACACCCCGAATTTTCAAGACATTTAAAACTTATAAAATAAAGGCGAAATCTCATTAAATCCCAAAACGTAATACAAGAGTACGGGGTGCTATGCCACACCTGAGCTGGAGAACTCAGGTGCATAGGCTAACTAACTAATATCCTTGATAATGTAAAGACATAAGCATGGCACGCAGGCCGAAAGGGAAACTATCTACTTCTATGCTCCAATTTCTAGCGCGCTCCAGTGACTTATTCTTCTGTGCCTGAAAGCCAAATATATCTGTTCAGCGAGAGATGCTGGTAACCCACTCCAACGCGTTGAAATACAATACATATAGAGATATATATAGATATACGAAAACCATTTTGAGCATGAAGATATATCCTACGAACTCTAGCTTTAAAACCGGGAATGACTCGACAGATAAGGCCAGACACAAGCAACAGTTATAACAAGCGTATACCATCCACAACAGGCAAGACAGATAAAGCTGAACACAATTAATAATCATAACCCAATATAAACAATCCCCAGCATAAATCCCATAGTCACATCCCCCAAGATACTCATAATCACAACTCATCCCTATCTCATCACATAACACACTTTGTTGGCGCCACAGGACCTATCGCATGCCCATACATGAGGGTCAGCGCATATAGCTCTGACACGGCCCCGCAGCACCCTGCCCCGTATCGCAACACGGAGGGGTCGATTGCAACCGACCGATGAACCGTAGCTCATCATAGTTTGATCGCAACCAAACAGTGGACCGCAGCCCAAGTGATGGCGTTCACACATGCAGGCAGCTGAAATACAAGTCCCAAGTCCCATGCATTTATTAGTTGCTTTTATTTATATCAAGTATTTATTTTTCATGTGGCTCTAGATGTCTTTTCCATTCTCAAAACATTGCATTTATATTTCTGTTGCGGATTCTCATAGGGACTTGCCTATATATTCATGTATTCTGTAATCCTGGAGATAAAAAAAGAAGGATATTATTCCCTTTGAGTTCTTATAATTTGTGTGATTGTTTCTTGAGCTTCCATCCTACGTCAGTTGGTATCCAGAGCCGTAAGATCCTAGGCATACAATCGAGATAGCGACTTTGTCCTCTCCATTGTTTTCGACCCACTATGGCACACAACGGCAATAACAATGGCGTAAACATTCCACCCACTGGCGATGACCGTGGTGTTGACGCCCTCTGGGCAGCGTTGCAAACGCAAGGTGACAACATGAACCGTGAATTTCAAGACATCCGTAATATTCTTGCCAACCTTAGCCTGCAACTTGTTAGTCGCGGGGCTATCCCGGCTAACAACGACGAAGGAAATAACCCTGCTGCTGGACCTGTGCGAAGAGCCTTCCCGCAAGCTAATCTGCCACCTCCCAGCGTGAGCAGTAGCGACTCCGAAGATGAGGATCATAATATGAACAATCTTGATCGCAGACAGAATTATTACCGGCCAAAGGTGGATCTCCCTACCTTTAATGGAAACTTGGATGTTGAATCTTTCCTTGAGTGGTGTTATGAGGTCGAAAAATGCTTCGACATGATGGAAATACCAGAGGAACGTCAGGCCAAATACGTAGCACATAAGCTAAGAGGTGGAGCAGCAGCATGGTGGGAGGTCACGCAGAATAATAGGAGAAGGCAAGGAAAGAGACTCATTACTTCATGGAGAAAAATGAAAATGCTTATGACTGCAAGATTTTTACCACCAGATTATCAACAACAGCTGTTCCAAAAATATCAAAGGTGTTCTCAAGGATCTCGAAGTGTGAGTGAATACACAGAGGAATTTTATCGATTAGGGGCGCGCTGCAATTTGTCTGAAACACCTGAGCAACAGACTGCCCGATACATTAACGGGTTAAGATTTAATATTCGAGAAAAGATGTCGCTCACTCCTATTTGGTCTGTTGATGAGGCATATAATATGGCCGTCCGAGCAGAGGACCTCCTCACGCAATCCAATCAGAGAAGAACATATTCTACACCAAAGCCAATGACGACCCAATCACATGACGTTAATCCTATTCAAGCTGCTACCCCATCATCTCGACCTGTGTTGGCTAGTGAAATAGGCAGCTCAAAGAACCAGCAACAAAAACAAGGTAATAATGTTCCTGCACAAAAATCTATCTCAAATCCATACGCCAGACCAATGACCGGTAAATGTTTTAAGTGTGGCGAACCCGGTCATCGGTCAAATGAGTGTAGAGCTCGAAAAACTGTAAACTTGATAGATGGTGGAACAGAGGAAGGAGGTGATGAGGAATTTATTGAGGAGAATGTTGAAGTTGCAGAAGAAGATGGAGAGCATGTTAGCTTTGTGGTTCGCCGACTCTTGTACACTACTGAAGAAAAGATTCCTGTTCAGCGAAACAACATTTTCCGGGCGTATTGTACCGTGCTCAGTAAAGTCTGCAAACTCATCATCGACAATGGGAGTTGTGATAATATCATATCTCAGACCCTTGTGGAACATCTTAACCTCCCAACCCAACCGCATCCAAAACCATATAAGTTGGGATGGATTAGGGAGGGCCCTTCTGTTATTGTGTCAAAAGTGTGTAGAGTCCCAATCTCAATCGGGAAAAGCTATGAAGATTATGTGGTGTGCGAAGTCATTGATATGGATGCTTGCCATATCCTTCTGGGTAGGCCTTGGCAATATGATGTGGATGCTACCCATTGAGGAAAATTAAATACTTATGAATTTTTTTGGAATCAGAAAAAGATTGTCATCCCTCCAGTTGTTTGGGCCAAGTCACCAACACAGAAAACTTGTGCAATAACCATTCTGGATAAATGGAAACATTTTGTGGAGGAAGCCAAGGATACATGCAGTGTCTTGGTCTTGATAACAAAAGACAGTGGGCCAGTTATTGATTGTATACCAGGTGAGCTTCAATCTTTGTTGAAGGAATTCGAAGATATAATGCCAGATGAGCTCCCAGATGGTTTGCCCCCTTTGCGCCACATACAACACCAGATTGATCTGATCCCTGGAGCTAGCTTACCAAACCTTCCTCATTACCGCATGAACCCGGCTGAAAGTGAAGCTCTCAATAACATAGTGAAGGAATTGTTACGAAAGGGACAAATTCAAGAAAGTATCAGTCCATGTGCCGTTCCCGCTTTGCTTACCCCAAAAAAAGATGGAAGTTTGAGGATGTGCGTGGATAGCCGAGCCATTAACAAAATCACAGTGAAATATCGTTTTCCAATCCCAAGGCTTGAAGACATGCTAGACCAACTCCATGGTGCAAAGGTATTTTCTAAAATTGATTTAAAGAGCGGGTATCACCAAGTGCGCATTAGGCCGGGTGATGAATGGAAGACAGCTTTTAAGACTCGAGATGGACTTTATGAATGGCTTGTTATGCCATTTGGGCTCTCAAACGCCCCAAGCACATTCATGAGACTCATGAACCAAGTCCTTAAAGCTTTTATTGGAAAGTTCATCGTTGTTTATTTTGATGACATTTTAATTTATAGCCAAGATCAAGTGGAGCATAAGGAGCACATACGCATTACCCTGTAAGTCCTGCGTGAAAATAAGTTGTACATCAACCTAAAAAAATGCTCTTTCATGACAAAAAGGTTGGTTTTCCTTGGATTCGTAATCAGTGCAGAAGGAGTTCACGTAGATGATGAGAAAGTCCAAGTGATACGAGACTGGCCTAGACCTCGGTCTGTAAGTGAAGTCAGAAGTTTCCTCGGTCTAGCTTCGTTCTACAGAAGGTTTATACAAAATTACAGTACTATTGCTGCTCCTATTTCTGATTGCCTTCGCAAGGGTGGTTTTCATCGGGGGAAGAAAGCTGAGCAGAGTTTCACTGAACTCAAGAAAAAACTCACCACAGCACCTGTCCTGGCTCTCCCAGATTTTTCAAAACCTTTTGAATTGGAGTGTGATGCCAGTGGACTTGGTATTGGGGCAGTACTATCTCAAAGTCGTCGACCTATTGCTTTCTTTAGTGAGCGATTGAGTGCTGCACGAGAAAATTGGTCTACATATGAACAAGAGCTTTATGCAGTTATACGGGCACTGCATGTTTGGGCTCATTACCTCAGACCAGGAGAGTTTATAATCTACTCAGATCATGAAGCATTAAAATATTTTCGGAGCCAGAAGCATCTCAATAAAATGCATGCTCGTTGGGCGGCTTATCTTGAACAATTTACCTTCCTTCTCAAGCATAAATCAGGAGCAACCAACCGCGTAGCTGATGCACTTAGCCGACGCAGATCCTTACTCGTGGTAATGCAAGGTGAAATTATCGGGTTTGAAGTTCTAAAGGAGCAATATGCCGAAGATGGAGATTTCAATCTTATTTGGAAACAAGTTTTGCAGAATACTCCAGTACAAGATTATCACATTTCTGACGGATATCTTTTTAAAGGTAATCGCCTTTGCATTCCTCGAACCTCTTTGCGTGAAAAATTAATCCGGGACTTGCATGCTGGCGGGTTGGGTGGTCATGTTGGTAGAGATAAAACCATTGTCTCTGTTGAAGAACGGTTTTTTGGCCTCAACTAAAACGTGATGTTGGAACTTTTGTCAAACGGTGTTATGTTTGTCAAACAAATAAAGGGCACTCCCAAAATATAGGCCTCTATATGCCATTGCCAACCCCAGAAAATATTTGGGAAGATTTATCCATGGATTTTGTCTTGGGGTTGCCACGGACACAAAGAGGGTTTGATTCTGTTTTCGTAGTTGTTGATCGCTTCTCAAAGATGGCGCACTTCATTCCCTGCAAGAAAACTAGTGATGCAGTTCACATTGCTCGTTTATTTTTCCAAGAAGTGGTCAGACTCCATGGTGTCCCACGCACAATCACATCTGATTGGGATACAAAATTTTTATCTCATTTCTGGACTACCTTGTGGAAGCGCTTTGATGCAAGTTTACAATTTAGTAGCACTGCTCACCCGCAAACTGATGGTCAGACTGAAGTCACAAATCGAACCTTGGGAAATTTGGTTCGTTGTATCTGCTATGAGAACGTCAAACAGTGGGACTTTGCTCTTGCTCAAGCTGAATTTGCATATAACAGTTCTATGCACTCCTCCATTGGTCGGTCTCCTTTTTCCGTTGTTTACACAAAAACTCCCAAGCATGCAATTGATCTTCTCCAGTTGCCTTCCTCCGAAAAGATTCACAAGCAAGCAGATACCATGGCTTCACAAGTCCAGAATGTTCAGCAAGAGGTACGTACCAAACTTGAAGCTTCCAACACCAAGTACAAGGCTGCTACAGACAAAAAAAGGCGACAACAACTCTTCAATGTTGGTGATGAAGTGATGGTCTACCTCCGTAAAGAAAGACTACCAACTGGTTTTTATCATAAGCTTAGCCCAAAGAAGCATGGTCCTTTCAAGATCCTGCGAAGAATCAATCCTAATGCCTACGTGGTCGACATTCCCGATGAGTGGAAAATTTCCAAGACTTTTAATGTGGCTGACTTGTTCCAATTTCATTCTGATGCGGAGCCTCTGTATTCAGATATTGCTAAACTCGAGGGCGAGTTTTCTTCAGGAAGGGGAGAATGATGGCGTTCACACATGCAGGTAGCTGAAATACAAGTCCCAAGTCCCATGCATTTATTAGTTGCTTTTATTTATATCAAGTATTTATTTTTCATGTGGCTCTAGATGTCTTTTCCATTCTCAAAACATTGCATTTATATTTCTGTTGCGGATTCTCATAGGGACTTGCCTATATATTCATATATTCTGTAATCCTGGAGATAAAAAAAGAAGGATATTATTCCCTTTGAGTTCTTATAATTTGTGTGATTGTTTCTTGAGCTTCCATCCTACGTCACCAAGAGTATGTCATCTGACCGCAGCCAGGAAAGTATGAACCGCAGCTCATATAGAAACGTTTGATCGCAACCAAACGGTGGACCGCAGCCCGAGAGTGTAAATCTGACCGCAGCCAGCTTCTGAACCGCAGCTCAGGAATAACTAATCCGATCGCAACCGAATTGGGGTATCATGCACACATAACACATAGCAAGCACATGCAACCCACATTATCACATTGGGAAGGGGGAGAAAACGTATAACGAAACCTATGCGTGATCCTTCACATACTAAGAATAATCCTAAGGGGTTCATACTTCTTTCACCTAGGTCAACGGGATACCAATTCAACTAGCATGCAATATATAAGACTCATACAACCTACGAACGGTACCCGAAACATCAACTAGACATAGGCACGATAGACGGAGTCCGTTGGGACACCACGGGGATCGGGGGAACATCAAACGGGGAAGCCGGGGTCCCGAATGGGGGAGATTTCCAGCGGGTAGCCGGTGGGTGGGGGGCCACCCGCCGGCTGCCCGCCGGTAAGCACTGTTCCGGGCAGCGGGTCGCCGGCGGGCAGCTGCCCGCCCGCCGGCTGCCCGCTGCCGGAGACGTCCCTTCTGGCCGCGGGTAGGTGGCGGGTCCCCTACACCCCACCTACCCCCCATTGACTCTTTACACACAAAACGCCCCGGGAACCATTGTGGAACCCGAAACCATGCTTAGACACTTTACAACGTAATTAACGATCAACACGTAGACAATTAACGGATCAAATACGAGAAACGTACGACACATAACCTATCATGCTTTTCTAAACATAATCGACACCCAAACATGCGATTTCCCCACCCGATACACCAAGAATAATGTCATACGATACAACCTAGGGTTCTAATCACTTTTATACCAACAAGAATACGATTCGTCTTCTAATTACAAGATTCGGTACAAATAACACATAAGCATCAAGAACGCCATACAATTATCAAGAACGACATATAATCATTAAGAACTCCACATAATTATCAAGAACACCATAATTATCAAGAACCTCTCATCATCAAGATCACCCATGGAATTATCCCATCAATCATCAATAATAATAACCCAAATCATCAATACACAATAATATGGGGAAATCCTACGGGGGAAATCATAGCTATGAAAATAGGTTTTGTTGAGACATGGGTTACCTCTTAGCCTTAATTAATTCCTTGGCTACGAAGGATCTTTCTTTAAGCTTTCTTGCTTTCTTGATTTCTTCTAAGGGGATTCTTGGAGCTCTTTTGGGGTGGTGGGGCGTTACTCTTGTGGTGGGAATTCTAGGTGCCTCCTAAGTTCCCTATTTATATACCTAGGGGTCTTATTTTGGGGTCTAATCCTTTTGGATTAGGGGTTGGGTTTAGAGATGAGGGCCCACGGATTATGGTGGGCCTTTTCCCTGATTAATCATTATGATTTATCTTTTCTCTTGGGCCATTGATTAATTAATTAATTGGTTTTGGGGGTCGTAACACGGGGTGTTACATCAGGTCCTTGGACAAGATTTTCGCTGTTGTGGGTTGTTCGGATGATCGCCGCGTCGAGTTGGCTTCGTTATACTTTAGCCACGAGGCCGACCTTTGTTGGGTGCATGAAGGCCCAGCGTGCCAAGAAGAGCCATGGTTCGATTGGTCGGCTTTGAAGGATAAGCTACCAGAGAGGTTCTACCCATCCCACGTTAGAGCGGCCATGTACGAAGAGTTCTTGCATCTCCAACAAGGGTCATCGACTGTGGTGGAATACCACAAACGCTTTCTCGAGTTAGCTCGCTTTGCTCGGATGTTGGTTCCCACCGAGTTGGCTAAGGTGGAGAAGTTTGTTGCGGGACTCAACTACGAAGCCCGAAAGCTTTGACGGTGAGCAAGCCTAGGACGCTCAATGAGGCCTATCTGAGCGCAGCAGCTCTGTATCGAGTGCAACAGCTTCAAAGGGGATCCCATGAGTTTGCCAAGAAGAGAAGTGAAGGAAGTGGATGTCAGAGTTTCAAGAGGCCAAGGCAAGATTTCAGAGCAAGACCCGCACTTCCTCAGTCTCAAGGATCGACTCGGGTCGAAAGTGGGGAAAAAGGGAGGCCCTTCAGATGCAAGAGATGTGGGAAGGATCACATCGAGAAGGATTGCCAAGGGAACGCGCTTCAGTGCTTCAAGTGTGGGGAAAGGGGCCACAAAGCTTTTGAGTGCCACCTCTAGTCCAACCAGAGAGCCTTGCCATCTAGCGTTAGATCCGGAGGACCGCCATGAGGGAGTTCCGGTCAAGGCTCGGGAGGGACGAAGCCTTCGGGCAGGGTGTTCGTGATGAGTCGGTCGCAGGCTGAGGCCGAGGGCTTAGTGGAGGAGGAGACTACAGGTATCCTTCTTGAGCCTACCTTCTTACCGTGAGAGTGTACCCTTTTGTGTGATTCCTGTACCCTTGTTGTGGGTTCTCCTTGTTATCTTTTGAGTGAGTTATTCCTTGTAGCTTGATTGTTCCTTTCGAGTGGTTAACCTTAGTTTAATTCCTTGGTTTATTATATATGATTAGGACCACACCCTTCTTGTCACCTAAAGCCTAAACCGTTACCTTAAAGCTTAAAAGGGCTAATTTTTAGGAACCCCTTTAGTAATTAAGCTTAAAAAGTTAGAAAAAGTTTAATTTGTAGCTAACACGTTCTAAACCCAGGCCTCTAAGTTTCCAAACCAACCCTTGAACCATCTTAACCAATTGTGTTTCTTAAACCTTTTGCCAATTAAATTCTTTTTAATCTCTTCTTCACAAGTGAGGAATTTAATGATTTGTGGGAAGATACGAGAAATTTTTGGACTAAGAGATCAACCAAAAAGTTTGGAATGCATTTAGGAATTTTCAAGAGCATCGTACTGCCTCCCGTACGCCCATCCATCAGCCCATCCAAGATCTCAAAAAAGAAGCAGGTGGCGTACGCCCGTACGCTTCCCCCGTACGCCCTTTCCAATAAACCAAGAATAAATCGTACTGCCTCAGGGATGGCCGTCCTTAGCGGTGGATTATGTGTTAAAGTGTGTAGAAGCAATTGCAACTTCGAAGAATGACTCAAAGACTGTGCTCAACTTTGTCAAGCAGAATATATTCTCCTGGTTTGGCATGCCAAGAGCCTTCATAACCGACAATGGCACACATTTTTGCAACAAGCTTTCGGAGAAACTTCTTCTCAAGTATGGTATTCATCACCGGCTCTCTACGCCCTACCATTCACAAACTTGTGGGCAAGTAGAGTTGGCCAATAGGAAATCAAATCTATTCTTGAAGAGGTGGTGAGTCCAACAAGAAAGGATTGGTCTTTGAAACTAGATGATGCACTATGGGCCCTAAGGATCGCATTAAAGACCCCTATTGGTGTTTCTCCGTTTAAACTTGTGTTTGGGAAGTCATGTCATTTTCCGGTTGAGTATGAACACAAGGCATATTGGGCAGTTTCAAGGTTAAATTTGGATGAGGACTCGACAAGAGAAAATAGGTTGTTACAATTGAATGAGCTTGAAGCGTTCTGGATGGATGCCTATGAAAATGCAAGGATCTACAAGGAAATGACCAAGTACTTTCATGATAAGAGAATTTTGAGAAGGAACTTTGAACCGGGGGACCAAGTGTTACTCTACAATTCAAGGCTCAAGTTGTTTCCTGGTAAACTCAAATCAAGATGGTCAGGCCCTTTCCGAGTAGTGGAACATTACCCATCGGGCGCCGTTTCAATTGTGGCTAAGTTGGGAGATCCTTTTATGGTCAATGGGCAAAGGTTGAAGCTCATTAATGAGTCAGAATTTAAAGAAAAGGAGGCCAATGCGGTTTGGGATCTCTTCTATCCCACCTACACTTGAATATGAAAGGTCAAGTCGAGCTAGCGACGTTAAACGTAGCACTTCATGGGAGGCACCCCATGTTATCCTTTAAATTCTTGCATTTTTCTTTATCGCAATCTTACTTTAATTCCTTATGTGCTTTTGATGTGTTTTAGAGTTAGAAATTTGTCTCTTGTGTTTTTGTGAGTCCCTTGATCCTTTATTGTGTCAATTTTGCTTGCATATGTGGGATGGATTTATTGGTTTTAAGTGGATTTAGTTGAGGAGTAATTGTGTGAGAATTGATCTTAATTGTTTAGGAAGGTGTTGGGAATGGTTTAAGTTTGCATGGTGATATTTTGGTTAAGTTTTTATCTTTTAGAGCCTTAGTTGTTGAGTGAATTGCAAGCTATTGAAATCTGAGCATCCTGGTACTGCTACTGGTACGCCCGTCCCATGGGGCGTACGAAATTGTCTCCCAAAACCAACGCTCACTGGAAAGACACCAAAAAATCGTACTGCTAATGGTACGCCCAACCCTGAGACCATCCTTGTCTATAAATTTGAAGCAGGTAGCGTACTGTCACTGGTACGCCCGTCCCACAGGGCGTACGAAATTTCTGCCCACTCACTGGAAAGGCACCAAAATATGGTACTGCTACTTGTACGCCCTTCCCTAAGGCCATCCATGTCTATACAAATGAAGCAGGTAGCGGACGGGCTGGCGTACGGCCATCCCTTGGCCAGTACATATCTATCTTTAAAAACAAAATCAAATTTTTTTTGCAGCAGCTTTTTTCTTTCCTTTTCCCTTGTTTCTTCTTTCCTTTCCCATGACATTATGCCCCAAGCTTGACCCTTACCCCTTTGTGCATATTATTCTTGATTTCTTATTCTTGTTTTGCTTCTACATCGGGGACGTTGTAGCCTTTAAGTGTGGGGGAGGAAATAATTTGGGTGCTTTCTAAAAAATGAAAAAAAAAAAACTTGAAGTTTTGGAAACTTTTGCTTGAATGACTCATTGAGTTTTGTGTGAATAAATTGTCTATCTATGCTTGAAATTGTGATTACTCCCTACTTGTTGGTTGGTAGTTTGATTGGTGGTGTTTGTTGCAATGCAATTTCTGATTGATGATTTGAGGTACACCATATGATTGATCTATTCTCTTGCCAATTGCCTTGTTAACCACTTAATAAATGAATAAATTTTTGATCTTGTGTGTTATGCTTTGCTAGTGAAGGCTTATGTAAGATTCCAGTCATGTTTGTTTTGCTAGAACTTGCCTAATTACTCCTTAAGTGAAGCCCAAGATTTGCATGCTTTGAAATGATTTAGGCTGTTTAGCCCAAGCCTTTAAACCTACCCTTAAATATGTTTTTATCCTTAGTTATCCCCGTTGAGCCTTTTGTTTGTTTAATAAGTGCTAAGCACTTATCCACTCTTTGTGATTGTTTTTCCTTGTGTTAACCCTAATCTTTTAACCTTCAACCCTTAGCCAAAAATATTTTCCTCCACCCTTGAGAGAATAGAGCATTTGTTCTTTTTCTTAGAAGAGATCTTTATTGGAGCTTGTTTTGTAAGAAATCCTCTTGATAATTTTGCCTAAGTGTGGGGGTCTTGATTCATTGAATAAGCTTGTTGGTTGATTTGAAAAGAAATGAAAAGAATGATGTTGAAAAAAAAGTGTTGAAAAAGTGATGAAAAGAGAAAAATGAAAAGAAAAGAAGAAGAATAAAAGTTTGAAATTTGTTTTGAGAGTTGTACTCAACCCCGACCACTTTAGAGGTTTCTCTTGTCCTTTGAGTATTGTTTGCTCCTTAGTCCATAGATGTTATATCTCTTCTAGCTCTATTTGTGAATAAATGTGAGGTTATCTCCTTTGTTTTATTCCTATACCCTTCTTTGTTAGCCATTCACCCTTAGCACCATTACAAGCCTAATAAAGACCTATTTGATCTTAGCATGCATTCTTAGAGTTAATCTAGTGGAAGTATGAAGGGCAAGCCTGAAACACCCCAAAATTTTGATACTTTTAAAACTTATATAATACAAGTAACTTCTCATTAAATCCCAAACGGAGTATTTACTAAAGATAAGAGTGCGGGGTGCTATGCCACATCCGAGCTGGAGAACTCAGATGCACAGGCTAACTAACTAAATATCTTCAAAGCAATGTCAATACATCATCATGGCACGCAGGCCGAAAGGGAACTAACTAATCTACACTTCGGATCTCTAGCGCGCTCCGGGGTCTACTCATCTGTGCCTGAAAGCCAAATATATCTGTTCAGCGAATGATGCTGGTAACCCACTCTAACGTGTTGAAATACAATATAGGTAAATATATATATAAGATATATGAAAACCATTTTGAAGCAGGAAGATATATACTTAGGGGACTCTAGCTTTAAAACCAGGAATAGACTCAACAAGTAGGGATAAGCACATTAAACAAAGATAATTAGTCATATAGAGATAATATCATAAAGAACATGTATCTAAGGTCACCGTTCACTTTCAAATCATTCACATCATCATTCAATCCATATTCATGTCACACAAGCACACTTTGGTGGCGCCACGGGACCAATCGCATGCCCCGAACATGAGGGTTAGCGCATATAGCTCTAACACGGCCCCGCAGCACCCTACCTCATACCGCAGTATGAAGGGGTTGATCGCAACCAACCGTATAGACCGTCGATAGTTTCAACGGCGGATCACAACCCTACACACCGCTGACGCACTCAGTTGGTGGACTGCGATCCTCTTTTGGGTACTGCGACCCTACACACCGCTTGATGAGCTCAGTCGGTGGGTCGTAGTAGATCAAAGCCCTACACATCGCCTGAGGGACTCATTCGGTGGGCGATGATCTTCGGAGACTACGACCCTACACACCGCTGGCACGTACACTCGATGGATCGCAGCCGACCATAGCCCTACACACCGTGTAACACCCCAGATTTTTAAGACATTTAAAACTTATAATAAAGGTAGAATCTTATTAAATCCCAAGATATAAATACAAGCGTTCGGGGTGCTATGCCACACCTGGGCTAGAGAACCCAAGTGCACAGGCTAACTAACTAATATCCTCAAAGCGTAAATACGTAAACGTGGCACGCAGGCCAAAAGGGAAACTATCTACTTCTAAGTTGTAGCGCACTCCAGTGACTTAATCTTCTGTGCCTGAAAGCCAAATATATCTGTTCAGCGAGAGATGCTGGTAACCCACTCCAACGCGTTGAAATACAATACATATAGAGATATATATAGATATACGAAAACCATTTTGAGCATGAAGATATATCCTACGAACTCTAGCTTTAAAACCGGGAATGACTCGACAGATAAGGCCAGACACAAGCAACAGTTATAACGAGCATATGCAGTTCACAACAGATAAGGCAGATAAGGCAAAGCATAAACAATGATCATAACCCAACATGAACAATCCCCAATATAAATCCCATAGTCACATCCCCCAAGACACTCGTAATCACAACTCGTCCATGTCACAACACATAACACACTTTGTTGGCGCCACAGGACCAATCGCATGCCCATACATGAGGGTCAGCGCATATAGCTCTGACACGGCCCCGCAGCACCCTGCCCCGTATCGCAACACGGAGGGGTCGATCGCAACCGACCGATGAACCGCAGCTCATCATAATGTTTGATCGCAACCAAACAGTGGACCGCAGCCCAAGAGAGTGTGTCATCTGACTGTAGCCAGGAATTCCCATCTGACTACAGCCAGCCTCTGAACCGCAGCTCAGGAAAGATGTCACCTGATTGCAGCCAGGAATTCCCATCTGACTACAACCAGCTTCTGGACCGCAGCCCAGGATACCGTCATCCGACTACAGCCAGGAATTCCCATCTGACTGTAGCTGGCTTCTGAACCGCAGCTCAGGAGTAACCAATCCGATCGCAACCGAATTGGGAAAACACGCACACATAACACATAGCAAGCACATGCAACCCACATTACACATTAGGAAGGGGGAGAAAACGTATAATAAAACCTATGCGTGATCCATCACTTACTAAGAATAGTCCTAAAGGGTTCATACTCTTTCCACCTAGGTCAACGGGATACCAATTCAACTAGCATGCAATATAATAGACTCATAAACCTACGAACGGTACCCGAAATATCAAACTAGACATAGGCACGACAAACGGGGTCCGTTGGGACACCACGGGGGTCGGGGAAACATCAAACGGGGAAGCCGGGGTCCCGAGTTGGGGAAAATTCCAGCGGGTAGCCGGTGGGTGGTGGGCCACCCGCCGGCCACCCGCCAGTTTCTACTGTTCCGGCAGCGGGTCGCCGGCGGGCAGCTGCCCGCCCGCCGGCCGCCCGCTGCCAGACGGCGGTTTATGGCAATGGGTAGGTGGCGGGTCCCCTACCCCCCACCTACCCCCCACTGACTCTTTTCACACACGTTACGCCCCGGGAACCGTTGTGGAACCCGAAACCATGCTTAGACACTTTACAACGCAATTAACGACAACACGTAGACAATTAACGGATCAAATACGAGAAACGAATGGCACATAACCTATCATGCTTTTCTAAACATAATCAACACCCAAACATGCGAATTCCCACCCGATAATCCAAGAATAAGATCATACGATACAACCTAGGGTTCTAATCACTTTTATATCAACGAGAATACGATTCATCTTCTAGTTGCAAGGTTCGGTAAGAATAACACATAAACATCGAGGATGCCAATTAATCATCAAGAACATCATAATCATCAAGAACAACACATAATCATCAAAATCCCAATTAATCATCAAGAACATCATAATTATCAAGAAACTCCCAATATCAAGATTATCAAGATTCCCCATGGAATCATCAAATCAACATCAATAATAATTACCATAATTTCGCCATTCACAATAATATGGGGGAAACCCTAAGGGGAAATCATAGCTATGAAAATAGGTTTTGTTGAGACATGGGTTACCTCTTAATTAATTCCTTGGCTATGAAGGGTCTTTCTTTAAGCTTTCTTGCTTTCTTGATTTCTTCTAGGGGATTCTTGGAGCACTTTGGGGTGGTGGAACGTTTATTGTGGTGGGGGGTTCTAGGTGCCTCTTAAGTCCCCTATTTATATATTTAGGAGTCCTGGTTAGGAACTAATATTATAGGCTTGCTAATTCTATTCCTTTTGGAACTAAGGATTGGGTTTAGGGATAAGGGTCCATGGTCCATAGTGGACCATATTAATTAATTAAAGGGAATCCTAATCGTAGTCTGAATAGTAAAAGGCCTACTTCCTTTATTCCTAATAGATAACTAGGTCTAGGATTCCTAATTAGAATCTGAATAGTAAAGGGTTTACTTTCTTTATTCCTAATAGGCTTAGGACTCTAATTTAGGCAAGGGTCCACGGTTCATGGTGGACCTTTATTAATTAATTAAAGGAAACCTAACCGAATTAAATCATATTTAATTATTATTAACGGGATTAATTTAATAATTAATCCGGGATTGAAGGCCGTAACACGGGGTGTTACACTCTCCCCCCCTTACGAGAAGCTTCGTCCCCGAAGCTTGGAAATCATTGCAGGGTTAACGAGTCAAGAGAAGAACCGTGGTCCTATAGAGAAGGTATTCCACGGGGAAATTGTATACTTGCACGCCTATGTGTGTTGGGTTTTTGGGAGCGATTAGGTTTTACAGGGTTAAGAGAGTGGGTTTCAAACTTGAGGACACGGTGAATTCTGGAATTAGGATCAAGTTTTCGAGGTTGCAACTTAGGTTGTGAGGTTGCCACTTGTATGGAATCGTTAAAACATGGGATTGAGAATGGGGTCTGAAGGGTAGAAAGGGTTTTGAAATAAGGAAGGGGCCGATTTTCCGAGGGAGGGAAAGGAATTCGGCTAGGATGGGTTAAGGTTTCTCGATCCCAAGTGAATAATCTGGTTAGATGCTTTGATCACGATGCGCCGACGAGCTGATGATCCTCCTTCCTTGGTGTTGGTGCTTGCTTGACTTTAAGATCCTTGTTAGACCTTGCTTCCCAGGCTAAGGTTTCATCCTTCTCTTCTTTCTTGAGGGAATTTCCCGTGGTGATTCAACACTTACTTCTTTAATGCGCCCAAGGTCTTGACCGAGTTGGGTCAACCAAGCCAATCTCTTAGGGCGCATTTCCCAAATTCTTCCCAAAGTCTCTTGGGAGTCGATGGATTTTGGGTTGAATTTCTCTTCTTATTGAATTTCATCTCCTCTTTAGTGGATGAAATTCTTAGTAAGACTTCATGTCTTACCCGAGGTTCGGCATTGTTGTGCCCTGTTTGTGTTATTTTTTTAATGATGAAGGTGTCCTTGCGTGCCCTTTTTCTTTTAAAGCGCAGTTGATTACCAAATCTCGTTGTGGGATGACTCGGCGACTTTACGAGTCACCTCATCTCCTTGTAGGTCCTTAATGACCCTTGAAGTCTTGGCGCGAATGTGTTCTTCACCCTTTTGCTTAGCACCATGGGCTACGTAGTTCTTGATTCCATACAACTTGTAAGGAGTCCTCTGATTTGCTCGAACGATGTCCATGGTTTGGAGGAGTCCCGGTCCCTCCTTAGCATTTTGACTTTTAAGGTTTTCGTGGGTTCTTAGTACGAGTTCCCAACTCGCCTCCTTGGTTTGCGCAATCCTTTACGCCAAACATCCCTAGTCGGTTGTATCGTAGGATCCGATTTCAATTACTCGTGCAATGTAATTGATTGTGATTTCCCGATGGTGTCTCGTGCGTCAAGGTCTTTTACGTAGGACACTATGTTTAGGTGGTCCATGGTTCCTTACCCAAGACTCACATTCCTCAATCGAGGCACACAAGTGCGCCACAAATCAATAAAATGAGGGGTTAAGAAATCAGCACATTGTACCAGTGGGCGCGAGGTGGGCGGTCGTCCGCTTGCCAAGCTCCTGCCAAGGACCCGCCAAGGTCCCGTCAAGGACCCGTTGGGGACCCGCGGGAAAGTGACTAGGAATAGTCAATTCCTTCGGGAAAGACCCCAAAAATGCACAGATTCATGTCCTGACAAGTCCCATGCCATTGTGCACAATAAAAGGGACTTGGATACATAGGATGACCCATCGTACAACGTTCATTGATCCTTAAGCACGAGTTCTAGAGGTAGATATACATACATATATATACCTATGTTTTCTTGGTCTGGGTTTAAAGGGGTGTAAGGAGTGCAAGGGCTAGGTTTCAAAGTCGAGGGGCGGATAGGGTCGATGTCTCAAGGTCGTAATACAGGAAGGAAGGTTGCCACCTTGTACGGGTTCGTCTGTAATGAGGGATCAAGAGCGAGGTTTGGAGTGATAGGACGGATTCTTTAACGAAATGGTACTTGATTGGCAAGGGGAGGGAAAGGGGCTAAGGACTCTTGGCTTTGAGTGATTAGGCCTGTTTGGGGCTTGGTTGTGGCGTGCAGTCGAACTGGTGATCCCTTTTGCTTGGCTTTGTTTGATTCTAAGATTTTCGTTTGATCTTCTCTTCCCGTGTCGAAGTCCCCTTCGTTTCTATGGCTTCCAGGGGAATTCTCGTGATGGTTTCCGTGCACGTTCCCCTCGGATGTCCAGAAGTCTGGACCCAGTCGGTTTAGTGGGTCAAACCCCTAGGTCTTGACTCCTAATCCTTGCCGAGGGTTCTTAAGGGTAAGGGGGGTTTCGGGTTAGTTTTTCTTGTTCTATTGGGTTTCATCCCTTCCTTGGTGGATGAAATTCTTAGCAAGGATTTGTGTCCTCCTCGAGGTTCGGCCTGTTGCACCTATTTGACGATGTTTTCTGTAGCGAGGGCCCCTGACACATTGAACGTATTTGTTTGCCCGCTCTTGTCAATGCATGGCATTCTTCGGTGGCGTACGTACAGGCTATGGTTTCTCGTGAAGCCTTCACGGTTTTCGTGCAAGGGTGGGGTGATACGTATTCGTAACCTCCACCTACTTTGCCGATTCTTATCTAACAACTTATTTTAATATTGAATCAATGAATGTCGGTTCTTCACGCCCCTGGGCAGGGTAAGGGCCTTATGCTGCTCTACGTTTTTAACAGGGTTTCCAAACGGAGTGGGGATATGAACTTAGAGTAAGGGCAATAACAATTTAGGGTTTCCGAGGGTTTGGGTTAAGCGCAACAAAGGGTGAGCAAGGTCATGACGGTTGCGAATTTTCTCTTAAGGTAATTAAGGATTCGGGGTGGGAGTTTTCAACAAATATGGGTATCAAGATGCTGGGGTTTCAGGGTGGATGATATTTTAAATTGGGGTGGTGGGGTCGCAAGGTGTCGCGATGTACTTACCTTGTACCCAAGGATTCGACTAATGGTGTCGTTCCTTTGCTACTTTAATAGGTGTCCTAGTTCTCCTTCCTGTTTGTTGTAGCCGCAACCCGGGTTCGCCGAGATAAGGCAACTTGTCGGAAGGTGCATGTCATTTGTCTGACTCGGGGGTTATCGTGGTTACCCTGGGTTGGTGCGTATTGCAGTCCGTCCCTTTTAGCAGTCCTGACTGTAACGCCGCTTCTTAGTAGTCATCCAAATCTTCCTTTTCTTTGGTCAGGGTTCTTGTCAAGTCTTTTGACGGGAGTTAGGACGAGGCGATTTATCGGGTAAGTGTACGTTACCCAGTTGGTGGACTGCGATCCTCTTTTGGGTACTGCGACCCTACACACCGCTTGATGAGCTCAGTCGGTGGGTCGTAGTAGATCAAAGCCCTACACATCGCCTGAGGGACTCATTCGGTGGGCGATGATCTTCGGAGACTACGACCCTACACACCGCTGGCACGTACACTCGATGGATCGCAGCCGACCATAGCCCTACACACCGTGTAACACCCCAGATTTTTAAGACATTTAAAACTTATAATAAAGGTAGAATCTTATTAAATCCCAAGATATAAATACAAGCGTTCGGGGTGCTATGCCACACCTGGGCTAGAGAACCCAAGTGCACAGGCTAACTAACTAATATCCTCAAAGCGTAAATACGTAAACGTGGCACGCAGGCCAAAAGGGAAACTATCTACTTCTAAGTTGTAGCGCACTCCAGTGACTTAATCTTCTGTGCCTGAAAGCCAAATATATCTGTTCAGCGAGAGATGCTGGTAACCCACTCCAACGCGTTGAAATACAATACATATAGAGATATATATAGATATACGAAAACCATTTTGAGCATGAAGATATATCCTACGAACTCTAGCTTTAAAACCGGGAATGACTCGACAGATAAGGCCAGACACAAGCAACAGTTATAACGAGCATATGCAGTTCACAACAGATAAGGCAGATAAGGCAAAGCATAAACAATGATCATAACCCAACATGAACAATCCCCAATATAAATCCCATAGTCACATCCCCCAAGACACTCGTAATCACAACTCGTCCATGTCACAACACATAACACACTTTGTTGGCGCCACAGGACCAATCGCATGCCCATACATGAGGGTCAGCGCATATAGCTCTGACACGGCCCCGCAGCACCCTGCCCCGTATCGCAACACGGAGGGGTCGATCGCAACCGACCGATGAGCCGCAGCTCATCATAATGTTTGATCGCAACCAAACAGTGGACCGCAGCCCAAGAGAGTGTGTCATCTGACTGTAGCCAGGAATTCCCATCTGACTACAGCCAGCCTCTGAACCGCAGCTCAGGAAAGATGTCACCTGATTGCAGCCAGGAATTCCCATCTGACTACAACCAGCTTCTGGACCGCAGCCCAGGATACCGTCATCCGACTACAGCCAGGAATTCCCATCTGACTGTAGCTGGCTTCTGAACCGCAGCTCAGGAGTAACCAATCCGATCGCAACCGAATTGGGACAACACGCACACATAACACATAGCAAGCACATGCAACCCACATTACACATTAGGAAGGGGGAGAAAACGTATAATAAAACCTATGCGTGATCCATCACTTACTAAGAATAGTCCTAAAGGGTTCATACTCCTTCCACCTAGGTCAACGGGATACCAATTCAACTAGCATGCAATATAATAGACTCATAAACCTACGAACGGTACCCGAAATATCAAACTAGACATAGGCACGACAAACGGGGTCCGTTGGGACACCACGGGGGTCGGGGAAACATCAAACGGGGAAGCCGGGGTCCCGAGTTGGGGAAAATTCCAGCGGGTAGCCGGTGGGTGGTGGGCCACCCGCCGGCCACCCGCCAGTTTCTACTGTTCCGGCAGCGGGTCGCCGGCGGGCAGCTGCCCGCCCGCCGGCCGCCCGCTGCCAGACGGCGGTTTACGGCAATGGGTAGGTGGCGGGTCCCCTACCCCCCACCTACCCCCCACTGACTCTTTTCACACACGTTACGCCCCGGGAACCGTTGTGGAACCCGAAACCATGCTTAGACACTTTACAACGCAATTAACGACAACACGTAGACAATTAACGGATCAAATACGAGAAACGAATGGCACATAACCTATCATGCTTTTCTAAACATAATCAACACCCAAACATGCGAATTCCCACCCGATAATCCAAGAATAAGATCATACGATACAACCTAGGGTTCTAATCACTTTTATATCAACGAGAATACGATTCATCTTCTAGTTGCAAGGTTCGGTAAGAATAACACATAAACATCGAGGATGCCAATTAATCATCAAGAACATCATAATCATCAAGAACAACACATAATCATCAAAATCCCAATTAATCATCAAGAACATCATAATTATCAAGAAACTCCCAATATCAAGATTATCAAGATTCCCCATGGAATCATCAAATCAACATCAATAATAATTACCATAATTTCGCCATTCACAATAATATGGGGAAACCCTAAGGCGAAATCATAGCTATGAAAATAGGTTTTGTTGAGACATGGGTTACCTCTTAATTAATTCCTTGGCTATGAAGGGTCTTTCTTTAAGCTTTCTTGCTTTCTTGATTTCTTCTAGGGGATTCTTGGAGCACTTTGGGGTGGTGGAACGTTTATTGTGGTGGGGGGGTTCTAGGTGCCTCTTAAGTCCCCTATTTATATATTTAGGAGTCCTGGTTAGGAACTAATATTATAGGCTTGCTAATTCTATTCCTTTTGGAACTAAGGATTGGGTTTAGGGATAAGGGTCCATGGTCCATAGTGGACCATATTAATTAATTAAAGGGAATCCTAATCGTAGTCTGAATAGTAAAAGGCCTACTTCCTTTATTCCTAATAGATAACTAGGTCTAGGATTCCTAATTAGAATCTGAATAGTAAAGGGTTTACTTTCTTTATTCCTAATAGGCTTAGGACTCTAATTTAGGCAAGGGTCCACGGTTCATGGTGGACCTTTATTAATTAATTAAAGGAAACCTAACCGAATTAAATCATATTTAATTATTATTAACGGGATTAATTTAATAATTAATCCGGGATTGAAGGCCGTAACACGGGGTGTTACACACCGCCTGATCACTCATTCGGTGGGCTATGGCCTTCCTCGGGCTAGTGGCCCTACACACCGCCTGGCGCGTCTAGTCGGTGGACCATAGCACACGCGGCCCATATGGACCACAGCCCACGAAGTGAATCACTGACCGCAACCAGGAGAATGAACCGCAGCTCATGAGTAACCAATTTGACCGTAGCCAACTTTTGAACCGCAACTCAGGAATAACCTATTTGATCACAACCAAATTGGGGTATCATGCTCACATAACACATAGTAGCACTGATAGACATATTTTACACTCATATTTTAGGTACATATTTATAATAATTTTGCATTCATTAGTTAATATTATTTAATAATTATTTCTTTTTAGAACTTAATAATTAATGAATTAAATATGTATTTTATCTAATTAATAATGTATTTTAAACCCAAAAGCTTTTAACAAAATCTTTACTTTAATTTTATGTTAAGCATTATCCTAAATTTTGTTAGGCCCAATACCATAAGACAAAACAAATTAAATAAAATTTTAAATACTTCTTTTCTTTCTTTCGTACAGAGCATAGGATAAAGAAGCATGAAGATTGAATTTGTCAAATACAATTCGCAAGTTTCTTTCGCAGCTCACGGACAACATCGAAAGATACGGAACACGGCACAAAAAGAGGAAAATTGGATGGTTGAGGTTCATTGAGCCTATTTTTAGAATGCTATAAATAGTAGGAGTTTCTTATTGTAAAATATTTATTCTTCCCCTCTCGATTATTCTGTAAAGTTATCAATGTCCATTCATTGCTAATTTCTTTAGCTTGGTTTAGTGAATTGAAGCCCCGGAATTGATTATGCTGTAAGATTATTTATTTATTTTATTATATAATTTTTATGCATTTGGGTATTAAATATTCTTCTAAGTTATTTGATATAATTATTTGCTATATTAGATAATGTTGTGCTACAAATTATTCTAATATTCAGTAGCAACTGAGGTTAATTATTGACGGCTTAGTGATAATTGATTTCAGGAAGAATATTTTCCTAAATTAAATGCAACCGCTTGTGCTTGTGTTATTTAGTTTGTTGGTTTTCCTAGTTCCTATTGCTGCTATTAAATTAAATCTATAGCGCTTGTCTTAGGTTATTTAGTAGTTATGGGTAATTAAGCCGCTTGTGCTTTATTTACCTACAACTAAGGGAAAACAGAAATGAAATAATTTCACGACAAATATTCAATTGCATACTAATTACCTTTTGAATCAATGATCAGTGTTAAATTCCGGTGGTGGATCTTTACTAACCAGTTTTTCTATTATAGGTGCTTTCAATATATTGTTTTCATTGCTTTATTCGTTTATTTTCTTTGATTATCATCTTCATACCAAACCCTCCTTTACTTTAATTTGAGCACATACATTAAACTAGTTACTCCTCGTGGGATCGATCCTTACTCCCGCTACTACGTTTGTAAGGTTTTAATTTGGGAGCCTACGACAGCTCACCAAATTTTGGCGCCGTTGCCGGGGAGACTTTCTTGTTTATTTTGTGTTCACTTATTTATTTGTTTATTTTATTTATTTATTTATTTGTTTTTTTTAATCAAAAAGAATAATTTTCTTTTCTTTCAGTGCTTTTACATAAATGCTGCAATATATTTTCTCTTTTTTTATGCCTATAACCCGATCTGCTAATCAAAAAATCTTACCGTACTATCCAGAAATTGAAAGAACTATACGCAGGTGGAAGAAACAAGCTTTGAGAAAATTTGAGTTTAGTGATCTGGCTACCGATTTCGCCAATTCTGATTTAGAAGAGGAACCCATGGCTCAAAATCGGACTTTAAAAGAGCTTGGAGCTCCAAATTTAGATCACCAACCTTTATGCATCACTTTCCCTGCTCTGGATGCTAATGTACAATTCGAACTAAAATCTGGATTAATTCATCTTTTACCTTCTTTTCATGGACTTGCAGGCGAAGATCCTCACAAACACTTAAAGGAACTCCATGTGGTGTGTTCGAGTATGAAACACACAGGGGTTACTGAAGAACAAATCAAGTTGAGAGCCTTTCCCTTTTTGTTGAAAGATTCAGCGAAGGATTGGCTATACTATCTACCTTCTGGAAGCATCACCACATGGAATAACCTGAAGACAGCGTTCCTTGAAAAATATTTTCCCGCTTCAAGGGCGGCCAATATTAGAAAGGAAATCTGTGGTATAAGGCAAAACAATGGAGAGTCTTTGTATGAATATTGGGAGCGTTTCAAGAAGCTTTGTGCAAGCTGCCCACACCATCAAATCAGTGATCAATTACTCATTCAATACTTTTATGAAGGACTTTTTCCAATGGATAGAAGCATGATTGATGCTGCAAGAGGTGGTGCTTTAGTTGACAAAACACCAGACGCTGCAAGAAATTTAATTGCAAACATGGCTGCAAATTCTCAACAGTTCGGCAATAGACTTGCCCAACCGTCTAAGCAAGTGAATGAGGTAAATATTTCTGCTCTTGAACAACAAATTTCTGGTTTAACTACTCTTGTTCGTCAATTAGCAGTAGGCAATATGCAAACCGTAAGAGCATGTGGAATTTGCTCGGTAGTTGGGCACCAAACTGATGCCTGCCCAACTCTTCAAGAAGAACCTATTGAACAAGTCAACATGGCTGGAGGTTTTCCTGGACAACCTCAAGGTAAGTATGATCCGTTTTCCAATACATATAATCCTGGATGGAGGGATCACCCAAACCTTAGCTATGGGAACTCACAAGGGAACCAGTTTGTTCAGAATCGTTCCAATTTTCAGCAGTATAGACAACCATTTCCTGCAAGACAACAACCGGTCCAAAGCTCTAGCTCAGGTATGAATCTAGAAGATATTGTTAAATCTCTTGCTACTAACACTCTGCAGTTTCAACAAGAAACACAAATATTCCAACAAGAAACAAAGGCTAGTATTCAAAATTTGGAAAGACAGATGGGTCAACTAGCAACTACGGTAAGTCGGTTGGAAGCACGGAGTTCTGCCAAACTACCCTCTCAAACGGTGGTTAATCCAAAAGAGAATGTAAGTGCAATTAGTGTTGAAAGTATGTCGCTGGAAAAGAATGTTGATTTAAATAAGGAAATAAGTGCAGGAATCATTGCCAACAATAAAGAGAAGTCCCAAGGTAAGCTTTCTTCTTTTTCTGATTATGAACCAGTACCCCCATTTCCTCAAGCTCTTTTAGAACCAATAAGAGGAAACTCAAATAATGATCTGTATGAGACCTTTCGTGAATGTGATGCTAATAAACCACTTTTAGATTCTATGGAAAAAGTACCTCGCTATGCAAATTTTCTAAAAGAGGTACGCACTATGAAAAAGAAACGAAATAACGAAAGAATTGAAGAAGTGAAAGTGCAAGAGAATGTCTCTATGGCTAGTCAAAGCAATCTTCCTGAAAAGTGCAAAGACCCCGGTATGTTTACTATTCCATGCGTGATAAGTGGGGTGAAATTTGAAAATGCTATGTTAGATTTAGGAGCTTCTATTAATGTCATGCCATATTCTGTTTATGCTTCTTTAAATCTTGGACCCCTGAATAAATCTAGTATAATAATTCAATTGGCTGATGGATCTACTACATATCCTAGGGGTGTGATTGAGGATTTGATTGTTGAAGTTAATGACTTGGTTTTTCCTGCTGATTTTTATGTGCTTGATATGGAATATAATAATCATATTTTGTTAGGAAGACCATTCTTGAAAACTGCAAAAACAAAAATTGATATTCATAGTGATATGCTTACTATGGAGTCTAATGGTAAACTTGTGACTTTTAATATTTATGATACCATGAAATCTCCTAGTGATGATAATTTTGCAATTTTTGTTGAATCTTTGATGTTTGCTAAATTTGATGAAATTGCTTATAATGAAAAAGAAAGAAATAATAAATCATCTTTGAGTACTAATCTGCATGAAGGGACTGTTTCTTTGAATACTCATAATCATCAAAGGTACTCAAAAAGACGATGGAAATTTAAAGAAATATCATAAGTCGAGCCAACGACGATAAACAAAGGCACTGCTTGGGAGGCAACCTAAGGCGTGTTTGTTCCATTCTTTTTCTTTTATTCCCTTTTCTCATTCAATAACCCTTTTTCTATGTTTTTTTGTTCAACATTGGGGACAATGTTGATAATAAGTGTGGGGGATGGAATTTAGTTTTATTATTTGTTTGCTTATGTCAAAATTTTCAAAAATTTTCACAAATATTTTACTAGTATTTTATGCTAAATAACTATTATTTTGAAAAATTATCATATTTTCCTTTCTTGGAATTCATAACATGATTGAATAAATAGTTTGGCAAATTGTGATTAGTTTGTTAGCATTTCCCGTTTGATATGTAGTGGCTATATTAAGTAAGCAATAAACCTGTGAGTGTTTTGAGCCATTGACTGACACTTCGGTCTTATTTTCTTTCTATTGTGCGATTTCTTCCATAATTTTATTTCTCTAGAACTTGCCTTGATTCTCTTTTAAAGCTAATTAGACTATGCATGATTCAAGTCTGATTAAGGCCATTATTTGATCTTGAGCCTCACTAGCCAAATAACCGGTTTGTCCTATGATTTATTTCCCCTTGTTAACCACTTTGAGCTTTATGGCCATTCTTTTCTTTATTTTGAACCACATTACAAGCCTTTTATATCTAAAAATGATGTCTTCACCCAGCTGAATAACTAGTGGAGCAAATTTTGGATTATGCTTGAAATCTACGTGAGTTTGTGAAGAATAAGTGTGGGGGAGATCACTTACTTTTGTTAATATGATTGAGAGTGGGGCGGGTTGTATCTTCATTGCCAATATGTCGTTGGTCTTCTATGAAAAAGAGGAAGCAGTTCACGATTTAAAAAAAAAAAGTATGGAAATTTGAAAGAATGAAATGGAAAAATAGAGAATATATGTTTGAAAAAGAAAAATATTGCTGAAAATTTATGAGAAAATGAGAAAGAATCAGCAATTGATTTTGAGTTGAAGTTACGTCCAAATAAGTTAAGCAAGGGAATACTGAGGAAGAATTCTATATTTTTAAGAATGATAGTCATGTTGAAACCTCAATAGATTGTGTTTTTGAATGGAAATTGAGGGTGTTGAGCAAGTATCCCGGATTATTTGCACATATTTTGCTCCTCTAGTTTGAAGCTTTTGCTTAAGTTACTTTCCTAAAAATTCCTACCTTAACCCTAGCCCCATTACAACCTGTGAAAAGTCCTTATGATTTGTGTCATGCATGACTCTTGTAGTGGTGATTGAGAAGATATGCAAGCCTATGGTAGAGCAATTTTATAGGAATGAATTTGAGTGAAATTTATACCCATCAAACACTTGAGTGATGAGTGATATTCCTATGAGAGCTTACTTATTTAGTTCACTCAAATTTCAGATAGGGGTGCTAACTTATTAATTGCATGGTGCTTTAGATTGTTGTTTATGATATGTTATGAGTTTTGGGGATTTCGTTTCAATTTACTTCGCAAATAATATTTTTGCTTGGGGACAAGCAAACGTTTTAGTGTGGGAGAATTTGATAGACATATTTTACACTCATATTTTAGGTACATATTTATAATAATTTTGCATTCATTAGTTAATATTATTTAATAATTATTTCTTTTTAGAACTTAATAATTAATGAATTAAATATGTATTTTATCTAATTAATAATGTATTTTAAACCCAAAAGCTTTTAACAAAATCTTTACTTTAATTTTATGTTAAGCATTATCCTAAATTTTGTTAGGCCCAATACCATAAGACAAAACAAATTAAATAAAATATTAAATACTTCATTTCTTTCTTTCGTACAGAGCATAGGATAAAGAAGCATGAAGATTGAATTTGTCAAATACAATTCGCAAGTTTCTTTCGCAGCTCACGGACAACATCGAAAGATACGGAACACGATACAAAAAGAGGAAAATTGGATGGTTGAGGTTCATTGAGCCTATTTTTAGAATGCTATAAATAGTAGGAGTTTCTTATTGTAAAATATTCATTCTTCCCCTCTCGATTATTCTGTAAAGTTATCAATGTCCATTCATTGCTAATTTCTTTAGCTTGGTTTAGTGAATTGAAGCCCCGGAATTGATTATGCTGTAAGATTATTTATTTATTTTATTATATAATTTTTATGCATTTGGGTATTAAATATTCTTCTAAGTTATTTGATATAATTATTTGCTATATTAGATAATGTTGTGCTACAAATTATTCTAATATTCAGTAGCAACTGAGGTTAATTATTGACGGCTTAGTGATAATTGATTTCAGGAAGAATATTTTCCTAAATTAAATGCAACCGCTTGTGCTTGTGTTATTTAGTTTGTTGGTTTTCCTAGTTCCTATTGCTGCTATTAAATTAAATCTATAGCGCTTGTCTTAGGTTATTTAGTAGTTATGGGTAATTAAACCGCTTGTGCTTTATTTACCTACAACTAAGGGAAAACAGAAATGAAATAATTTCACGACAAATATTCAATTGCATACTAATTACCTTTTGAATCAATGATCAGTGTTAAATTCCGGTGGTGGATCTTTACTAACCAGTTTTTCTATTATAGGTGCTTTCAATATATTGTTTTCATTGCTTTATTCGTTTATTTTCTTTGATTATCATCTTCATACCAAACCCTCCTTTACTTTAATTTGAGCACATACATTAAACTAGTTACTCCTCGTGGGATCGATCCTTACTCCCGCTACTACGTTTGTAAGGTTTTAATTTGGGAGCCTACGACAGCTCACCAAGCACACATTAGCACATTGGGAAGGGGGAAAACGTATAAATAAACTTATGCGTGAGCATCCACATACTAAGAATAGTCCTAAGGGGTTCATGCAGCTTCCTCCTAGGCCAACGGGTTACCGATTCAACTAGCATGCAATACATAAGACTCTTTTATCCTACGAATGGTACTCGAAACATCAAACTAGACTCATGCACGGCAAACGGAGTCCGTTGGGACACCACGGGGGTTGGGGAACATCAAACGGGGAAGCCAAAGTCCTGAAGTGGGCAATGACCAGCGGGTAGCCGGTGGGTGGAGGGCCACCCGCCGACGACAAACTTCCGGGCAGCGGGTGCCCGGCAGGCAGTCGCCTGCCCGCTGCCGGCGGCGTCTCTTTGGGCAGCGGGTAGGTGGCGGGTCTCCATACCCCCACCTACCCCCCACTGACTCTTAATCAAAATAAACGTCCCGGGATCCTTTGTGGAACCCGAAACCATGCTTAGACACTTTTAAACGCAAATAACGACACCACGTAGGCAATTAATGGATCAAAAGCAACAATCACGTAGAACACAACCTATCATGACTTCTAAACATAATCAACACCCGAACATGTGAATTCCCACCCAAATATACCAAGAAAATCCCAATACGAAATTCATGATTCAACCTAGGGCTCTAATCATATTTAAATTAACAAGATCATAGTTTATCTTTAAAATCAAGAAACATCAAGACTTATCAAGAATATCACACAATCATCAAGATCCTCTTATCATCATCAAGTTTACCAAGATTACACATAAAATCACCTCATCAATCATCAAGATCACACCACAATTATCATATCAAGACACAAGCATATAGAGGAAGCCAAAGAAGAGGATTATAGCAAAGAAAATAGGTTTTGTTGAGACATGGGCTACCTCTTAACCTTAATTAAATTCCTTGGCTATGAAGGGTCTTTCTTTAAGATTTCTTCTTTCTTAATTTCTCCTATGGGAATTCTTGTGTGGTGAAAGTTATTGTGGTGTGGGTTCTAGGTGCCTCCTATGCCCTTATTTATATATCTAGGAGTCCTAATTAGGGTCTAAATGGTATGGGCTTGCCAATTCTATTCCTTATAGGACTAAGGGGTTGGTTTTAGGGATAAGGGTCCATGGACTATGGTGGACCCCTTTTTAGCTAATTAATGGATTTTAATTCCCCTTTTAGGGTAAGTAATAAATTAATTAGTTTGGTTTAGGGGTCGTAACACGGGGTGTTACACTCTCCCCCCTTACAAGTGGCTTCGTCCCCGAAGCCGGTGTGTGGATGCATTCTTTCACCCCCTGGACGTCACGTATTTTGGCCTCCTGATTAGGAAATGTGGCTCCACGTGTTGTCTTGCTGGGGTAGATTGGATTTCTGGTGAGGTGGTGATTGGAAAGTTCGGGTCTACCTTGGTTTCCTGTTCCTGAGCTGGATGCCCCGCCAGTGCCCAATATGGCCTTGATTGCTGCCACCCTCTGGTCTAGTGCATGCGTAGCGTGGATTAGGGATGAGAATCCTTCGTCCATGATTTGGTTTTGCCGGGTGAGCTGCGCGAGGATGCGTTCGTTGATAGATTCTTCATTTCGGCCCCCGGGTTTCCCCTTTCTTGTGCGGGCGCCGGTGGGTTAGGTTCGCTATCCTCCTCTTGTTCCTCATTTCCTTCCAGACCCCCACATTCTTGCATTTCCCGTTTTAGCTTTTTGTTGGAGATATCCAGTTGATCAACTAATTCCCTTCGTTCCTCTTCGGGTTTAAGGCAAACCTCCTCGAGGGTGATGTATTGCCCCCCCCCCCCCCCTCGGTGTAGTAGATGTCATTGCGGCGGAGGTTCTGGGCATTGAAAACCATGCCGCTTACGGGCCTGATCTTTGTGTGGCTCAGGTCCATTCCCTTTTTCTCCATGATCCAACTTAGGATCATCCCATAAGGTAAACTAAGCCGGTTGGTAGTCTTGCAAAACTGCAAGTGTTTCAACATAAGGGCCGGTAGATTGAACTTGATTTTGTGCTTTAGGAAGTAGGCAAAGGTACACTCCAGGCTTCCCACATCTTTGCTTTTGTTGTTCGTAGGCAACAAGCTATCAGTTACAATCATGACTAGTATCTTTTGTTCAGCGGTTAGCCATTTCCTGTTAGGCCGGGTGGCCGAGGTGAAACCTTCTTCCTTTCCTAGTAGGTACCCGAGGTAGACCATATACCCTGTGCCTTGGGTACCGATCCACCCCTTCCGGTCGTAGTCTGACACACCTGTGGTGGTCAGTTTTAGGAGTTTGGCCAAGCGGCCTTCGGAGAGTACTATCTCCTTGCCTCGGACTTTAGCGGTGATTTCCACTTTATCGCCCTGCTTGATGGCTACTAAATGGTGATAGAACTCCTTCACCAATTCAGGGTATGTATCCCCTTTGATAGTGAGATACGTATCCAAGAGTCCTTGAAACTTAAGCATATCGACCAACTCCGGAGAGAATTGGTCTGGTTCGAGGGCTTTACCTCTGATTACCGTGTAATCGGCGTCGTTCCATTCCGGGGTTCGGATGCCAACGGGCTTTTTCGGCATTGCGAGGTCCCTTAGGTGATGATATTTTCCGGCGAAGCTCCGGCGAAATTTTCGGCGACGCGGTTTCTCCGGTGGCGTAGGGCGGCGCGGCTCAGGGTCGATGGTGAGGTGCGATGTTCTGGGCGGAGCAGTTGGCAGCGGGTGGAGGTCGGGTGGAGTCCGGGGGGCTCACGGCAGTGGGAAGTCGACGGGCGACGTCCGGGCTCGTGGCGGTGGCGTGCGGGTGAGGTCGTCGGCCGGCTGTGGTGGCGGCTCGTCGACGGGGAGTGGAGCGGCGATGATGGTGGTGTGGTAGCAGGTTCGTGGAGGTGGGGTGATGGCGGTTTGATGGAGGTGAGGAGAGAGGGTGTGGGTGAGGGAGAGTGTGAGGAGGAAGAAGGGTTTTTGATTTGGGGGTTTTTGTGGGTTTTAGGGATTTGGAGAGGTTTAAGAAGGGAGTGTTCCCTTAAGGTTTTAAGGAACACTCATAGCCTAGTGGGTTAAGGCTTTAGTTTTGTAAGTGAGAGGTTTAAGGTTCCATTCCCATTAATAGCTTTAACTTTCTTTGTTGTGCCCCTTTTGAGTTTCCTTTGTCTTTTTCCTTCTTTTGTCTTCTAGTGGTAGAAGGTTTGACTGGTTTTCTCTGTTGGTCTTTGGTGACTTGTGGGATCTTGGGGTAGTCTAGTCCCTCTTCTTATGTTAACTTATTTCGATTTTGTTTATAATATAATTCCGAAGTAGCTAAACTAAACAAGTAACTTTACTATGAGGGTGGTTACAGGGGGTTCATTAGTCTATCCTAAACAGAACTCGTCTTCTTGGTTTTCTTCCGTTTGGTTTGCGGGATCTTCATCTCCTGGGGCCGCGTTTTCTTCGTCGAGGTTGCCCTCGTTCTCGAGTTCGGCTTGGGTGCGGCTCATGACGAACACTTTTCCGGGAGCACCGTAATTCCCTTGATTGTTTGTGCCTCCGCGTTGGCCCATGATTGTAGGGCGAGAGTTCGAGGGTTGAGTGCACTAGAAGGACTTGTGTCCTTCTCCTCCGTAGTTGAAGCATCGCCAGGGATTTCCCATGCAATCCTTGCCTCTATGGTCTTTGTTGCATCTTTGGCAATGGAAGCTCCTTGTATTAGCTTCGTTGTTTCCTAGGGGTGGCCTCTGGCCAGCTGGATTGCTTGTCCTTGTGTTAGCGTCGTATCTTGTTCTTTTCATAGGTGGTGCTCCACCTCCTGTGTTCCTTTTTCAAATCTGTTCTTGAACCCCACGTTGTAGTAGTTGGATCCGATAGAGGTTGGCGGCACTGGAGTAAACCTCGTTGAGGGTCCGAGGTCCGCTTACTACTAGTGCTTTCTGGGCTTCGAAGTTGAGGCCTGATATAAACCTTTATATTTTGGTTGCCTCTGTGGGGACTAGTTCTGGTGCGAAGCGTGCCAGCTCGAGGAACCGTTTATGGTATTCCATGACGGTAGTCGTTCCTTGTTTCAGGTGGAGGAACTCTTCGTGCATGGATGCTCTTATGTGCGCTGGGTAGAATCGTTCTCGCAGTCGTGTTTTTAGGTTTTCCCAGTTGAATCCTGGTTCTTGCCTGTAAGTGGGTCCCTCGTGGATCCACCAAAGGTCTGCCTCGTGCTCGAAGTAGAATGAGTCTATCTCGACACGGCGTTCTTCTGGGCATTCTACCAACCCCATAATTTTGTCGAGGGTCCGAATCCATTCCTCAAGGATTGCGGGATCTTCTTCTCCCAAGAAAGTGGGAGGTCGATGATTTGAAACTTGTCGGGCGATTTACGAGTTTATGTTTGGTGGAGGTGGTGGTGGTCTGTTGTTTGCGGAGAGTTACGTCGCTTAGTGGTTGGGCGACTTGGGTTAATTGCTGTAGAGTTTGAGCCAGGGGATCTTGTGTGGCGGGTTCCGGAGTCCTTGATTGTCTTCTGTTTGGTGCCATGCTGCTGATCTACTGAGCCAATATTTATAGTGATATCGAGTTAGAGTGTTGCACCCTTACCTTGATGTGATAAGCGAAGGGGGAGTTCTTAAATTAAGTGTGAATTAGGGTGAGGGGAAGTTTAGGGTTCTCACAATCTCACCGCGCGTCCTAGGATTCCTAAATCCTATGTTCCTGAACTTCTAGAGTTTAAGCCTAACGTTCTAAAATCTGGTCTTAAGAGTCTTACCCTAGGGTCAAACTTAGGCTCTGATACCAACTGAAACACCCCAAAATTTTGATACTTTTAAAACTTATATAATAAAGGTAAATTCTCATTAAATCCCAAACGGAGTATTTACTAAACATAAGAGTGCGGGGTGCTATGCCACATCCGAGCTGGAAAACTCAGATGCACAGGCTAACTAACTAAATATCCTCAAAGCAATGTCAATACATCATCATGGCACGCAGGCCGAAAGGGAACTAACTAATCTACACTTCGGATCTCTAGCGCGCTCCGAGGTCTACTCATCTGTGCCTGAAAGCCAAATATATCTGTTTAGCGAATGATGCTGGTAACCCACTCCAACGCGTTGAAATACAATATAGGTAAATATATATATAGATATATGAAAACCATTTTGAAGCAGGAAGATATATACTTAGGGGACTCTAGCTTTAAAACCAGGAATAGACTCAACAGGTAGGGATAAGCACATTAAACAAAGATAATCAGTCATATAGAGATAATATCATAAAGAACATGTATCTAAGGTCACCGTTCACTTTCAAATCATTCACATCATCATTCAATTCATATTCATGTCACACAAGCACACTTTGGTGGCGCCACGGGACCAATCGCATCCCCCGAACATGAGGGTTAGCGCATATAGCTCTAACACGGCCCCACAACACCCTACCTCATACCGCAGTATGATGGGGTTGATCGCAACCAACCGTATAGACCGTCGATAGTTTCAACGGCGGATCACAGCCCTACACACCGCTGACACGCTCAGTCGGTGGACTGTGATCCTCTTTTGGGGACTACGACCCTACACACCGCTTGACGAGCTCAGTCGGTGGGTCGTAGTAGATCAAAGCCCTACACACCGCCTGAGGGACTCATTTGGTGGGCGATGATCTTCGGAGACTACGACCCTACACACCGCTGGCACGTACACTCGGTGGATCGCAGCCGATCATAGCCCTACACACCGCCTGATCACTCATTCGGTGGGCTATGGCCTTCCTCGGGCTAGTGGCCCTACACACCGCCTGGCGCGTCCGGTCGGTGGACCATAGCACACGAGGCCCATGTGGACCGTAGCCCAAGAAGTGAATCACTGACCGCAGCCAGGAGAATGAACCGCAACTCATGAGTAACCAATTTGACCGCAGCCAACTCCTGAAGTGCAGCTCAGGAATAACCAATTTGATCGCAACCAAATTGGGGTATCATGCTCACATAAAACATAGTTGCACACATTAGCACATTGGGAAGGGGGAAAACGTATAAATAAACTTATGCGTGAGCATCCACATACTAAGAATAGTCCTAAGGGGTTCATGCATCTTCCTCCTAGGCAAACGGGTTACCGATTCAACTAGCATGCAATACATAAGACTCTTTTAACCTACGAATGGTACCCGAAACATCAAACTAGATTCATGCACGACAAATGGTGTCCGTTGGGACACCACGGGGGTTGGGGAACATCAAACGGGGAAGCCAAATTCCCGAAGTGGGCAATGACCAGCCGGTAGCCGGTGGGTGGAGAGCCACCCTCCGGCGACAAACTTCCGGGCAGCGGGTGCCCGGCGGGCAGTCGCCTGCCCGCTGCCGGTGGCGTCTCTTTGGGCAGCGGGTAGGTGGCGGGTCCCCATACCCCCACCTACCCCCACTGACTCTTAATCAAAATAAACGTCCCGGGATCCTTTGTGGAACCCGAAACCATGCTTAGACACTTTTAAACGCAAATAATGACACCACGTTGGCAATTAAGGGATCAAAAGCAACAATCACGTAGAACACAACCTATCATGACTTCTAAACATAATCAACACCCGAACATGTGAATTCCCACCCAAATATACCAAGAAAATCCCAATACGAAATTCATGATTCAACCTAGGGCTCTAATCATATTTTAATTAACAAGATCATAGTTTATCTTTAAAATCAAGAAACATCAAGACTTATCAAGAATATCACACAATCATCAAGATCCTCTTATCATCATCAAGTTTATTAAGATCACACATAAAATCACCTCATCAATCATCAATTCACACCACAATTATCATATCAGGACACAAGCATATAGATGAAGCTAAAGAAGAGGATTATAGCAAAGAAAATAGGTTTTGTTGAGACATGGGCTACCTCTTAGCCTTAATTAAATTCCTTAGCTATGAAGGGTCTTTCTTTAAGATTTCTTCTTTCTTGATTTCTCCTATGGGAATTCTTGTGTGGTGAAAGTTATTGTGGTGTGGGTTCTAGGTGCCTCCTATGCCCTTATTTATATATCTAGGAGTCCTAATTAGGGTCTAAATGGTATGGGCTTTCCAATTCTATTCCTTATAGGACTAAGGGGTTGGTTTTAGGGATAAGGGTCCATGGACTATGGTGGACCCCTTTTTAGCTAATAATGGATTTTTTTTTTTATTATTATTATTTTTTTTTTTGGGTTAGAGATGAGGGAAAAACTCCCTTGTGGAACGCTATTGATTCACTCCACGATGACAACAAGCACCATTCTTATCCTCCCACAGCAGGGTTTGCACTGGAATTGGAGGAGACTCAATACTCCGATTACCCATCGTGTGGGCCAGTGCGGAGGTGGCTAACCAATCCGCAACACGATTCTGTTCACGAAGAATACAGCTGAACTCCACTTCCTCAAAGTTTCTGCACTCACGAACACATGTTCTCACAACGCTCGTTCCTCTACCTGCCTCTTGATCAGCCCTTCGGAGATCGCGAATTATTCCAATCGAATCACTCTCTACAACCAGCCGCCGAACACCATACGACGCTGCCATGCGAAGCCCCTCCAAGACTGCCCAAGCTTCAGCTTCCCCGGCCGAGCACGAACCAATGTTGTGAGAGTAACCACAAAGCCAGGTCCCATGGCTATCTCGGAGGACTCCCCCACAACCAGCTCTCCTGGAGGCTCCTTTACAACAGCCATCAATATTCAGCTTAATCCACCCTGTACGTGGCTTCTCCCAAGCCGAGAGCCTTTCGCCTATCCCTGTTCGTAAGGCCGCGGGTGACCATCTGTTTCTGAACGTAGCCTGCACCTCATCACACTAATCTCGAATCCACTGGCGGCAAAAGGCCATGCTGACAACTTTGCCTTCGAAGGCCCTAGAATTGCTCCATCTCCAACACCACCAAAGAGCAATCCCAAAAGTCGCTTGCCAACCTTCTGGGAAACCCAGGCGAGTAGCCTTCAGGTTCGTAGCAAGCCAACCTGCCCAATCGAGATTGCTGAGCAACTGCACTGTCGCTGCGGGGAGAAGCGACTCCCAAAGCCCGTTGTTCTCTGGACAGTCACGGAAGATGTGATGAAGCGTCTCCGGAGTACCTGCACAAAGAGAACACGAGTTATCAACGGGAAAATGCCTCTTACACCGTTCCACGTTAGACATCACTTTGCCATGTTTGACAAGCCACAAAAAAAAGGACCATTCGACTAGGGATCTTGATAGTCCACAGACTCTTCCAGTCGCGATCGCCCATTCCCGGCTGTTCTCCCTTGATGATTTCATAGGCTGACTTGATAGAGAAAGCCCCGTTCAGCTCTCTGCTCCACCCCCAAGTGTCCTTTTCCTCGTCGTCCTCAATCACTACAAAGGCATTGATCCTCGCTCTCCACTCAGTTGGAAGGGCCCCGTTAAGCAGCTCCCAATTCCATCCGGTTCCAGTAATCCAGTAGTCGGCAACATGCGTGTAGAGCTCCGTTAGGGGAAGATGTCTGCACGCGTGGTCGTAGAGCCTATGGTCAGTCACCCAAGTATCCAACCAAAACTTCGTGTTCCGACCATTACGAATTACTCTGATGATGCCTCGTTCCATGACGTAGGATGCACCTTGGATACCCCTCCACACATTGGACAACCGTCTACCCGTCGCTGTGCCGTTGCCGTCCTCAGTCCATCTATACTTGCTTCTCAAAACCTGAACCCATACACTACTAAGTTCAATTAACATGCACCATCGTAGCTTCTCCATGAAGGCCAAGTTAACGTCATGGAGTTTACGAAACCCCAAACCGCCATCTTGCTTGGCTTGCGTGACTTTCTCCCATTTGACAAGGCTCAAAGTTCTGGTAGCCTCCGCGCCGCCCCATATGAACCTGCGAATGGTTTTCTCTAATTCGTCGCAGACCCCCCTCAGCAGCCACATAGATTGCATGGTGTACATAGGCATGGCGCTGAGGACGGCTTGATAGCCATCATGCCCGTATTCCCCTTCTTTGACCGCATAGTGTGCATGACCTCCTGGTAGACAATCATATTATCCGTGATTTGCCTCCCTGGCACGAATGAGCTTTGGCAAGGTCCAACGAGCCCTGGAAGAACAAATTTGAGACGATTAGTTATCGTCTTGGTTATCAATTTATAATAAACATTACACAAACTTATGAGCCTGAATTGCTTAATAGTCTCCGACATATGGACTTTGGGGTGTGAATAATATGTTTAATATTATTTTATATTCCTCTTGTAATAAGTTATTTAATATGTGGTGATAGACTAGTCAGCTTAGAATAGTTTATTAGTCAGGAGACTTTTACGTGTAGCATTTATGTTTAGTATTAGTCTCTCTCTGTAACTGTTTTGGAATTGAATCGCATTTCATCTGGTATCAGCTAAGCCGTAGGTTAGATCCTCCACCTTTCTCTCCCTCCCTATCATCGATCGTCGACCGTCTCTCATCTCTCGATGTCGACAAACTCCTCTGAGAGGACTGTTACCGCCGGCGCACCACCGCCGGCCACCACCCCAAACACCCTAGCCACAACCCACCACTTTGTTTCAATCAAACTCACCTCACAGAATTTCCTTTTTTGGCGCACACAGCTCGTGCCCTTTCTCCGGGGACAGGGCTTGCTCAGTTACGTAGACAGAGAAACTCCCTGCCCGACGCCGATGATCGACCTTCCGCCGACTGACGACTCCAGAGCCTCCACTGCCGTGCCTCAGGCGAATCCAGCGTACCGGTTGTGGATGTAGCAAGACCAGTCCATCCCCTCTCTTCTGATTTCATCATTGTCAGAAGAGGTGATGTACTTGGCCGTTGGTCGGAACACGTCGCGGGAAGTATGGCAATCCATCACCGCCGCCCTCGGATCGTCGACGCGTGCCCGTTGCCTGAATTTACTCGGGCAGTTCCAGTCGTTGCGTCAAGGCAACAGTTCGCCGGCAGAGTTTCTGGGACGTGCGCAGCTTCTGGTCGAAGACCTGGCGCTCGCCGGCCGACCGGTGTCGTTAGACGAACAGAATTTGTTCGTTTTCCGAGGTCTACGCCCGGAGTTCAGGGCTATGGCAGCTTCGTTAACGGTTTCAGGTAATCCGATAACCATCCCCCAGCTATCCGATTTTCTACAGGCGCAAGAGTTTATACTTGCAGATGATTACCCGGCGCCGGCTTCTGGAGTGTCGCATTCCGGTCTGTACACTGCTCGTGGCGGACGCGGGAATGGCGAGGCGAATTCTCGTGGTGGACGTGGTCGTGGAGTTCGTGGCGGGAATGGACGTGGCGGCCGCAATGGTCGTGGAAATCCGCCGAGGTGCCAGATCTGCCGCGCCATCGGCCACACTGCTGTTCATTGCTTCAAACGGTACAATGCACCGCCACCTGCCTAGGCGAATCTCACGGTCGCCGGAGATGAATCCACGACCAGCGTGGTTGGCAATTGGTTCCCGGATACCGGAGCATCTGCCCATGCCTCGCCCGATGCGTCAATGATGTCCCAGTCTGATGAGTACAATGGCAGCGACGTTTTGCGAGTCGGCAATGACGCAGGTTTGGTTATTTCACGCGTTGGTTCTGCATCTATTCTATCCATGTCTAAATCTCTTAAATTGTCTAATATATTACATGTTCCTGAATTGTCTGTCCCATTACTTTCGGTTCAAAGATTTACTGACGAGAATAATGTGTTTTTTGAATTTCACAAAGATTGTTTTTTTTTTTATTTTTATTTTTTATTTTTTTTTATTTTTTTATTTTTTGTGAAGGATTCAATAACCAGGGCAACCCTGCTTAAAGGGCCCACTTCTGGAGGGCTATACACACTTCCGTTGTCTCGGTCACGTTTCGCATTCCTAAGTTCCCGAACCACTCCAGCCATGTAGCACCGCAGACTTGGCCACCCACATAATCGGGTCCTAAATAAAATTCTTCAAACATGTCCGGTTGACAATAAATCAAAATCAATGGGCGTTTGCACCGCGTGTCACCTCGGAAAATCTTGCCGATTTCCGTTAGATAGGGTCAATTCAAGTAGTGCAAATGTATTAGATTTACATTACATAGATGTTTGGGGACCATCTCCCATTATTTCTAGTACCGACTTTCGATATTTCCTCTTATTTGTAGACGATTATTCCCGCTTTACCTGGTTTTATCCTTTACGGGTAAAGACGGATGTATACAAATGTTTTGAGTCGTTTCGAGTCATGGTAGAACGACAATTCTCGCGTTCTATCAAATCAATTCAATCCGACCTAGGGGGCGAATATCGAAAACTCCATAACACGTTTCAATCCCTAGGTATAAACCATAGACAATCATGTGCTTACATGCACAAACAAAATGGAAGGGTAGAGCGCCGGAATAGACACATTGTCGGAACTGGATTAGCTCTACTCGCTGAAAGTAAAGTCCTACTGCAGTATTGGGACTATGCTTTTGAAACTGCCACCACTTTGATAAATTACATGCCTTCCACCGTTCTACAATTCCAGAGTCCATACTCGCGTCTCTTTAATATGTCCCCACCATACACATTCCTACGAGTCTTCGGGTGTCGGTGCTATCCCTATCTACGGCCGTATAACCGCCATAAGATAGAGTATCGATCCGCCCCATGTGTCTTCTTAGGTTACCCACCGTCCTATAGGGGATATAGATGCATGGACTTAACAACTGGAAAAATCTATATCTGTCGTCATGTCCGGTTTGACGAAACTACTTTCCCTTTTTCAGAAACAGTTGTGCAGCACACACCGCAACAAGCCGCACCCTCGGCACCCTGGGCGGCCGGCCCCTTAGTGCCGCAACCAATACCACCCCCGGATGTGGTTACACCATCTGTTGAGCCGGAGCCAATACCCTTGGCTAGTGAGCCTGCACCGTTAGCTGCTGAACCCGCTTCATTGGCTATTAGGGCACCGGCCAGGGGTCGTCGCAGAAAGCCACCAGCTCCACCTGTGCCACTTACTATGCGTCTACGACGTATGACACAAGGTTCGGATGAACAATGTAACACCCCAGATTTTCAAGACATTTAAAACTTATAATAAAGGTAGAATCTTATTAAATCCCAAGATATAAATACAAGCGTTCGGGGTGCTATGCCACACCTGGGCTAGAGAACCCAAGTGCACAGGCTAACTAACTAATATCCTCAAAGCGTAAATACGTAAACGTGGCACGCAGGCCAAAAGGGAAACTGTCTACTTCTAAGTTCTAGCGCACTCCAGTGACTTAATCTTCTGTGCCTGAAAGCCAAATATATCTGTTCAGCGAGAGATGCTGGTAACCCACTCCAACGCGTTGAAATACAATACATATAGAGATATGTATAGATATACGAAAACCATTTTGAGCATGAAGATATATCCTACGAACTCTAGCTTTAAAACCGGGAATGACTCGACAGATAAGGCCAGACACAAGCAACAGTTATAATAGTCATAAGCAGTTCATAACAGATAAGGCAAATAAGGCAAGGTATAAGCAGTAATCATAACCCATCATAAACAATCCCCAATATGAAACCCAAAGTCACGTCCCAAGGCACTCGTAGTCACAACTCGTCCGTATCACAACACATAACGCACGTTGTTGGCGCCACAGGACCACTCGCATGCCCATACATGCGGGTCAGCGCATATAGCTCTGACACGGCCCCACAGCACCATGCCCCGTATCGCAACACGGGGAGGTCGATCGCAACCGACCGATGAACCGCAGCTCATCATAATGTTTGATCGCAACCAAACAGTGGACCGCAGCCCAAGAGAGTGTGTCATCTGACTGTAGCCAGGAATTCCCATCTGACTACAGCCAGCCTCTGAACCGCAGCTCAGGAAAATGTCATCTGATTGCAGCCAGGAATTCCCATCTGACTACAACCAGCTTCTGGACCGCAGCCCAGGATACCGTCATCCGACTGCAGCCAGGAATTCCCATCTGACTGTAGCCGGCTTCTGAACCGCAGCTCAGGATAATCAATCCGATCGCAACCGAATTGGGGCAACACGCACACATAACACATAGCAAGCACATGCAACCCACATTACACATTGGGAAGGGGGATAAAGCGTATAACAACCTTATGCGTGATCCATCACGTACTAAGAATAGTCCTAAGGGGTTCATACTTCTTCCACCTAGGTCAACGGGATACCAATTCAACTAGCATGCAATATAATAGACTCATAAACCTACGAACGGTACCCGAAATATCAAACTATACATAGGCACGACAAACGGGGTCCGTTGGGACACCACGGGGATCGGGGAAACATCAAACGGGGAAGCCGGGGTCCCGAGGGGGGGGAAAATTCCAGCGGGTAGCCGGTGGGTGGGGGTCCACCCGCCGGCTGCCCGCCGGTAACACTGTTCCGGGCAGCGGGTGCCCGGCGGGCAGCTGCCCGCCCGCCGGCTGCCCGCTGCCGGAACTGGCCGAAGTTGCCACGGGTAGGTGGCGGGTCCCCTACCCCCACCTACCCCCACTGACTCTTTTCATCACTTTTCACCCCGGGAACCGTTGTGGAACCCGAAACCATGCTTAGACACTTTACAACGCAATTAACGACAACACGTAGACAATTAACGGATCAAATACGAGAAACGAACGGCACCTAACCTATCATGCTTTTCTAAACATAATCAACGCCCAAACATGCGATTTCCCCACCCGATAATCCAAGAATAATATCATACGATACAACCTAGGGTTCTAATCACTTTTATATCAACAAGAATACGATTCGTCTTCTAATTGCAAGATTCGGTAAGAATAACACATTAGCATCAGGAACATCACACAATTATCAAGAACAACACATAATCATCAGGAACTTCATCATTATCAAGAAACTCCCAATTATCAAGATTATCAAGATTCCCCATGGAATCATCAAATCAACATCAATAATAATCACCATAATCTCGCCATTCACAATAATATGGGGGAAACCCTAAGGGGAAATCATAGCTATGAAAATAGGTTTTGTTGAGACATGGGTTACCTCTTAGCCTTAAATAATTCCTTGGCTATGAAGGATCTTTCTTTAAGCTTTCTTGCTTTCTTGATTTCTTCTAAGGGAATTCTTGGAGCTCTCCTGGGGTGATGGGGCGTTTTGGCGTGTGGGCAGTTCTAGGTGTCTCCTAAGTCCCTTATTTATATATTTAGGAGTCCTAATTAGGAACTAATATTATAGGCTTGCTAATTCTATTCCTTTTGGAACTAAGGATTGGGTTTAGGGATAAGGGTCCATGGTCCATAGTGGACCATATTAATTAATTAAAGGGAATCCTAATCGTAGTCTGAATAGTAAAAGGCCTACTTCCTTTATTCCTAATAGATAACTAGGTCTAGGATTCCTAATTAGAATCTGAATAGTAAAGGGTTTACTTTCTTTATTCCTAATAGGCTTAGGACTCTAATTTAGGCAAGGGTCCACGGTTCATGGTGGACCTTTATTAATTAATTAAAGGAAACCTAACCGAATTAAATCATATTTAATTATTATTAACGGGATTAATTTAATAATTAATCCGGGATTGAAGGCCGTAACACGGGGTGTTACACTCTCCCCCCTTACGAGAAGCTTCGTCCCCGAAGCTTGGAAATCATTGCAGGGTTAACGAGTCAAGAGAAGAACCGTGGTCCTATAGAGAAGGTATTCCACGGGGAAATTGTATACTTGCACGCCTATGTGTGTTGGGTTTTTGGGAGCGATTAGGTTTTACAGGTTTAAGAGAGTGGGTTTCAAACTTGAAGACACGGTGAATTCAGGAATTAGGATCAAGTTTTCGAGATTGCAACTTAGGGTGTGAGGTTGCCACTTGTATGGAATCGTTAAAACATGGGATTGAGAATGGGGTCTGAAGGGTAGAAAGGGTTTTGAAATAAGGAAGGGGCCGATTTTCCAAGGGAGGGAAAGGAATTCGGCTAGGATGGGTTAAGGTTTCTCGATCCCAAGTGAATAATCTGGTTAGATGCTTTGATCACGATGCGCCGACGAGCTGATGATCCTCCTTCCTTGGTGTTGGTGTTTGCTTGACTTTAAGATCCTTGTTAGACCTTGCTTCCCAGGCTAAGGTTTCATCCTTCTCTTCTTTCTTGAGGGAATTTCCCGTGGTGATTCAACACTTACTTCTTTAATGCGCCCAAGGTCTTGACCGAGTTGGGTCAACCAAGCCAATCTCTTAGGGTGCATTTCCCAATTTCTTCCCAAAGTCTCTTGGGAGTCGATGGATTTTGGGTTGAATTTCTCTTTTTATTGAATTTCATCTCCTCTTTAGTGGATGAAATTCTTAGTAAGACTTCATGTCTTACCCGAGGTTCAGCATTGTTGTGCCCTGTTTGTGTTATTCTTAATGATGAAGGTGTCCTTGCGTGCCCTTTTTCTTTTAAAGCGCAGTCGGTTACCAAATCTCGTTGTGGGATGACTCGGCGAATTTACGAGTCACCTCATCTCCTTGTAGGTCCTTAATGACCCTTGAAGTCTTGGTGCGAAATGTGTTCTTCACCCTTTTGCTTAGCACCATGGGATACGTAGTTCTTGATTCCATACAACTTGTAAGGAGTCCTCTGATTTGCTCGAACGATGTCCATGGTTTGGAGGAGTCCCGGTCCCTCCTTAGCATTTTGACTTTTAAGGTTTTCGTGGGTTCTTAGTACGAGTTCCCAACTCGCCTCCTTGGTTTGCGCAATCCTTTACGCCAAACATCCCTAGTCGGTTGCATCGTAGGATCCGATTTCAATTACTCGTGCAATGTAATTGATTGTGATTTCCCGATGGTGTCTCGTGCGTCAAGGTCTTTTACGTAGGACACTATGTTTAGGTGGTCCATGGTTCCTTACCCAAGACTCACATTCCTCAATCGAGGCACACAAGTGCGCCACAAATCAATAAAATGAGGGGTTAAGAAATCAGCACATTGTACCAGTGGGCGCGAGGTGGGCGGTCGTCCGCCTGCCAAGCTCCTGCCAAGGACCCGCCAAGGTCCCGTCAAGGACCCGTTGGGGACCCGCGGGAAAGTGACTAGGAATAGTCAATTCCTTCGGGAAAGACCCCAAAAATGCACAGATTCATGTCCTGACAAGTCCCATGCCCTTGTGCACAGTAAAAGGGACTTGGATACATAGGATGACCCATCGTACAATGTTCATTGATCCTTAAGCACGAGTTCTAGAGGTAGATATACATACATATATATATATATCTATGTTTTCTTGGTCTGGGTTTAAAGGGGTGTAAGGAGTGCAAGGGGTAGGTTTCAAAGTCGAGGGGCGGATAGGGTCGATGTCTCAAGGTCGTAATACAGGAAGGAAGGTTGCCACCTTGTACGGGTTCGTCTGTAATGAGGGATCGAGAGCGAGGTTTGGAGTGATAGGACGGATTCTTTAACGAAATGGTACTTGATTGGCAAGGGGAGGGAAAGGGGCTAAGGACTCTTGGCTTTGAGTGATTATGCCTGTTTGGGGCTTGGTTTTGGCGTGCAGTCGAACTGGTGGTCCCTTTTCCTTGGCTTTGTTTGATTCTAAGATTTTCGTTTGATCTTCTCTTCCCGTGTCGAAGTCCCCTTCGTTTCTATGGCTTTCAGGGGAATTCTCGTGATGGTTTCCGTGCACGTTCCCCTCGGATGTCCAGAAGTCTGGACCCAGTCGGTTTAGTGGGTCAAACCCCTAGGTCTTGACTCCTAATCCTTGACGAGGGTTCTTAAGGGTAAGGGGGGTTTGGGTTAGTCTTTCTTGTTCTATTGGGTTTCATCCCTTCCCTGGTGGATGAAATTCTTAGCAAGGATTTATGTCCTCCTCGAGGTTCGGCCTGTTGCACCTATTTGACGATGTTTTCTGTAGCGAGGGCCCCTGACACATTGAACGTATTTGTTTGCCCGCTCTTGTCAACGCATGGCGTTCTTCGGTGGCGTACGTACAGGCTATGGTTTCTCGAGAAGCCTTCACGGTTTTCGTGCAAGGGTGGGGTGATACGTATTCGTAACCTCCACCTACTTCGTCGATTCCTATCTAACAACTTATTTTAATATTGAATCAATGAATGTCGGTTCTTCACGCCCCTGGGTAGGGTAAGGGCCTTATGCTGCTCTACGTTTTTAACAGGGTTTCCAAACGGAGTGGGGATATGAACTTAGAGTAAGGGCAATAACAATTTAGGGTCTCCGAGGGTTTGGGTTAAGCGCAACAAAGGGTGAGCAAGGTCATGACGGTTGCGAATTTTCTCTTAAGGTAATTAAGGATTCGGGGTGGGTGTTTTCAACAAATAGGGGTATCAAGATGCTGGGGTTTCAGGGCGGATGATATTTTAAATTGGGGTGGTGGGGTTGCAAGGTTTACCTTGCACCCAAGGATTCGACTAATGGTGTCGTTCCTTTGCTACTTTAATAGGTGTCCTAGTTCTCCTTCCTGTTTGTTGTAGCCGCAACCCGGGTTCGCCGAGATAAGGCAACTTGTCGGAAGGTGCATGTCATTTGTCTGACTCGGGGGTTACCGTGGTTACCCTGGGTTGGTGCGTATTGCAGTCCGTCCCTTTTAGCAGTCCTGACTGTAACGCCTCTTCTTAGTAGTCATCCAAATCTTCCTTTTCTTTGGTCAGGGTCCTTGTCAAGTCTTTTGAGGGGAGTTAGGACGAGGCGATTTATCGGGTAAGTGTACGTTACCCAGTTGTGGAAGTAAACTTATCTATTCGCACCCTTACCTGGTGTGGTAAGCGTAGGGGGAGGTTCCTTTAAGTTAGAGAGCGATGAAGTGAGGGGAGGTTATGTGTAGGTTTCACAATCTCACTGCGCGTCCTAAGATTCCTGGATCCTATGTTCCTAAGTACATAGAGTTCAAGCCTAGTGTCCTAAAGTCCGGTCTTAAGAGTCTTATCCTAGGGTCAAACTTAGGCTCTGATACCAACTGTAACACCCCAGATTTTCAAGACATTTAAAACTTATAATAAAGGTAGAATCTTATTAAATCCCAAGATATAAATACAAGCGTTCGGGGTGCTATGCCACACCTGGGCTAGAGAACCCAAGTGCACAGGCTAACTAACTAATATCCTCAAAGCGTAAATACGTAAACGTGGCACGCAGGCCAAAAGGGAAACTGTCTACTTCTAAGTTCTAGCGCACTCCAGTGACTTAATCTTCTGTGCCTGAAAGCCAAATATATCTGTTCAGCGAGAGCTGCTGGTAACCCACTCCAACGCGTTGAAATACAATACATATAGAGATATATATAGATATACGAAAACCATTTTGAGCATGAAGATATATCCTACGAACTCTAGCTTTAAAACCGGGAATGACTCGACAGATAAGGCCAGACACAAGCAACAGTTATAATAGTCATAAGCAGTTCATAACAGATAAGGCAAATAAGGCAAGGTATAAGCAGTAATCATAACCCATCATAAACAATCCCCAATATGAAACCCATAGTCACGTCCCAAGGCACTCGTAGTCACAACTCGTCCGTATCACAACACATAACGCACGTTGTTGGCGCCACAGGACCACTCGCATGCCCATACATGCGGGTCAGCGCATATAGCTCTGACACGGCCCCACAGCACCATGCCCCGTATCGCAACACGGGGAGGTCGATCGCAACCGACCGATGAACCGCAGCTCATCATAATGTTTGATCGCAACCAAACAGTGGACCGCAGCCCAAGAGAGTGTGTCATCTGACTGTAGCCAGGAATTTCCATCTGACTACAGCCAGCCTCTGAACCGCAGCTCAGGAAAATGTCATCTGATTGCAGCCAGGAATTCCCATCTGACTACAACCAGCTTCTGGACCGCAGCCCAGGATACCGTCATCCGACTGCAGCCAGGAATTCCCATCTGACTGTAGCCGGCTTCTGAACCGCAGCTCAGGATAATCAATCCGATCGCAACCGAATTGGGGCAACACGCACACATAACACATAGCAAGCACATGCAACCCACATTACACATTGGGAAGGGGGATAAAGCGTATAACAACCTTATGCGTGATCCATCACGTACTAAGAATAGTCCTAAGGGGTTCATACTTCTTCCACCTAGGTCAACGGGATACCAATTCAACTAGCATGCAATATAATAGACTCATAAACCTACGAACGGTACCCGAAATATCAAACTAGACATAGGCACGACAAACGGGGTCCGTTGGGACACCACGGGGATCGGGGAAACATCAAACGGGGAAGCCGGGGTCCCGAGGGGGGGGAAAATTCCAGCGGGTAGCCGGTGGGTGGGGGTCCACCCGCCGGCTGCCCGCCGGTAACACTGTTCCGGGCAGCGGGTGCCCGGCGGGCAGCTGCCCGCCCGTCGGCTGCCCGCTGCCGGAACTGCCCGAAGTTGCCACGGGTAGGTGGCGGGTCCCCTACCCCCACCTACCCCCTACTGACTCTTTTCATCACTTTTCACCCCAGGAACCGTTGTGGAACCCGAAACCATGCTTAGACACTTTACAACGCAATTAACGACAACACGTAGACAATTAACGGATCAAATACGAGAAACGAACGGCACCTAACCTATCATGCTTTTCTAAACATAATCAACGCCCAAACATGCGATTTCCCCACCCGACAATCCAAGAATAATATCATACGATACAACCTAGGGTTCTAATCACTTTTATATCAACAAGAATACTATTCGTCTTCTAATTGCAAGATTCGGTAAGAATAACACATAAGCATCAGGAACATCACACAATTATCAAGAACAACACATAATCATCAGGAACTTCATCATTATCAAGAAACTCCCAATTATCAAGATTATCAAGATTCCCCATGGAATCATCAAATCAACATCAATAATAATCACCATAATCTCGCCATTCACAATAATATGGGGGAAACCCTAAGGGGAAATCATAGCTATGAAAATAGGTTTTGTTGAGACATGGGTTACCTCTTAGCCTTAAATAATTCCTTGGCTATGAAGGATCTTTCTTTAAGCTTTCTTGCTTTCTTGATTTCTTCTAAGGGAATTCTTGGAGCTCTCCTGGGGTGATGGGGCGTTTAGGCGTGTGGGCAGTTCTAGGTGTCTCCTAAGTCCCTTATTTATATATTTAGGAGTCCTAATTAGGAACTAATATTATAGGCTTGCTAATTCTATTCCTTTTGGAACTAAGGATTGGGTTTAGGGATAAGGGTCCATGGTCCATAGTGGACCATATTAATTAATTAAAGGGAATCCTAATCGTAGTCTGAATAGTAAAAGGCCTACTTCCTTTATTCCTAATAGATAACTAGGTCTAGGATTCCTAATTAGAATCTGAATAGTAAAGGGTTTACTTTCTTTATTCCTAATAGGCTTAGGACTCTAATTTAGGCAAGGGTCCACGGTTCATGGTGGACCTTTATTAATTAATTAAAGGAAACCTAACCGAATTAAATCATATTTAATTATTATTAACGGGATTAATTTAATAATTAATCCAGGATTGAAGGCCGTAACACGGGGTGTTACAAACAATTTCATGCTCTAAGTGTCACTATTGACCCTACTTGCTACTCCCAAGTCGTGGGACATCCACATTGGCGTGATGCCATGGACCAGGAGTTTAATGCACTCCTTCACAACAACACTTGGCAGCTAGTTCCGGCAGAATCACATATGAACATAATTGGGTGTAAGTGAGTATTTAGAACTAAACGCAATGCAGATGGGTCTGTTGAGCGATACAAAGCAATGCTTGTTGCCAAGGGGTTTAACCAAGTCGCCAGTGAGGATTTTTTTGACACTTTCAGTCCAGTTGTCAAGCCGACTACAGTACGCCTATTATTCTCTCTTACTGTATCGTATAATTGGACCTTACGCCAGCTTGATGTTCATAATGCATTCCTAAATGGGCGTCTTGCTGAAACTGTATACATGAAGCAACCACCTGGATATGAAGACCCCTTGCACCCTGATCATGTTTGTCATCTCCAGCGCTCCCTGTACGGTCTCAAACAAGCACCTCGTGCCTGGTTCAAGAGGTTGCATGATTTCTTACTCTCTACAGGTTTTATGGCATCCAGGACAGACGTGTTTCTTTTTCACTACACCGCTGGTACAGCCCGGGTCTTTCTATTAGTGTATGTGGATGATATAATCATGCTTGGTAATGATTCTACACTCATTGACACTCTTCCCAAGCAATTGTCCACAACATTCAAGATCCAAGACTTAGGGAAACCAGGGTTCTTTCTGGGTATTGAAACAGTGAAGGTAAATGATGGTATGCTTCTGTCGCAACGTCGTTACATGGGTGATATTCTCACACGTGCAGGAATGGGTGACTGCAAGCCATTAGTCACACCTGCCGCTGTCACTCAAGCTGTTTCACCTTCTGATCAACCATATGAAAACCCTACTCAATATCGTTGCACGTCCCGACTTATCCTATGCAGTCAATAGGTTATGTCAGTTCATGCACTCACCAACAGAAGATCACTGGGGTCTTCTAAAGCGTGTTCTCCGCTATGTCAAAGGCACTCAAGACTATGGGTTACGTCTATCTCCGTCTACATCGACTGCATTGCATGCTTTCTCAGATTCGGATTCGGCTGGTTGTCCAGTGGACAGGAAGAGTACAAGTGGTTATGCTGTGTTTCTTGGCTCCAATCTCATCTCGTGGTTATCCAGAAAACAGCGAACTGTTGCCCGCTCGTCTACTGAAGCAGAGTATAAAGCCCTTGCAGATGTTTCCGCAGAGGTTACGTGGGTTGTGTCTCTCCTTCGGGAACTGGGTTTACACTCTGGTCAGCCGTCTACTCTATGGGGGTGACAATTTGGGCACCACGTATCTCTGTGCTAATCCGGTTTTTCATGCTCGTACAAAGCATGTAGAGATAGATTATCATTTCGTATGGGACAAAGTCGCATCTGGGGACTTCATCGTTAATTTTGTCTCTACTAAAGATCAACTAGCGGATATTTTCACCAAGCCGCTACCGGGTCCTCACTTCCAGCATCTTCGTGACAAGCTCAATGTGGTAGCACACCCACCTTGTACTTGAGGGGGTGTGTGAATAATATGTTTAATATTAGTAGGGAATATCCCGACCGACATTATTTTACCCCGGCTGGTCTGCCTTTGTCCTTTTCTTCTTGTCGTTGCAGGTAACAGGTCGGACTTCTTGTGAAGAACCCGGTCGGGGTCCGACCGGGAGTTGCCCGAGCGGCAGTGTCGACTACCAAGCGGTAGCCTTTCGGCGAGAGAGCTGACAAAGGACACGTGGCGGTTCCTTGCGACGACAGATAGGGCACCCGGGAGGATGGCACGTGGTGGCTACGTGGGGAGCATGCTGAACGACCGGATTTGTGTCTCCGGCGCAGCGGCTATAAATACCCACAGTAGCTACAGTGTGAGGGACTTTTGGACGATCGATAGGTTGTTGTTAGAGAATCCCGACCGCAGCCAGTCGGTACTCAGAGCAACCAAGTAGATTGTACTTAGGGTCTTCACCGTGATCAATAAAGATATTTACTTGCTTTATTTGGTCTCATGTTTGTTTAATTATTGCTTACGTAGTAATTAGCAGTATCATTTTGGCGCCGTCTGTGGGGATCCGTGCAAGAAAGCAAACGTCTTGACGAGCACCCAGTCCTTCATCAACAATGTATCCGTGGGCACAAAACCTTTTTGCTGACGACCAGGCGGATGCAGCCAGTTCATCCGACCACCAGGAAACGCAACAACAAGGTCAAACCATGGACATCAACCTCAATCTCTCACCACCACATCCATCCAACACATACCCGGCCGCCCAACAGCCGGTGAACTACATTCAACCGGGGTACCCAACACCCGGTCGGCCATATCCACAACAGCCTATGATGTATCCCGGCCAGTATCCATACCCGGTCCCACCTCCACCGTACGGGTATTGGTCTGGCCAACCGATGTATTACACGCCCCCGGTTGGCTATCCACCATATACGCCTGCGTACACGGCTCCAGCCGCCGCCCCTCCAGTTTACCCGGCCGCACAAGTAGAGCCGCAGCATCAGTCCGCTTCCCGGGCTCGACGCTCGGCTCGTTCGCGGTTGGGATCGGGGGGTGCTGATGCGATGGAGGCACCACGGCAGGCCCAGCAAGCAGCCGAGGTTCCCACCCAAGTGGAGGACCCCGAAGAAGTTGCCCGAGCGGTAGCTTTTGATCGTCTTCGACTGGAGATGCGGCAACGTTTGGGGCCCCAAGACCCGAACCGCCAGCAGGAAGACGTACAGATGCAGGAAGCCAGCCAGGAGGCTTCATCTGGGCATAGCGGGTCGAGATCTCACCGACGACGACGCGCTCGGGATGCAGCCCAAGCTGCCCAAGCCGCCGAGCTCAACGAAACCCGAGGATTGCTCTACAACCTCCAGGCGGAGTTTGCGCAATTCAGAAACGCGCACCCTGCAACACCCCCGGTCGACCAATCGACCTTACACCAGACGCCTTTTACAGCGGCAGTGATGGCTCAGCCTTACCCGCTTGATTTAAAGGTCTCTGAAGAGAAGAGTTACGATGGCCGGACGGACCCCGAGGCCCATGTTAACGACTTCTACAGCAATATGATGCTGAAGGGTGTATCAGACGCCGTAATGTGTAGGGCTTTTTATTTCACGCTTACCGGTCGAGCGGCGGAATGGTTCCGAACCTTGCAGCCGGGCTCGATCGACAAGTTTGATACCTTGGCGAGCAAGTTCGTGAGGAAGTTCATCACTTCCAAGGTGGTGAGGAAGCCCTATATGTATCTGGAGAAGGCCAAGCAGCTTGAAGGGGAGAGCTTGACCGACTTCCTCGTCAAATGGAAGGCGGCGGTCGGGGAGGTCGAGCCCATGGATGATGCGACCGCCACCCACATGCTTCACATCTCCCTCCGGGCGGGTTATTTGTACCAGGATTTTATTCTCCACCCCCCGACCACATATGAGGAGGCCCTTCGAAGGGTCACAGATTATGCCAACGCCGGCGAGGCGAATGCCGTAAAGCGCTCGCAGGAGGTCGGGTCTTCGTCCCGTAAACCGGCCGGCCGGGCGGAACACCGATCAGGTGATGACCACCCCCGATCCCGCACCAGGCCTGGTGAGTTTACGGCCCTGAACGGATCCGCAGCAGAGGCCATGCAGTACGCCCAGTCCTGCAATCTCATAAAACTCCCCCATCCCGATCGAGACGGCCCCGACAAGAGTAAGCATTGCGCTTACCATCGATGTGCCGGGCATGACACTGAAGAGTGTACCCATTTGCGCCAACTGTTGGAGGATTTGCTCAATCTTGGGAAGTTGGACAAGTGTGTGGGGAGGAGAGAAGACCCTAAGAGGAACACCGATCTGAGAGATCACCGGCGTTCCCATCACCGTTCCGATCGCTCTGATCATGATGGACGCTCCGATCGGTCAGGTCAGGACCGAAGAGACGATCGAAGAAATGATCGTCGCGATGACTGACGGGACCCTGACCCTCCGTCTAGCAGCTGACCAGTAGGAAAGCCGACCATCCACGTCATTTTTGGTGGATTGGAAGACGCTTCCCGACCGAGGAGTAATTGCCCGGTCGCCATTGTGGATTCCCGGGAGACCGGGAAGAGGCAAAAGATGGAGCCCATAACCTTCACCCTTGAAGATCAACCTAGCAGCGGTGACCATGGCATGGAGGCGCTCGTGGTCACGATTGATGTGAAAGGGACAGACGTCCAGAGGGTTATGGTGGACACTGGTAGCAGTGTGAACGTCCTTTATTTGGACGTGTTCGAGAAGCTGGGACTTGACAGGAAGGAGCTGACTACGATCGGTGTACCACTGTCTGGTTTTACCGGGGCTCTTGTTTACCCCGAAGGAAAAATAACGCTCCCGGTTGAGATCGGCACATCCCCGAAGTCGATCAAGACGGAGCTAGAGTTTGTTGTGGTCAACCTCCATTGCGTCCACAACATTATCTTGGGCCGACCCGCCATTATGAAGATCGGTGGGATAATTTCTATGCCCCACCTATGCATGAAATTCCCCACCCCGAATGGGGTCGGCGTAGTCCGTGGCGACGTCCAATCCGCCCGGAAGTGTTACACCCGAGCGGTCAACAGACGCGACTCCGGTCAGTCTTCCCGGGTGAATACCATAGCCAAAGAGGAGGCTAAGGATCGGAAGGAGCAACCTGAGCCTTCCGAAGAAATAGAGGAAGTTCCCCTGTCCGAGGACCGACCGGACAGGAAGATTAAGATTGGCCGGGCCCTCACCCCCGAGCTCCGAGCGGACATCTTGGCCATACTCCGGGAGTATGCCGATATCTTTGCATGGGGGCCCGAAGATATGCCCGGGATTGATCGATCGGTAATTTGTCACAAATTAGCCGTCGATCCCGCAACAAAGCCGGTCGTACAGAAGACCCGGCACCTTTCTTCCGATCGCCGCGAGTTTGTCCGAGAAGAAGTCAAGAAGATGGCGGCGATCGAGCACATCCGACCGGTGATCTATCCCAAGTGGGTGGCCAACATTGTTCTTGTTCCGAAACCCCCAGCTTGGAGGATGTGCATAGACTTCACCGACCTCAACAAGGCCTGTCCGCTCGACCCGTATCCTCTACCGAGTATTAATCAGATGGTCGACGAGACGGCCGGGGCCGAGTTGATGAGCTTCATGGATGCATTCAAGGGATATCATCAGATAATGATGCACCATGAAGATGAGAGCAAGACAGCCTTCGTGACCCCGGACGGGCTATATTGCTACCGAGTGATGCCGTTCGGCCTCCGTAACGCGGGAGCGACCTACCAGAGGATGGTCAATATGCTCTTCGCTGATCTACTGGGCCGAACGATGGAAGCTTACATAGATGATATGCTGGTCAAGAGTCGGGACCGATCCGACCATACTCGGGACCTTCGGGAGTGCTTCCAGATCATGAGGAAGTACCAGTTGTGGCTGAACCCGACCAAGTGCACATTTGCGGTTCAGACCGTCAAGTTCCTCGGTTACATGATGACCAAGAGGGGAATCGAGCCCAACCCGGCCAAAATAAAAGCGATTCTGGACATGCAACCACCTTCTACTGTTCGGGAGGTCCAGCAATTGACTGGTCGGTTGGCAGCTCTTAGCCGGTTCCTCTCTAAGTTAGCCGAGCGCGCTTTACCTTTCTTCAAGGTATTGCGGAAAGTTAATGGATTCGTCTGGGACGAAGAATGCCGAGCGGCTTTTGACGAGTTAAAGGAATATCTCATGTCACCAATCGTGCTCTCAAAGCCCGAGCTCGGAGAAGAGCTAGACGTGTACCTCGCCGTCTCCGATCGTGCAGTAAGCGCAGTATTATGCCGAACCTATCCGGAAGGGGTCCAGCGACCGGTGCACTATGTAAGTCACGCGCTACATGGTCCCGAGCTCCGGTACTCCCGGTTAGAGAAGGTCGTCTACGCCTTGTATATTGCCGCGAAGAAGTTGGCTCCCTATTTCCAGGGTCGAGCAATTCGCGTGTTGACCGATCAGCCGATCGGGCCAGTCCTCCGAACTGCTTCATCATCCGGTCGCCTAGTCAAGTGGGCGTTAATGCTGACCCAGTACGCGATCGAATACCGACCGAGACCAGCTATCAAAGGTCAGGCCCTTGCTGATTTCTTGGTCGAGTGCACCGCCCGGGATACCCGACCCCCGGAGGTTGCAGATCCCGAGGCTGAGTGGTGGTCGTTGGCTATTGATGGGTCGAGTAGCAAGAAAGGAGCAGGAGGAAGAGTGGTGGTCACGAGCCCGGAGGGATTCAAAGTTTATTTTGCTCTTATGTATCAGTTCCATCCGACCAACAATGAAGCCGAGTATGAAGCCTTCATCAATGGATTACAGTGCGCTCGGGACTTGGGGGCTGAATACATTCGGGCTCAAACAGATTCTGCGCTCGTGGTCGGGCAGGTTCTCGGAGATTATGAAGTCAATGGAGAGCGTCTACAGCTATACTGAGACCTAGCCATGGAGAAGCTTGCTCAGTTCCGGGGGTATACCGTTCGGCATATACCCCGATTGGATAATGCCGACGCGGACATCTTGTCTAAGTTGGCTCAAGACGCCCCGGAACACATGTCAAAGATAGCTCGGATTCTGGTGATCCCGAGACATAGCATCCGTCGCCTACCGGTCAACTCAATCCAACTGGTAGAAGACAATTGGATCACCGATCTGAAGGAGTTCCTCGAGCACGGTCGGCTTCCGGATGACCCTCAACGTGCTCGGAAGGCCAAGCTTAGAGCCCTGAGGTTCCAAGTCTTGGACGGTCGTCTTTATAGGCGATCGTATGGAGGCCCTCTTATGCGTTGCTTGACCGCATTTGAGGCCGATTTGGTCATGAAGGAATTGCACTCTGGTATATGTTCTTCACACCAAGGAGGCCGATCATTAGCCCGTCGTATCATGCTGATCAGGTACTATTGGCCGTCCCTCCAGCTAGACTGCGAAAAGTTAGCTCGGGAATGTGAGACGTGCCAACTGTTCGCCCGGATGCCTGGACGACCGGCAACCTTCTATCAGCCGGTCACGACTGCAATTCCCTTTGCTAGGTGGGGGGTAGACATCTTGGGCCCCTTTCCTCAGCTCTCCGGTTGGAGAAAGTTTGTGATTGTCGCCATCGATTACTTCTCCAAGTGGATTGAAGCCGAGCCGTTAGCCACGATCACATCTCAGTAGTGTGCTCGGTTCCTTTGGCGCAATGTAATTTCCCGCTTTGGCGTGCCTGTACATCTCATCAGCGACAATGGCCGTCAATTCGTAAGCCAATACTTCCAAAACTTCTTGGCCACGATCGGGACGACTCACGTCCGGTCATCGGTGGCTTACCCGCAGGGAAATGGGCAGGTTGAAAATGCTAACCGGACGATTTTGGAAGGTCTGAAAAAGAAGCTACACTCGGCCGGTCGTAGTTGGGCCGATGAGTTGCCATATGTATTGTGGACTTATCGGACGACCCCGAGAGAGGCTACTTTGGAGACCCCTTTCGCCTTGGTTTATGGAGCAGAAGCCCGACTCCCGATCGAGGCTTGGATCCCGACCGATCGAGAGAGAACTTATAACGCAGAGGAGAACGAACATGCGATGGTCGTGGATCTCGATGGGGTCGAAGAGAAGAGAGAGCTAGCCGCTCGGCGTATGGCCGAGTATCAGAAGCGAGTCAAGAGTTCAAAGGACGTCCGGGTCAACCCTCGTTACTTTCAGGTGGGAGATTACGTTCTACGACGAAGGGAGGCCAGTCAACCTTTGGAAGGAGGGAAGCTAGCTCAAAATTGGGAAGGGCCGTACATCATCAGCGCTATCATACGGCCGGGGACATATCGACTGGAGACAACAACCGGTCGGGTAATCGAGGGGACTTGGAATTCCGAGCACCTCGTTATGTTTAGGCATTAGCCTATTTTTTGTAACCTTTGGACGAAGTGAGGACTTGACCTGCGAGTTGGTCCCGGTCGTCATTTGTAATTAAAATTATTGTTGTAAATATTTATTCAACCGCCTGCGAGCGGGAAGGTTTAATGTATATACGATCGGTGATTGCTCGACCGTTTGCATACGGCGGCCCGGTCGGTTATTTCTTGTTACCTTCATTATACGCAGGTTAATCTAGCGTCAAGTTACATCGACCGGGCGAGTCTATCGACCGGTCAAATGCGCTCCTCTTCGACGGACATTTGGGTCACGCCACCGATCGGGAAGGCCAGGAGGTCTCAGCACAATTCCCCGATTCGTCCAACTTCTTTCCACTATCGCACCCACTCGTGCCTCGAAGGTACAATAGTGTGGGGGCTGGGATGAAGGAAATATCTATAGGCCCGTCGCTCGGGAAAAACCCGACCGTGGAGGCTTACCCATTTTCAAAATTTTAACAAGGCCTGGAGATCGGGTAAACCCGTTCGGGTAGGCCAGTTTGACGTCGAAATCTCGGATGCACGACCGAGCCTTAAGGCCATAAGGTCGGGTGTCGAACCGGTCGACTAGTGCATGACCGGGCCAGAAGGCCAAGTGGTCAGGTATTAAGAGAAAATAGACAAGTGACACAAGTTGGACAAAAAGATAATTTTATTAATTGCAAAGAGAATGCCCGGTACAATCTCGGGACCGGGCTCCCGACTAGTGTCACTTACAAAAAGAAGTAAAATCTATTCTACTTCTTCGCCTCGGCATCGCCCTTCTTCGGCAGCTCCGCTCCGCTCGGGGTCGCCACGGCTCCGCTCGCCTTAGTCTGATCTTTCGGCTCGAAAGGCGCCGGCCCCGGGTCGGGTATATCATCAGGGAGAGTAGTTAGGACCAGCTGAAGATCATCCCCTTCGAGGGCTTGTTCCATGATCTTCCGGGTCTGCTCACGCATCTTTCGCTGGCCGGCTTTGTATGCCCACCGGCCAAACGTCCATACCAGCTTCTCCCCGATCTCGGTGCCCCGAACGGACCGGAGAAAACGAGTGCCTGACTCGTTGTCCCGGAAGAGGTGTCGGGCGAGTTCGTCCGGGTTGTTCTGACGAGCCTTCAGCTCGGCCACTTCCCCGACCGCCTGCTGGGCGACCTGCTCCGAGAGATCCCGCTCGGCTTTCACCTTTTTGAGCTCGGCCTCGAGGTCCCGGATCTCCTGTAGTCGCCGATTGGCGACTTTCTTCAAGGCCTCAGCTTCATTGGCCTGTAAGGCCCGCTGTTGAAGGAACTAGGCCGCTCGGGAGATCTGCAGTGCATAAGATGATCGAGTTAGCCGAGTGGAGTTACTTGAAAGAAAGCTTAAAAGAAGGAAATGTGTTTACCTCAGCCAGGTCGTGGCCGATCTTCTCGGCTACCTGGCTCGGGGTCAGCTTCGTGACATCCTCCTTGGCCGGCCCGGCGTTCCCGATCCGGGCGAGGATCGAAGATCCGCCTTTGCTGCCCCCGCCCGAGGGAGTCGGGCTGTGCTGCTCCCGGCGCCGTTTCAGAGTCCCGGTCTCGGAGACGTTCTTCTCCGTCGCCTTCTCCTTCCCCTTCCCGACCGCCACTTGGGCGACCAGGACCTCCGAGGCGTCCACCACGTAGCCTTCAGCCGTGGTGACGGTTGACGCCCCTATGGGTCGGGCGACCGGGACCTCTTTTTCCCCGGCCGGTTTGGCTTGGGTTTTCTTCTTGCCAAGTGAAATCTTGGCCACCGGGCGTAGAGGAATGTCCTCGTCTCCAAAACCGACCATCACTGCAAACAAAAAAACAAAGAGGGTTAGATCGAGTTAAAGGTACAATCGGGATGTAAGGGGTCGGGAAAAAGGGTTAGCTTCAAACCTTTACCCTTCCTTTTGCCCCGAGCGGGCATCCGTGCAATTGTTACACCCGCCGGCTCGGGTTTGTACTTTTCGGTCAGATCGTAGACCGGATCTGGCAGCCGGGCCGTTTTGTAGCTCTCGGGCGATTTGAAGATATGGTACTCGTAAATCTCGCTCGAGATCTTGGTAACGGCATCTATAAGGGCCTGGGTCTCGGTTGGGATGACTTGCTTTCGAAAGCGTTGACTCCAGACCCTCTCGATCGGGAGGATCCACGGATCGTATTTCACTGAAAAGATCCGGTTCTTCCACCCCCGGTTGTTCCCGGGCAGCCCCTCAATCGAGCATTTATCTGCTCGGGACTGGGTCATCAGGAATCCACCCCTGTATGCGGCTGCCAACACTTTCACTTGGTAGACGAAGTTGAAGAGCTCCATGGTGCAGGCCAAGTTGTGCCGACTGCAGATTTGGGGGAAACATGCGATCATCCGGTGCTCGTTCGGGCAGATCTGTCTGGGCATAACCTGGTAGTAGCCCAGGAATGCGGTGAGGAGGCTGGAAAAGGGGAAAGTGATCGGGGCCATTAACGAGTCGTAATGCATCCCGAGCCACTTCCCCCGGTGCCGCTCGATGATATTCCCGAGCTGCCTGCTGGTGTCGAACTCGACCCGACCGGCGAGAGTTGCCGCGATTCTGCTTGCTTCCCCTTTTGTCAGCAAGCTCATCTGGCCTTCGACGCTCTCGCTGTTGAGGAACTCAAACCCGTCGCCGCTTGGCGCCGCCGACCCGGCCGGGTCTTCCTCGACCGCTTCTGCTTCGCCTGCCCGATTGCCCTCTTGGGGCTCGGCTTGAGGGTAATCCCCTATTACCCTCGTAGGCGTTCCCCTGGCATCTTCAGCCGGGGAATTTTGTCCGCTCGTGGACGTGTCATCGCTCCCCGACCCGCTGGTGCTAGACCCCGATCTCCCCGATGAGCTTGATGACCCTTCCGGCTCGGGGGCTCGTTCGGGGATTTGTTGTGGTCGTTGCTCGACCTCCGGAGAATAGGACATGATGTCCACCTCCTCGCTGCTTTGCTCGACCGTGTTGTCGTAGTCTGCGACCGAGACATTCTGGCTATCCGAGTCCAACATGTTTTTCTACCTAAAGGTCGGTCGGGGTTAGTACAGGGCTCGGGAAGTTAGATCGGAGTTAGTCCTACCCTACTCCTATGCAAAGCTAAAAATAAAGCAAAAGATAAGGAGTGGGGAGCTTACCGATTGGAGGTGCTTTGTGAAGAGTCTTGAAATCTGTTGCTTGATTGCCTTGCTGAAATGCTCTGCTCGGGATTCTCTGAGGATACCGATCGAAGCAATAGATTGGAGAAAGTTCAAATGAGGGCCTCAAGGGCTTATTTATAGGAGAGCATTTAGGCGGGAAACGAGTCCACTTGCGTGACACGACCCGCGCTGATTCCGAGGCGACTGTTGCAGTCGCAGAGGCCGGCAGTGACCGACACGTGGCGAGGGAAGGAATGGCAGCTGGCTGGTCGGTTTGATGGCTGACGGTTGGGCTTCTTCATCCCGTCCCGTTTTTTCCCGGACGGTAAAAAAGGCCCGGGCTGGGGGGCTCTTGGTAGGGAATATCCCGACCGACATTATTTTACCCCGGCTGGTCTGCCTTTGTCCTTTTCTTCTTGTCTTTGCAGGTAACAGGTCGGGCTTCTTGTGAAGAACCCGGTCGGGGTCCGACCGGGAGTTGCCCGAGCGGCAGTGTCGACCACCGAGCGGTAGCCCTTCGGCGAGAGAGCTGACAAAGGACACGTGGCGGTTCCTTGCGACGATAGACAGGGCACCCGGGAGGATGACACGTGGTGGCTACGTGGGGAGCATGCCGAACAACCGGATTTGTGTCTCCGGCGCAGCGGCTATAAATACCCACAGTAGCTACAGTGTGAGGGACTTTTGGACGATCGATAGGTTGTTGTTAGAGAATCCCGACCGCAGCCAGTCGGTACTCAGAGCAACCAAGTAGATTGTACTTAGGGTCTTCACCGTGATCAATAAAGATATTTACTTGCTTTATTTGGTCTCATGTTTGTTTAATTATTGCTTACGTAGTAATTAGCAGTATCAAATATTATTTTATATTCCTCTTGTAATAAGTTATTTAATATGTGGTGATAGACTAGTCAGCTTAGAATAGTCTATTAGTCAGGAGACTTTTACGTGTAGCATTTATCTTTAGTATTAGTCTCTCTCTGTAACTGTTTTGGAATTGAATCACATTTCATCTTGGGATAAGCATAATCAGGGTCTCATAAATATTATTAGGAAGAGTGCCCGTCTCCACTGCTGTCTTCACCATTTTAAAAACATCGTCCCCCACCGTGTCCCACATTTGCTGGTAGAACGCCGCATGTAGCCCGTCTGGCCCAGGTGCCTTCATCGGGCTCATGTAAAATGTGGCCGCCTTAACCTCATCCTTCGTAACCTGCCTATTGAACCGCTAACAAACGTCAGGCGGAAGAATGGGAAAGAAACCCCGGGGGGGGCATCGTTGGAGCTCGCCGGTAAGTCGTTCTTAAACAAGTTGGTATAGAAGCCCTGGACATGCTGCTGGAGGAGGTCTTCTTCGAAAATCCATTCACCAGAGCTCGTCTGTAAACCACTAATTTTGTTTCGGGCTCTACGCACCATCGTCGCCGCGTGGTAGAACTTGGTATTTCGGTCCCCGGACACAATCCAATCTTCCCGAGAACGTTGGTACCACATAATGTAACACCCCGTGTTACGACCCTAAACTAAATTAATTAATTAACTACTCACCCTCAAAAGGGAATTAAAATCCATTAATTAGCTAAAGAGGGGTCCACCATAGTCCATGGGCCCTTATCCCTAAATCCAACCCTTAGTCCTATAGGAAATAGAATTAGCTAAGCCCATACCATTTAGATCCTAAATAGGACTCTTAGATATATAAATAGGGACATACGAGGCACCTAGAACTCACACCACAAATAATCTCTCACCACACAAGAAGTTCCAAGAATTCCCTTAGGAAAAATCAAGAAAGGAGAAATCTTAAAGAAAGACCCTTCATAGCCAAGGAAATTAATTAAGGCTAAGAGGTAACCCATGTCTCAACAAAACCTATATGCTTGTGTCTTGATTAATTCCTCTATGCTATTTGTGATATATTCTTGATGATTGATAGGATGATTTATGTGTATTCATGATAATATTGATGATCTTGATGTTGAAAAGAGGTTCTTGATATTGATGCGATGATTCTTGACAAATCTTGATATTTCTTGATGTTAAAGATAAATTGTGATTTTGATGATTTGGGAGGAATTAGAGCCCTAGGGTGGATTGGGTAATTGTGTTGTAATGTTCTTGATATATATATTTAGGTGGGAATTCGCATGTTCGGGTGTCGTTTATATTTAGAAGTCGTGATAGGATGAGTCCTACGTGATTCTTGCTTTTGATCTGTTAATTGCCTACGTGGTGTCGTTATTTGCGTTTAAAAGTGTCTAAGCATGGTTTCGGGTTCCACAAAAACTCCCAGGACGAATATATGAGAAAAGAGTCAGTGGGGGGGTAGGTGGGGGTAGGGGAACCTGCCACTTACCCGCTGCCCGAAGGACACCGCCCGGCAGCGGGCAGCCATCGGGCAGCCGCCTGCCCGCCGGCAACCCGCTGCCCGGAACAGTGCCCTCCAGCGGGCAGCCGGCGGGTGACCCCCACCCACTGGCTACCCGCTGTTCCGTACCCCACCCCGGGCCTTTGGCTTCCCCGTTTGATGTTCCCCGCTCCCCCATGGTGTCCCAACGGACCCCGTTTGTCGTGCTTGAGTCTAGTTTGATATTTTGGGTACCATTCATAGGTTAAATGAGTCTTAGGAATTGCATGCGAGTGGAATTGGTAACCCGTTGGCCTAGGTGGAAGTTGTATGAACCCTTAGGACTATTCTTAGTATGTGAATGACCACACGTAAGTTTATTTATATGTGTTTCCCCTCCCAATATGCTATTACGTGCTCCTATGTGATATATGTTGCATGATCCCCCATTTTGGTTACATACCAATTGGGTGATTCCCGGACTGAGGTTCGGAAGTCAGCTGAAGGCCGAATGGATTGTTCCCGGACTAAAGGTTCGGAAGTGGCTGATGGCCAAATGGATTGTTCCTGAGCTAAGGCTAAGAAGTTGGCTAAAGGCCAAATTGATTCACTTCTTGGGCTGCGGTCCACATGGGCCTCGGTGCTATGACCCACCGACCTGGACGGGGCAGGCGGTGTGTAGGGCCAATAAGCCGAGGAAGGCTGTAGTCCACCGACCTGAGTAATCAGGTGGTGTGTAGGGCTACGGCTGGCTACGATCCACCGAATGATGGGACAGCGGTGTGTAGGGCCGTAGTCTCCGAGGATCTTCGCCCACCGATTGAGTCTCGCTCAGCGGTGTGTCGGGCTAGATCCGCTACGGTCCATCGATTGTACGCATCAACGGTGTGTAGGGTCGTAAGTCCCCCCTTGTAAAGGGGATCCTGGTCCACCAACTGTGCGCGTCAGCGGTGTGTTGGATTGTGGTCTGACGTTGAGTTCGTCAGCGGTCCTCTATGGGTTGGTTGTGATCAACTCCCTTCATGCCACGGTATGAGGTAGGGTGCTGCGGGGCCGTGTTAATGCTATACGCATTAACCCTCATGTTCGGGGCATGCGATTGGTCCAGTGGCGCCAGAGCAGTGTGATTGAGTGTCACAAATGATGATTGAATGATAATTGAATGATGATTGAATGATGATTGAATGATGATTAGAATGATTATTAAATGATGACTTGATTGATGTGGACATAGACTGTGACCTTAGTTGCATATCCTTTATGATGATTCTATTATTATTGTGTGTGTGCTTACCCTATTTGCTGAGTCCGTTCCTGGTTTTGAAACTAGTGTCTCTTAAGTATATATCTTCTGCTTCAAAATGATTTTTGTATGTCTATATATATTTATCTATAATGTATTTCAACGCGTTGGAGTGGGTTACCAGCATCTCTCGCTGAACAGATATATTTGGCTTTCAGGCACAGCTGAGTAGACACCGGAGCGTGCTAGAGACCTGAAGCGTAGAGTAGTTAGTTTCCCCTTTTCGGCCTGCGTGCCATGTTCATGTACTGACTTTACTTTGAGGATTTTAGTTAGTTTGCCTGTGCACCTGAGCTCTCTAACTCAGGTGTGGCATAGCACCCCGTACTCTTATGTTTACTTTTGCGACTTAATGAGAAATTACCTTTGTTATATAAGTTTTAAAAGTTTCAAAATTCCGGGGTGTTACAGTTGGTATCAGAGCCTAAGTTTGATCCAAGGATAGGACCCTTATGGACCAGACCTTAGGACATTACACTGGAACTCTAGGTATTTAGGAACATAGGACTCCGGAATCTTAGGACGCGCGACGAGATTGTGAAGCCTACACATAACCTCCCCTCACTTTAAATCCCTCCCTAATTTAAAGAACTCCCCTTCACTTATCACACCAAGGTAAGAGTACAACTCTCTAAATCATTATAAACATTGGCTCTATAGATCAAGCAACATGGCACCAAACAGAAAACAATCAAGGACTCCGGAACCCGCCACAAACCCTATAACAACTCACCCAGGTCGCCCAAGAACCAAGCGACGTAGTCCTCCGCAACAACAGGCCACCACCCCCTCCACCAAATGCAAACGCAGAAGTCGCCCGACAAGTTTTAAGCCATCGGCCACCCACGTTCTCGGGAGAAAAAGATCCCGCCGCCCTCGAAGAATGGATACGAACCTTCGACAAGATTCTGAGGTTGGTAGAATGCCAGGAAGAATGACATGTAGAGATAGCCTCGTTCTACTTCGGACACGAGGCAGACCTTTGGTGGATCCACGAGGGACCCACTTACAGACAAGAACCAGGATTCAACTGGGAAAACCTGAAAACACGCCTGCGAGAATGATTCTACCCGACGCATGTAAAAGCTTCTATGCACGAGGAGTTCCTCCACCTAAAACAAGGAACAACTACCATCACGGAATACTATAAACGATTCCTCGAACTGGCACGCTTCGCGCCAGAGCTAGTCCCCACAGAATCAACCAAAATAGAAAGGTTTATATCGGGTCTCAACTTCGAAGCCCGAAAAGCACTAATAGTAAGCGGACCCCGGACCCTCAACGAAGCTTACTCCAGTGCCGCCAATCTCTACAGAATCCAACTGCTACAACGTGGGGTTCAAGATCAGATTCGAAATAGGAACACAGGAGGAGGGGCACCACCAATGAAAAAAACGAGAACCGACACCAACACAAGGCCAAGCAACCCCGCTGGACAGAGGCCACCCCCAAGAAACAAAGAAGCTAATACAGGGGGCTTCCCTTGCCCAAAATTCCACCAAAACCATAGGGGCAGGGACTGCATGGGGAATCCCTTACGATGCTTCAACTGTGGGAAGGAAGGGCACAAAGCCTTCTACTGCACTCAACCCTCGAGCTCACGCCCTATGGCCACAGGCCAACACGGAGGCGCAAACAATCAAGGAAATTACAGTGCCCCCGGAAAAATATTCGTCATGAGCCGCACGCAAGCCGAACTCGAGGACGAAGGCAACCCCGACGAAGGAAACGTGGCCCTAGAAGACGAAGATCACGCAAATCCACCAGAAGAAAACCAAGGAGATGAGTTTTGTTTAGGATAAATTGATGAACCCCCTGTAACCACCCTCGTAGTAAAATTACTTGTTTAGCTTAGCTACATCGGAATTATTATAAATAAAATCAAAATAACTTAGCATAAGGAGAGACTACCCACAACAACAACAAAAATGACCAAACCAATCTTCTACCACTAGAAGACAAAAGAAGGAAAAAAACAAAGAGTACACAACAAAAGAGACCAATATTACTAATGGGAATTAAACCTTAAACCTCCCACTTGTAAGCCCAAGCACCTAACTACTAAGCCTTGAGTGTTTCTTGAAACCTCAAGGGAACAAACCCTTCTTTAACCCCTATAAATCCCTAGAAACACCAAAACCCCCAAATCAAAAACCCTTCTTCTCCTTCTTCTTCTTCCTCTCCCTCTCTCTCTCTCTCTTCCTTCCCCACTCATTCCACCACCACACCACAACCACCCCATCACCCCAACAAACCACCCCATCAACCGCCGTCACCGACCGACCCACCGGTGACCACCCAGAACAGCGCCCACCGCCGTCACCCCGGAGGCCGCCCGCAACGCCGCCACTTCCCGTCGACCACCCGAACCTCCCCCGCTGCCACACACCACCACTGCCGCATCACCCGGGCTCCACCTTGGACCACCACTACCTCGCCGAGCATCTCCGCCGCCTCGCCAAGACAAACCACGCCGAGAGCCGTCGTCGTCGGAGGAGCCGTACCACCGGAACCCTCGCCGGAATCTCACCGGAGCTCGCCGGAAAGTTCACCGGAAAAACGTTATCTAGAAGAAAATACAAAAGGAAAAAGAATGCCGAAAAAGCCTCTAGGAATCCGAACCCCGGATTGGAACGACGCGGATTACACAGTGATCAGAGGTAAAGCCCTCGAACCCGACCAATTCTCTCCGGAGTTGGTCGATATGCTTAAATTTCAAGGACACTTGGACACGTACCTCACCATTAAAGGGGATACATACCCCGAATTGGTCAAAGTGTTCTATCATCACTTGGTAGCCGTTAAGCGGGGCGATAAACTAGAAATCACAGCTAAAGTCCGAGGCAAGGAAATCATACTTTCCGAAGGACGCTTGGCCAAACTCTTAAAACTGATCACCACGGGTGTGTCAGACTACGACCGGAAAGGATGGATTGGTACCCAAAACACGGGGTACAAGGACTACCTCGGGTACGTACTCGGGAGAGAAGAAGGTTTCACTTTGGCCACTCGGCCAAACAAGAAATGGTTAATCGCGGAGCAAAAGATTCTAGTCGTGATTGTGACCGATAGCCTGTTGCCCACAAATAACAAGAGCAAGGACGTGAGAAGCTTAGAATGCACTTTTGCTTACCTCCTAAAACACAAAATCAAGTTCAACCTACCGGCACTTATATTGAAACACATGGAGTTTTGCAAAACTAGCAAACGGCTTAGCCTACCCAACGGGATGATCCTAAGTTGGATCATGGAGAAAAAGGGGGTAGACCTGAGCCACACCGAGGTCAAGACTGCAAACGGCATGGTTTTCAATGCCCAGAATCTCCGTCGCAACGATATCTACTACATCGAAGGGGGATAATACATCACCCTCGAGGAGGTTTGCCTTAAACCTGAAGAGGAACGGAGGGAGTTGGTTGACCAACTAGATATCTCTAACAAGAAGTTTAAACGGGCAATGCAAGAATGTGGGGGAAATGAGGAACAAGAGGAGGATAGCGAGCCCGAACCACCGGCTCCCACACAAGCAAGGAGAAACCAGGGGGGCCAAAACGAAGAAACCACCAACGAGCGCATCCTCGCACAACTCACCCGACAGAACCAAATCATGATTGAAGGGTTCTCAGCCCTAATCCACGCAACACGCGCCTTAGATCAGAGGGTGGCAGTAATCGATACCACCCTGGGCACTCGCGGGGCATCCAGCTCGGGAGCAGGAAACCAAGGTAGACTCGAACTCTCCAATCACCACTTCACCAGAAATCCAGTCTACCCCAGCAGAGACAATGCGCGAGGCCACACTTCCTAATCGGGAGGCCAAAATACGCGACGTCCCGGGGTGAAAGAATGGATCCATGCACCGGCTTCGGGGACGAAGCCTCCTGTAAGGGGGGGGGGGGAGAGTGTAACACCCCATGTTACGACCCCTAAACTAAATTAATTAATTAACTACTCACCCTCAAAAGGGAATTAAAATCCATTAATTAGCTAAAGAGGGGTCCACCATAGTCCATGGGCCCTTATCCCTAAATCCAACCCTTAGTCCTATAGGAAATAGAATTAGCTAAGCCCATACCATTTAGATCCTAAATAGGACTCTTAGATATATAAATAGGGACATACGAGGCACCTAGAACTCACACCACAAATAATCTCTCACCACACAAGAAGTTCCAAGAATTCCCTTAGGAGAAATCAAGAAAGGAGAAATCTTAAAGAAAGACCCTTCATAGCCAAGGAAATTAATTAAGGCTAAGAGGTAACCCATGTCTCAACAAAACCTATTTTCTTCGCTATAAACTCCTTCCCTGGCCTCCTTCTATATGCTTGTGTCTTGATTAATTCCTCTATGCTATTTGTGATATATTCGTGATGATTGATAGGATGATTTATGTGTATTATTGATAATCTTGATGATTTTGATTTTGAAAAGAGGTTCTTGATATTGATGTGATGATTCTTGACAAATCTTGATATTTCTTGATGTTAATGATAAATTGTGATTTTGATGATTTGGGAGGAATTAGAGCCCTAGGGTGGATTGGGTAATTTTGTATTAATGTTCTTGATATATATTTGGGTGGGAATTCGCATGTTCAGGTGTCGTTTATATTTAGAAGTCGTGATAGGATGAGTCCTACATGATTCTTGCTTTTGATCTATTAATTGCCTACGTGGTGTCATTATTTGCGTTTAAAAGTGTCTAAGCATGGTTTCGGGTTCCCCAAAGGCTCCCAGGACGAATATATGAGAAAAGAGTCAGTGGGGGGTAGGTGGGGGTAGGGGAACCTGCCACCTACCCGCTGCCCGAAGGACACCGCCCGGCAGCGGGCAGCCGCCTGCCCGCCGGCAACCCGCTCCCTAGAACAGTGCCCTCCGGCGGGCAACCTGCGGGTGATCCCTACCCACCGGTTACCCGCTGGTCCGTACCCCACCCTGGGCCTTTGGCTTCCCCGTTTGATGTTCCCCGCTCCGCCATGGTGTCCCAACAGACCCCGTTTGTCGTGCTTGAGTCTAGTTTGATATTTCGGGTACCATTCATAGGTTAAATGAGTCTTAGGAATTGCATGCGAGTGGAATTGGTAACCCGTTGGCCTAGGTGGAAGTTGTATGAACCCTTAGGACTATTCTTAGTATGTGAATGACCACACGTAAGTTTATTTATATGTCTTTCCCCTCCCAATATGCTATTACGTGCTCTTATGTGATATGTGTTGCATGATCCCCCACTTTGGTTGCAGACCAATTGGGTGATTCCCGGACTGAGGTTCGGAAGTCGGTTGAATGCCGAATGGATTGTTCCCGGACTAAAGGTTCGGAAGTGGCTGAAGGCCAAATGGATTGTTCCTGAGCTAAGGCTCAGAAATTGGCTAAAGGCCGAATTGATTCACTTCTTGGGCTGCGGTCCACATGGGCCTCGGTGCTATGACCCATCGACCTGGACGCTCCAGGCGGTGTGTAGGGCCAATAAGCTGAGGAAGGCTGTAGTCCACCGACCTGAGTAATCAGGCGGTGTGTAGGGCTACGGCTGGCTACGATCCACCGAATGATGGGACAGCGATGTGTAGGGCTGTAGTCTCCAAGGATCTTCGCCCACTAACTGAGTCAAGCTCAGCGGTGTGTCGGGCTTGATCCGCTACGGTCCACCCACTGTACACATCAACGGTGTGTAGGTTCGTAAGTCCCCCCTTGTAAAGGGGATCACGATCCACCGACTGTGCGCGTCAGCGGTGTGTCGGATTGTGGTCCGACGTTGAGTTCGTCAGCGGTCCTCTATGGGTTGGTTGCGATCAACTCCCTTCATGCCGCGGTATGAGGTAGGGGGCTGCGGGGCCGTGTTAATGCTATACGCATTAACCCTCATGTTCGGGGCATGCGATTGGTCCTGTGGCGCCAGAGCAGTGTGATTGAGTGTCACAAATGATGATTGAATGATAATTGAATGATGATTGAATGATAATTGAATGATGATTGAATGATAATTGAATGATGATTGAATGATAATTGAATGATGATTGAATGATGATTGAATGATGATTAGAATGATGATTAAATGATGATATGATTGATGTGGACATAGACTGTGACCTTAGTTGCATATCCTTTATGATGATTCTATTTTTGTTGTGTGTGTGCTTACCCTATTTGCTGAGTCCGTTCCTGGTTTTGAAACTAGTGTCTCTTAAGTATATATCTTCCTGCTTCAAAATGATTTTTGTATATCTATATATATATCTATCTATAATGTATTTCAACGCGTTGGAGTGGGTTACCAGCATCTCTCGCTGAACAGATGTATTTGGCTTTCAGGCACAGCTGAGTAGACACCGGAGCGCGCTAGAGACCTGAAGCGTAGAGTAGTTAGCTTCCCCTTTTCGGCCTGCGTGCCATGTTCATGTACTGACTTTACTTTGAGGATTTTAGTTAGTTTGCCTGTGCACCTGAGCTCTCTAACTCAGGTGTGGCATAGCACCCCGTACTCCTATGTTTACTTTTGGGACTTAATGAGAAATTACCTTTGTTATATAAGTTTTAAAAGTTTCAAAATTCTGGGGTGTTACACATAAGCTCCTCTTGATACAGAACATCCTCAAGGTCAGCTTTTAATTTTTTCTTGAGTTTACAAAGACCTCTGTGAAAGGAGTTCGCCATAGCTCGTTGTATCCCTCCAATCCGAGATAACAGAATTTTCTTCCTAGCTGCTATACTCCCAAACACTTCCTTGTTCCAAGTAGCCAGGCCTTTCTGGATAGACTGTATGTTTTCGGTTATGCTCAACGCTGGGCTCCAAGACCGATTAACCGCTTCACTAAAACCACCATGAGTGAACCAGGCGGCCTGGAGTTTAAATTGGCTCCTGGTATTCCTTCTAATCCCCGTGTCAGTGCAAATTAAAAGGGGCGCGTGGTCAGAACAAACTCTCGGCAGGTGTTGGACGAAAGCATCATGAAAGTACTGTCTCCAATCTACGGTGCACAGGGCCCGGTCAAGCCGGGCTCCTTTGATTGTAGAATTTTCAGCCCCTCTAACCCATGTGAGGCGAGGTCTGCTGAACCCCATATCGATCAGGCCTTCACTATCAATCCAGTTTACAAAGTTTGTGTAACACCCCGAAATTTTGGAACTTTTAAAACTTATATATTAACGGTAAATCCTCATTAAATCCCGAAATGTAATATGAGAATATGGGGGGCTATGCCACACCTGAGTTAGAGAACACAGGTGCACAGGCAAACTAACTAAAATCCTTAATAATGTCAATACATGAGCATGGCACGCAGGCCGAAAGGGAAACTAGCTACTCTACGCTGCAAATCTCTAGCGCGCTCCAGTGTCTACTCATCTGTGCCTGAAAGCCAAATATATATGTTCAGCGAGAGATGCTGGTAACCCATTCCAATGCGTTGAAATACATTATAGACAGATATATATAAATATACGAAAATCATTTTGAGGCAAGAAGATATATGTACTTAAGATACACTAGTTTTAAAACCAGGGATGGACTCGACAGATAGGGATAACACATCATACAGTAATAGATAGTATAGATAACATTATAAAGAATACGCAATCAAGGTCACCGTTTCACTTTCCAATTTCATCACATCATCACTCATTCATCATTCATAGCACATAATCCTTGATGGCGCCACAGGACCAATCGCATGCCCCGAACATGAGGGTCAATGCTTATAGCATTAACACGGCCCCGCAGCACCCTACCTTAGTACCGCAGTACGAGGGGAGTTGATTGCAACCAACCCTTTGAGAACCGCTGACGAACTCAACGTCGAACCACGATCCGACACACCGCTGACGCACCCAGTCGGTGGACCGCGATCCCCTTTACAAGGGGGGACTTACGACCCTACACACCGCCGATCGGTGGACCATAGCGGATCAAGCCCGACACACCGCGGAGCTATACTCAGTCAGTGGGCGAAGATCCTCGGAGACTATGGCCCTACACACCGTCGTCCCATCACTCGGTGGATCGCAGCCAGCCGTAGCCCTACACAGTGCCTGATTACTCGGATCGGTGGACTACAGCCTTCCTCGGCTTATTGGCCCTACACACCGTCCTGGCGCGTTCAGGTCCGGTGGGTCATAGCACCGAGGCCCATGTGGACCGCAGCCCAAGAAGTGAATCACTGACCGCAGCCAGGAGAATGAACCGCAGCTCATAAGTAACCAATTTGACCGCAGCCAACTTCTAAACAGCATCTCAGGAACATCCCATTTGATCGCAACCAAATTGGGGCATCATGCATCACATAACACATAGTAGCACGTAGTAGCACATAGGGAGGGGAAAGACATATAAATAAACTTACGTGTGATCATCCTATGACTCATTTATCCTACGAACGGTAATTGAAATATCAAACTAGACTCGAGTACGACAAACGGGGTCCGTTGGGACACCATGGGGAGCGGGGAACATCAAACAGGGAAGCCGAAGACCCGGGGTGGGGTACGGGCCAGCGGGTAGCCGGTGGGTGGGGGTCACCCGCCGGCTGCCAGCCGGAATTCACTGTTCCGGCAGCGGGTTGCCGGCGGGCAGGCGACTGCCCGGCGGCTACCCGCTGCCCGACGGTGATTTCTGGGCAGCGGATATGTGGCGGGTTCCCCTACCCCCACCTACCCCCCACTGACTCATTTACCATAATTTCGTCCCGGGGACCTTCGTGGAACCCGAAACCATGCTTAGACACTTTAAAACGCAATTAACGATAACATGTTGGCAATTAACAGATCAAAAGCAAGAATCATGTAGGACTTATCCTATTACGACCTGTAAATATAAATAACACCCGAACATGCGAATTCCCGCCCAAATATAAATCAAGAACATCGCAATACAAATTCCTAATCCAACCTAGGGCTCTAATCCCATCCCAATCTTCAAGAACATGTTTCATCTTTCACATCGAGAACTATCAAGATTCGTCAAGAATTATCACACCAAAAATCAAGACTTCTTTTCAACATCAAGATCATCAAGAAAGCATATAGATCATATTATCAATCATCAAAAACATAACACAATTACCGTAGAAGAATTCACCAAGACACGAGAATATAGAGGGAGGCCAAGGTAGGAGATCATAGCGAAGAAAATAGGTTTTGTTGAGACATGGGTTACCTTTTAGCCTTAATTAATTTCCTCGGCTATGAAGGGTCTTTCTTTAAGCTTTCTTCTTTCTTGATTTCTCCTAAGAGGATTCTTGGAACTTCTTGTGTGATGAGAGATTATTATGGTGTAAGATCTTGGAACCAAGAAGTGGTGGATATAGTGAATTGCTCTTGGAGATAAGAGCAAGTGGAGTAGGAGGATTACACCACCTCGCGAACCACTATAATTGCCTTGTGTTCTTTACTGCTTTCTTTACTTACTGCTCTTTACATAATTGCTCTACACGAGATATACTGCTCACACAATCTCACACACACTTTTTGTTTATTTAATTCCGCTGTGCACCATACTCTACCAATCTAGTTAAGAGTTTTGGTTTATCTCTGGCTTAGCAATTGTTCTGCTGTGCGAAAAAGTTTGAAAGTCTATTCACCCCCCCCCCCCCCTCTAGACTTTCACCTTACCTCTTTTGGGACCAACAATTGGTATCAGAGCCTGTAGCCTATTTGAGTCAGTTTATACCGACCTTTGGTATTAAAACACGTTACCTAATTGGGTTAACTGTTTTTGACTGCTAGGCTGATCCATTATACAAAGTGTGTGAATTGGATTAATCTTTCATATCTCTTGTGATGATGATGAAGAAAGATTTAGCTCAAAATCTATTATTCTCACTTGATAAATTTGATTATTGGAAAGTTCGTATGCAGGTACATTATCGGCTTTACACGATGAAATGTGGGAAGTTATTTCCACTGGCCCTATCGAAATATTAAAAGTCAATACGGCATTTGTTATATCCCCAGATGTTCCACAGTACGTACAAAAGCCTAAACCGGAATGGACATCGGACGATAGAACGCGGAATAATCTTGACAATATTGCCAAGGATATTCTATTCAAAGCCGTTGATGATACAATATTTCCGAAGATCCGAAAGTGTGCTACTGCTAAAGAAATATGGGAAACTCTCATCAAGATTGGCGAAGGAGATGAACAAGAAAAAGACAATAAGCTCACAATCGCCATGAAGAAGTTTGAAGATTTCAAAATGCTCTCAAATGAAAGTGTTGCAGACATGGAAGCTCGAATGATCAAAGTTCTTGGAGAGATTAGTGATCTTGGCAAAAATATTAGCCAAAAGGAAATTAATCTCAAAATCCTACGAGGCTTACCATCTGCATGGGATATGAAGGAAATTAATCTTAAGAATGTTGTCAACAGACAAATTATTTAGTGATCTAAAAGCATATGAGTTCGAAATGAAGGCCAAAGATGATGATGTTCATGAAGCTCGAAATGCTGCTCTAATGGCCGAACAACCGTCAACCTCCAGGTCAGTAGAAAATAATGTTGATTTTATGACTGACGAACAGTTTGCTCTTTTTGTGAAAAGATTTAAAAGGTTTATGCGAAAAGGAGACAAAAAAAAAATTCTGCTCGTGGAAAATTCGTCTCTCGCACCCCACAAGAAGAAAAAGTCGAAGAAAACAACAATTTGTGCTACAATTGCCGCAAACCCGAACATTTTAAATAAATTGTCCATATCCGATCGTTAGCAAGTATCAAGGAAAAAATGTTGAATCTACGCCGAACAAATCCGAAAGCAAAAGGTTCAAGCGCGACAAAAGAAAAGCTCTCGTTAGCAACGAACCAAACGAAAATGATGATTCGGAGGATTCATCATCAAGCGATGAAAGTTCATGTTCGGATGATGATACGGTGCTAGTATGCAAATCAATTGAGTTGAGTACAAGTGAAGATTGTTTTATGGCTCTCGGAGCAGAGGAAGAAGAGGTAACATCTAATTCTTTCAATTCTGTTAATTCTTCTTTTTCTCGTGAATCTATTGATAAGAGATTATGCTCACTCATCCTCAACTCAAGAAGCGCAATAATGTTCTAATTCTTGAAAAAGAAGAAATGAATAAAAAATTGCAAGATGCTTTACTTGAAGTGAGTAAATTGAAGAATGAAAATATTCATTTTCAAGAAGAGTGTAAAGCAAGAGAGGTTAAAGAACATAACCTTCGGGCAACCATTGCTACGTTCACTAATTCGTCTAAAATAATAGATAAAATGGTGAGCATGCAAAAGCCATCAGGAGATAGAACCGGAATCGGTTATGACTCCACATGTTCTCAAACCCCTCAAAATCTGACTAATTCTACTGCTACTTGAAATAATAAAGTTCAAGTGGTAAAATTTGTTAAAAGTCAGAATAGCACAATGAGACAAGGACTTGGCTATCATGAAAAAGCAAAGTTGAATGTTGAAAGGCCGAAACAATTCAATTACACGGTAAACCAACAAAAATTCCTCAAGCAAAGATATGCCAAAGAGTCAAGTGCAAAAAGATTTCATAGAAAAGAGGGAAGCTTTTCTAGAAATAAAGTTGGGAGATTTTATCCCACTCAAAAGGATTGGTTGTGCAATAGATGTAATGCTTTTTATAGACCAAAGCAACCATTCTCTTCCCAAGTGCCAAAATATAAAAATGTTTTTCAAAATCCGGCACCAAAAATATTTTCAAAAGTGAGTTATGATTATCATGTCTCAAATGGTTACAAATCGCCTCATCTTAATTCAATAAGATCTAGGTGGGTTTGGTTACCAAAAATCACTAATAGTAAAGGACCCAAGCAAGTATTGGTACCTAAAGTTAATTAATCTTTTTTGCAGGATGTTTGGTACATCGATAGTGGTTGCTCACGCCACATGACTAGAAATAAATCATATCTAGTGAATTTCAAAGAAATCGATGGACCAAAAGTTATATTCGGAGGAAATCAAAATTATGGAATTACAAAAGGAGTTGGCATGATCAAGAAAAATGGATTAAAGATTGAAGATGTTTCTTTCGTTGAAGGCTTAAAATTCAATTTGTTGAGCACTAGTCAATTTTGTAATAAAGGCTATCTTGTAGAATTTTCTAAAGATAATTGCCTAATAAAAAATGAGCTCACAAATGATGTAGTTCTCTCTGGAAAAAGGCGAAAGAACATGTATGTTGTTGATTGGAGTACAAGCAAAGATTCATTGTGCTTAATGGCCAGAAATTCGAATGAAACTAATTGGAAATGGCACAGAAAGCTCAACCACTTAAACTTCAAGACTATCAATCAACTTGCAAAGAAGAATCTAGTTGAAGGCTTGCCAGATATTATCTTCAAGAAGGACCAAGTGTGTGATGCATGCCAACGCGGAAAACAAATCAAATCATCATTCAAATCAAAGACACACGAGTCAACGTCAAGACCGCTAAGCTTACTACATATGGACTTATTTGGATCGGTTGATCCAATAAGTGTAAGTGGTAAGAAATATACTCTCGTTGTTGTTGATGATTTTTCTAGGTACACTTGGGCCGTGTTTCTCAAGAAGAAAAATGAAGTTGAGCAAGTTCTACCGACACTGTTGAAGCAACTACAAAATGAGAAAGAATTGCAAATATCAAAAATACGAACGGATCGCGGAACAGAGTTCGTGAATGGAGTTATACAAGCTTTTTGCAATTCACATGGAATTTCACATCAATTATCTGCCGCAAGAACACCGCAACAAAACGGTGTTGCCGAAAGAAGAAATCGGACGCTCAAAGAAGCCGCACGAGTGATGATTAGTGCTGCCGGTCTCCCGAAACGATATTGGGCGGAAGCTATCAACACTGCTTGCTACACGCAAAATCGAAGCATGATCCATAAGCAGTATAAGAAGACGCCATACGAGCTATATAAAGGGAGAAAACCAAATATTGGTTATTTTCATATTTTTGGATGTAAATGTTTTATTCATATTAATGATAAATTGCATCTTAAAGCTTTTGATGAGCGTGCAGATGAAGGAATTTTTCTAGGATATTCGACTACCAGCAAGGCGTTCAGAGTTTTGAATAAAAGATCAATGGTGGTTGAAGAATCCATACACGTGGTATTTGATGAAAAATCACAAATAAAAAATGATGCTCTGGGCGAGGAATTCGAACAAAATGGTAACAAGTGTCATATTGATTTTTGTGATACTAATGATACGTGTATAGATGATGTTTTGCAGGGAATGGATGAGTTGGAAATTAATTTTCTAGAAAATTCCATCCCTCATCCAGAAGAAGTTGGAAACTCTTTTAATAATAATTTTGGAAGTGAAGCCGCACGTGAGAATGGAGATGCAGTACGGGTTGAGGTTGGTGATCCAATTAGTAATCAAGTTACAGGTGAAGTTGATGGTCAATTCCAAAATGAATTAAATGTGGAAATTCGAACCAACACTGCCAGTACACAACTAATGGATCCACCAGTACCATGCACCCATTTGAACCAGATTTAAGATGGCTCAAAAATCACCCTCCAGAATTAATTATTGGGAATATTCATGAAGGCGTGAAAACAAGATCATCTACCATGGAAGCATTGTTCACGTGTTATCTATCTCAAATTGAACCAAAAGAAGTTGACGAAGCTCTCAATGATCCGGATTGGATACATGCTATGCAAGAAGAGCTCGATCAATTCAAAAGAAATGATGTTTGAGAACTTGTTCCAAGGCCGGCGAACCACAACATTGTAGGAACCAAATGGGTCTTCCAGAACAAAGCAAACGAAGAAGGCGTGATTGTTAGGAATAAAGCAAGGCTCGTTGCAAAAGGATACTCTCAAGAAGAAGGAATAGATTTTGATGAAACTTTTGCACCGGTGGCCCGACTTGAAGCAATCAGAATTTTCCTAGCCTACGCTGCACACAAAGATTTCACCGTTTATCAAATGGACGTGAAAAGCGCATTCTTGAATGGTCTACTCGAAGAAGAAGTTTATGTCGAACAACCCCCATGTTTTGAGGTAAAAGGCGAAGGTGATAAAGTTTACAAACTTAAAAAGGCATTGTATGGGTTGAAACAAGCACCTCGAGCTTGGTATGATACTTTGTCAATGTTCTTGATAAGCTGTGGATTCACCAAAGGCCTTGTTGTCAAAACTTTATTTAGAATTCAAGATGGTGATCATATTTTATTAGTGCAAATATATGTTGATGATATTATTTTTGGAAACACTAACAATTCTTTGTGTGAGAAATTTTCGAAGCTTATGCAGAATAAATTCGAAATGAGCATGATGGGTGAATTGAATTACTTCTTGGGCTTACAAGTTAAACAACTGAAAGAAGGAATATTCATCAATCAAGCAAAGTACACCCGCGACTTGATAAAGAAGTTTGGCCTTGATGGAAAATCCTCGATCAAAATTCCAATGAGCACATCAATAAGGCTGGACAAAGATGAAGATGGAAAGGATGTCGATCAAACAAAATATAGAAGAATGATTGGTTCTCTTCTATATCTTACTGCAAGCAGGCTGGACATTTCTTATGCTGTGGGAGTGTGTGCAAGATTCCAAGCAAATCTAAAAGAAAGCCACCTCACCGCAACAAAGAAGATCATACGATATCTGAAAGGCACAATCAATGTTGGATTGTGGTATCCAAAAGGTACAGATTTTACTCTAACGGGTTTTTCAGATGCGGATTTTGCAGATTGCAAAATTGTAACACCCCGTGTTACGACCCCTAAAACCAATTAATCATTTAACCAATTATCCAAAGAAAGAATTAAATTACAATAATTAATTTGGAAAAGGCCCACCATAGTCCGTGGGCCCTCACCCCTAAAACCCAACTCCTAGCCCTAAAAGGAATAGAATTAGCTAGCCTATAGCATTTAGATCCTAATTAGGACTCCTAGGTATATAAATAGGGGACATAAGAGGCACCTAGAACCCCACCACAATAATCTCTCACCACACAAGAAGTTCCAAGAATTTCCTTAGGAGAAATCAAGAAAGAAGAAAGCTTAAAGAAAGACCCTTCATAGCCAAGGAATTAATTAAGGCCAAGAGGTAACCCATGTCTCAACAAAACCTATTTTCTAAGCTCTGATCTCCTCCTTAGGCCTCCCTCTATATTCTTGTGTCTTGATGAATTGTTATGATATTGATGATGAGATCTTGATAATTGGTGATATGGTTTTATCTTGATAATCTTGATGATGATAAGGGTTTCTTGATGATTGTGTGATATTCTAGAGGAATTTGGATTCTTGATGATTATGTGATATTCTTGATGAATTGTATTGTTTCTTGATATTAAAAGATGGGTTACGTTCTTGATAATTTAATTGTGATTAAAGCCCTAGGATATAGCATGGAACTCGTATGATGTTATTCTTAATGTATTGGGTGGGAATTCACATGTTTGGGTGTTAATTATGTTTAGGAAGCATGTTAGGATATGTGCCGTATGTTTCTTGCTTTTGATCCGTTAATTGTCTACGTGTTGTCGTCAATTGCGTTTGAAAGTGTCTAAGCATGGTTTCGGGTTCCACAAAGGTTCCCGGGGCGTTATTTGTGAAAAAGAGTCAGTGGGGGGTAGGTGGGGGTAGGGGACCCGCCACCTACCCGCGGCCAAGTTCGGACATCGCCGGCAGCGGGCAGCCGACTGCCCGCCGGGCACCCGCTGCCCGGAATCACGTCACCGGCGGGCAGCCGGCGGGTGACCCCTCACCCACCGGCTACCCGCTGGAAATTATCCCACCTCGGGATCCCGGCTTTCCCGTTTGATGTTCCCTCAACCCCCGTGGTGTCCCAACGGACCCCGTCTATCGTGCCTATGTCTAGGTAATGTTTTGGATGCCGTTCGTAGGATAAACGAGTCTTATATATTGCATGCTAGTTGAATTGGTATCCCATTGACCTAGGTGAAGGAAGTATGAACCCCTTAGGATTATTCTTAGCATGTGGATGACCACGCATAGGTTTCGTTATACGATTTCTCCCCCCTTCCCAATGTGCTAATGTGGGCGGCATGTGCTTGCTATGTGTTATGTGTGCATGATACCCCAATTTGGTTGCGATCGAATTGGTTATTCCTGAGCTGCGGTTCAGAAGCTGGCTGCGGTCAGATTTACACTCTCGGGCTGCGGTCCACCATTTGGTTGCGATCAAACGTTTTACATGAGCTGCGGTTCATATTCCTGGCTGCGGTCAGATGACTACTCTTGGGCTGCGGTCCACTGTTTGGTTACGATCAAACATTATGATGAGCTGCGGTTCATTGGTCGGTTGCGATCGACCCCTCCGTGTTGCGAAATGGGGCAGGGTGCTGCGGGGCCGTGTCAGAGCTATATGCGCTGACCCTCATGTATAGGCATGCGATTGGTCCTGTGGCGCCAACAAAGTGTGCTATGTGATGAGATATGGATGGTTGGATGTTATGATTGTTATGAAATCGTGACCATAGGATACATGCTAGTAAACCGTATATGCTTGGTTATGACTATTGGCTGTGCTTATCTCTATCTGTCGAATCTGTTCCCTACACTTGTGAATTGTATATGCTTGATTATGACTGTTGACTGTGCTTATCCCTATCTGTCGAGTCTATTCCCTGTTTTGAAAGCTAGAGTCTCTTAGGATATAACTTCATGCTTTGAAATGGTTTTTCGTATATCTATGTATATATCTATATGTATTGTATTTCAACGCGTTGGAGTGGGTTACCAGCATCTCTCGCTGAACAGATATATTTGGCTTTCAGGCACAGAGGAGTAGACACTGGAGCGCGCTAGAGTCTTGGAGCGTAGAAGTAGATAGTTTCTCTTTCGGCCTGCGTGCCATGCTTATGCATTTACATTATTGAGGATATTAGTTAGTTAGCCTGTGCACCTGAGTTCTCTAGCTCAGGTGTGGCATAGCACCCCGTACTCTTATTATTATGTTTTGGGATTTAATGAGAATTTACCTTTATTACATAAGCTTCAAAAGTTTAAAAATTTCGGGGTGTTACAGTTGGTATCAGAGCCTAAGTTTGACCCTAGGATAAGACTCTTAAGACAATCTTTAAGACATTAGGCTTGAACTCTAGGTACTTAGGGACATAGGACTCAGGAATCTTAGGACACGCGGTGAGATTGTGAAACCTACACATAACCTCCCCTCACTTTGCCCCTCCCTTATTTAAAGGAAACTTTCCCCGCTTAGCACATCAAAGTAAGGGCACCAGACTCTAACTTAACATTCCTATAAACGTTGACCCAAAAGGACGACAGCATGGCACCAAACAGAAGACAATCAAGGACTCCAGAACCCGCCACACACGACCCCTTGACCCAAACTCTGCAACAACTAACGCAAGTCGCCCAGGCACTAAACGACGTGGCTCTTCGCAACAACAGGCCCCCACCACCTCCATCAAACGCAAACTCATACGTCGCCCGACAAGTTTCAAATCATCGACCACCCACGTTCTCAAGAGAAGAAGATCCCGTAATCCTGGAGGAATGGATCTGGACCTTCGACAAAATTCTGGGGTTAGTAGAATGCCCAGAAGAACGTCGCGTAGAGATAGCCTCGTTCTACTTCGGACACGAGGCAGACCTTTGGTGGATCCACGAGGGGCCCGCTTACCAACAAGAACCGGGGTTCGACTGTGAAAACCTCAAAACACGACTACGAGAGTGATTCTATCCAACACACGTAAAAGCATCTATGTACGAAGAGTTCCTCCATTTGAAACAAGGAACGACTACCGTCATGGAATACCATAAGCGATTCATCGAACTAGCACGCTTCGCGCCAGAACTAGTCCCCACTGAGGTAACTAAGATTGAGAGGTTCGTATCGGGCCTCAGCTTCGAAGCCCGAAAGGCACTAGTGGTAAGCAGACCTCGGACCCTCAACGAGGCTTACTCCAGTGCCGTAAATCTCTATCGAATCCAACTACTCCAACGTGGGGTTCAAGAACAGATACGAAAGAGAAACACCGGGGGTGGAACACCACCCGTAAAAAGAACAAGAAACGACACCAACACAAGACCGAGTAACCTGGCCAGCCAAAGGCCACCCCTAGGGAACAATGAAGCTAGCACAAGGAGCTTCCCTTGCCCGAAATGCAACAAAAGCCATAGAGGCAAGGATTGCATGGGCAATCCCTGGCGATGCTTCAACTGCGGAGAGGAAGGACACAAGGCCTTCCAGTGCACTCAACCCCAAAGGCCACGCCCCACCACCATGGGTCAACACGGGGGCACCACTCACCAAGGAAACTACGACGCTCCCGGAAAGATATTCGTCATGAGCCGCACCCAGGCCGAACTCGGGAACGAGAGCAACCGCGAGGAAGGGAACCTAACCCCAGAAGACGAGGACCACATGAACCCCGCGGAAGAAAAACAAGAAGACGAGTTCTGTCTAGGATAAATTGGCAATTTCCTTGTAAACACCTTCGTAGTAGGATTACTTACTTAACTTAATTACTTCGGAATTATTATAAATAAAAGATTAGATCGAAATTCGATCGTACTTACGGGGGTGAAACTAAAATTACACAAACAAGCCAAGTCTCCCACCACTAGAAGACAAAAGAAGGAAAAAGACAAGGACCATACCATCAAAAAACCTAGGGTTACTAATGGGAATTGAACCCTTGACCTCCCACATACAAGACCAAGGTCTCAACCACTAGGCTAAAGGTGCTTCTTAAAACCTCAAGGGAACACTCCCTTCTTAAAACCCCCACAAATCCCTAAAACCCACAAAAACCTCAAATCAAAAACCCTTCTTCTTCTTCTTCTTCTTCCCCACTTCCTCTCTCTCTCTCCTCCCCTCTCCCACTCACCTCGCTGCCGCCCAACACCGGAACCCACGAAACCCACCGCCGCCAGCAGCCGGACCACCGCCGACCGCCCAGACCGCACCCCACCGTACGCCGCCATCGCCGCCGGAGAGAACCTGCAACACCAGCACCGCCTGCCACCTGCCTGAACGCCGCCCGCTGCCACACGCTGCCCAACGCCACCCCAAAATCGACGCCTCCCCTCGATGAGCCGTCGCCGGAACCAAGCTCGCCGCCGTCTCCCTCGCCAACGGAAGAAATCGCACCGCTGGAAAATCCACCGGAAAACACGCCGGAGTTCCACCGGAAAAGTTGTCGGAAAAAGTGCCATCTACCCAAAAATGCCGAAAAAGCCCCTCGGAACCCATACCCCGGAATGGAGCAACGCCGGCTACACCGTAATCGGAGGTAAAGCCCTTGAACCCGACCAATTCTCTCCGGAATTGGTCGATATGCTTAATCACCAAGGGCTTTTGGATACGTACCTCACCATCAAGGGGGATACGTACCCCGAATTGGTGAAAGAATTCTATCAACATCTAATAGCCACCAAACGGGGTGATAAGCTAGAAATCACCACCAAGGTCCGAGGCAAGGAAATCATACTCTCCGAAGGCCGCTTGGCCAAGCTCTTGAAATTGACCACCACGGGTGTGTCAAATTACGACCGAAAAGGGTGGATTGATACCCAAAATATGGGGTACAAAGACTACCTCGGGTACCTACTCGGGAAAGAGGAAGGATTCACCTCGGCCACGCGACCAAATAGGAAGTGGCTAACGGCGGAGCAAAAGATATTGGTTATGATTGTAACTGACAGCCTCTTGCCCACGAACAATAAGAGCAAGGACGTGGGGAGCCTAGAGTGCGCTTTTGTCTATCTCTTGAAACACAAAATCAAGTTCAACCTACCGGCCCTCATGCTAAAACACATGGAATTTTGCAAGACAAGCAACCGACTTAGCCTGCCCTACGGGATGATCCTGAGTTGGATCATGGAGAAGAAGGGGGTGGACCTAAGCCACACTGAGGTCAAGACTGTAAACGGCATGATCTTTAACGCCCAGAATCTTCGCCGCAATGATATCTACTACACCGAAGGGGGACAATACATCACCCTCGAAGAAATCTGCCTAAAGCCCGAGGAGGAGCGAAGAGAATTGGTCGACCAATTGGACATCTCCAACAAAAAGCTTAAGCGAGCAATGCAAGACTGTGGGGGTCTAGAGGTAGGTGACAATCAAGAAGAGGATAGCGAGCCTAACCCACCGGCACACACACGATCAGGAGGAAACCCAAGGGGTCAAAACGAGGATTCAGTCAATGAGCGCATCTTAGCACAACTCAACCGACAAAACCAAATCATGGAGGAGGGGTTCTCATCCTTAATCCGGACAACACGCATGTTAGACCAAAGGGTGGCAGCAATCGAGGCCACCTTGGGCACTCGTAGGGCATCCAGCTCCGGAGCAAGGGACCAAGGTAGACCCAAAACTTTCCTATCACCACAACACCAGAAATCCAGTCTATCCAAGCTAAGACAGAACGTGGGGCCACGTTCCTAACCAGGAGGCCAAAGCACGGGATGTCCAGGGGTGAAAGAATGGATTAACGCACCGGGCTTCGGGGACGAAGCCCCTTGTAAGGGGAGGGGGGGGGGGGAGAGTGTAACACCCCGTGTTACGACCCCTAAAAACAATTAATCATTTAACCAATTATCCAAAGAAAGAATTAAATTACAATAATTAATTTGGAAAAGGCCCACCATAGTCCGTGGGCCCTCACCCCTAAAACCCAACCCCTAGCCCTAAAAGGAATAGAATTAGCAAGCCTATAGCATTTAGATCCTAATTAGGACTCCTAGGTATATAAATAGGGGACATAAGAGGCACCTAGAACCCCCACCACAATAATCTCTCACCACACAAGAAGTTCCAAGAATTTCCTTAGGAGAAATCAAGAAAGAAGAAAGCTTAAAGAAAGACCCTTCATAGCTAAGGAATTAATTAAGGCCAAGAGGTAACCCATGTCTCAACAAAACCTATTTTCTTAGCTATGATCTCCTCCTTAGGCCTCCCTCTATATTCTTGTGTCTTGATGAATTGTTATGATATTGATGATGAGATCTTGATAATTGGTGATATGGTTTTATCTTGATAATCTCTATGATAATAAGGGTTTCTTGATGATTGTGTGATATTCTTGAGGAATTCGGATTCTTGATGATTATGTGATATTCTTGATGAATTGTATTGTTTCTTGATATTAAAAGATGGGTTACGTTCTTGATAATTTAATTGTGATTAGAGCCCTAGGATATAACATGGAACTCGTATGATGTTATTCTTAATGTATTGGGTGGGAATTCGCATGTTTGGGTGTTAATTATGTTTAGGAAGCATGATAGGATATGTGCCGTATGTTTCTTGCTTTTGATCCGTTAATTGTCTACGTGTTGTCGTCAATTGCGTTTGAAAGTGTCTAAGCATGGTTTCGGGTTCCACAAAGGTTCCCAGGGCGTTATTTGTGAAAAAGAGTCAGTGGGGGGTAGGTGGGGGTAGGGGACCCGCCACCTACCCGCGGCCAAGTTCAGACATCCCGGCCGGCGGGCAGGCGACTGCCCACCGGGCACCCGCTGCCCGGAATCACGTCACCGGCGGGCAGCCGGCGGGTGACCCCTCACCCACCGGCTACCCGCTGGAATTTATCCCACCTCGGGATCCCGGCTTCCCCATTTGATGTTCCCCCGACCCCCGTGGTGTCCCAACGGACCCCGTCTATCGTGCCCATGTCTAGTTGATGTTTCGGATGCCGTTCGTAGGATAAACGAGTCCTATATATTGCATGCTAGTTGAATTGGTATCCCATTGACCTAGGTGAAGGAAGTATGAACCCCTTAGAATTATTCTTAGCATGTGGATGACCACGCATAGGTTTCGTTATACGATTTCTCCCCTCTTCCCAATGTGCTAATGTGGGCTGCGTGTGCTTGCTATGTGTTATGTGTGCATGATACCCCAATTCGGTTGCGATCGAATTGGTTATTCCTGAGCTGCGGTTCAGAAGCTGGCTGCGGTCAGATTTACACTCTAGGGCTGCGGTCCACCGTTTGGTTGCGATCAAACGTTTTACATGAGCTGCGGTTCATATTCCTGGCTGCGGTCAGATGACTACTCTTGGGCTGCGGTCCACTGTTTGGTTGCGATCAAACATTATGATGAGCTGCGGTTCATCGGTCGGTTGCGATCGACCCCTCCGTGTTGGGATACGGGGCCGGGTGCTGCGGGGCCGTGTCAGAGCTATATGCGCTGACCCTCATGTATGGGCATGCGATTGGTCCTGTGGTGCCAACAAAGTGTGCTATGTGATGAGATATGGATGGTTGGATGTTATGATTGTTATGAAATCGTGACCATAGGATACATGCTAGTAAACCGTATATGCTTGGTTATGACTATTGGCTGTGCTTATCTCTATATGTCGAATTTGTTCCCTACACTTGTGAATTGTATATGCTTGATTATGACTGTTGACTGTGCTTATCCCTATCCGTTGAGTCTATTCCCTGATTTGAAAGCTAGAGTCTCTTAGGATATAACTTCATGCTTCGAAATGGTTTTTCGTATATCTATGTATATATCTATATGTATTGTATTTCAACGCGTTGGAGTGGGTTACCAGCATCTCTTGCTGAATAGATATATTTGGCTTTCAAGCACAGAGGAGTAGACACTGGAGCGCGCTAGAGTCTTGGAGCGTAGAAGTAGATAGTTTCTCTTTCGGCCTGCGTGCCATGCTTATGCATTTATATTATTGAGGATATTAGTTAGTTAGCCTGTGCACCTGAGTTCTCTAGATCAGGTGTGGCATAGCACCCCGTACTCTTATTATTATGTTTTGGGATTTAATGAGAATTTACCTTTATTATATAAGCTTCAAAAGTTTAAAAATTTCGGGGTGTTACAAAAATAGACAGAAAAAGCACTTCCGGGACATGCGAGTTCTTGGGGGGAAGGCTTGTTTCTTGGTTCAGCAAAAAGCAAAATTCCATTGCAACTAGTACCGCTGAGGCCGAATACATTGCTGCAGGAAGTTGTTGTGCGCAAATTTTGTGGATGAAGCAACAATTGAAGGATTACGGAGTAAATTGTGATGACGTTAGTATTTATTGTGATAATACTAGTGCAATTGCTATCACTCACAATCCGGTGCTTCACTCAAGAACCAAACATATCGACATCCGACATCACTTCATAAGGGATCACGTTGAAAAGAAAAATCTGAAGATCGAATATATCCCTACGGAAAACCAAGTTGCTGATATTCTCACGAAGCCTTTATGCGAAACAAGATTTTCTACCTTAAGGCACGAGTTGGGAATGATCGAAATGAGCTAAGTATCACTGGACGTAATCTCTCTATTTAAATTGATACTTGTGCTCAAAATAAATTGTTTTACGCAAATAATTTGTTTTAAGTGTTCATATGCATGATTTTATTCGAAATTTTTATATGATAAAATTACAATATGTATTAGGAATTTAATTGTGTATTTGCATGTTTTATTTAACGTGAGATCATATGCCATGCAAATTAATTTGATGAAATGTGCAATTCGTAATTTATTTGACAATGTGTTTAAAATTGCGTGTTTTAACGTGTTATTTAGTCTATAAGTATTTGTTCATGTTTGTGTAATTTAAATAATTTGTTTGCATGAACAATTTGCCTAAATATGTGATTTATCGTGTTTATTTAATAATATATGTGCATAATGTGATTTAATGTGTTTATTGCTTTATATATGTGTTTCGTGCATATGTGAAATGTTTTAGAAACCTAGAAGTTAAAATTTTTGTTAGTTTCTAAAATATTTTGGAATCTGATTTGTGTGCAAATTATATAAAAATGTTTCTAATTATTAATTTGGAATATGTGTGTTAATTTTGTTAGTTTCCAAAATTTGTTTATTTTGATTGGTAATTACCGTGTATATGTTTATATATTTTGGTATGTGTGATTAATTATTTGTGGAGTAATTTTTGCTACTAACGAAATGTTTGAGTGTTATTATGTTTGTGGTACACGAATTTGAGAAGGAAATCAGGAGATAAAGGAGGAAAATCAGAGTTTAATTGGGCATCAAACCTCCACCCATAAACTCCTACCCTTTCTAAACCTCCACCCAACATAAACCTCCCCCCATAATCCTCTCCTAGATCAAATCTTTCCAAACCGATTATTCTCTCTCAAATCATCACCCTAATCCCTCATTAACTCTCCTAGAAACCGCTACCCATCACATCCACCGCTTTCTCGACCAATGAAGAGTCATGCAAGCATTCATCACACCTTTTGAAACCAAACGTCGGCTATATCCAAAGGAAACCTTTCAACCCTTTCATCATTAGCCCACACGGTTCTAGCACCTTCCTAGGCCTATATATTTGGACCTGAAGCAAACAAGTCTGTGTGGAGATTTCTTCTGTTTGTATCTATTTTTTTGCAAGCTTCGATGACTCCAAAGAATCAAGAAAAGAGAAGATCTTCCAGGAGAGTGGCCGAGCAAGCAAGACAAGCGATGCTGAGGGCTCGACGTGCTGCAAATGGAGGACATGAAGTTGGAGACACACCTAGCTATCCTCTCATCCTATTCTCTGAAGAAGAGGAAGGACAACCACCGACCAAGGATCAAGTTCAAAAAGGTCCAAAAGTCTCAGCAGTGCAGCTACGACGCTCAACACCATCACCACTGTCCTCTCGTCCTCAAACCCGCAGCTTTAAGCGATCTGCTCAACCTCCAATAGAACCTGGATTAGCCTATGCTTCAAAATCATGCTCTCCGTCTCCACCGCATGCTGATCTTCAGGCTAATCTCGGCGCTAGTCTCTCTACCAATGAAGCCTGATTATGTGATCTGATCTGAAAAATGTTATCTCTCTCTTTCTCCCTAAGAAGGAGATAAATAAAATCTTATGCATGTTTTTGCTACTGGTTCTGTCTATCTCTATTTCTCGATCTCTCCTACAAAATGAAAAATCCCTACGGTATATAAAAAGAACAAAAGTTTTGTAGCCAAAAAGATACACAAAAATATTATATGAATAAAAAAAAAAAGGAATAAAAGAAATGAAAAATATATTATATGGCTACAAGAAGGGATAAAAGACAAAAAGAATTAAGAGGAGAAATGTCAGAAGAAAGAAGAAGAGATATACCAGTGGAAGTTGCAGTAGAAGTTGCTACTGAGAGTAGACTACAAATCACAGAGGATTTATCCAGTGTATTGCCAGTACACCATACCGAGTCTACCATGCCTATCGTGGACACTGTTCTAGAAAATGAAGATTTATTTGCAGACAATTACACGAGAACAGAAGTCTTAGAAGAAGAAGTTGGTGATCTCAATAAAGAAACTGAATGTAACACCCCGTGTTACGACCCCCAAAACCAATTAATTAATTAATCAATGGCCCAAGAGAAAAGATAAATTATAATGATTAATTAGGGAAAAAGGCACACCATAGTCCGTGGGCCCTCACCTCTAAACCCAACCCCTAATCCCAAAAGGATTAGACCCCAAAATAAGACCCCTAGGTATATAAATAGGGAACTTAGGAGGCACCTAGAATTCCCACCACGAGAATAACGCCCCACCACCCCAGAAGAGCTCCAAGAATCCCCTTAGAAGAAATCAAGAAAGCAAGAAAGCTTAAAGAAAGACCCTTCATAGCCAAGGAATTAATTAAGGCTAAGAGGTAACCCATGTCTCAACAAAACCTATTTTCATAGCTATGATTTCCCCCGTAGGATTTCCCCATATTATTGTGTATTGATGATTTGTGATATTGTTATTGATGATTGATGGGAAAATTCCATGGGTGATCTTGATATTGGGAGATTCTTGATAATTATGGTGTTCTTGATGATTATGTGGAGTTCTTGATGTTTATATGTCATTCTTGATAATTGTATGGCATTCCTGATGCTTATGTGTTAATTGTACCGAATCTTGTAATTAGAAGACGAATCGTATTCTTGTTGGTATAAAAGTGATTAGAACCCTAGGTTGTATCGTATGGTATTATTCTTGGTGTATCGGGTGGGGAAATTGCATGTTTGGGTGTCGATTATGTTTAGAAAAGCATGATAGGTTATGTGCCGTACGTTTCTCGTATTTGATCCGTTAATTGTCTACGTGTTGATCGTTAATTGCGTTGTAAAGTGTCTAAGCATGGTTTCGGGTTCCACAATGGTTCCCGGGGCGTTTTGTGTATAAAGAGTCAGTGGGGGGTAGGTGGGGGGTAGGGGACCCGCCACCTACCCGCGGCCAGAAGGGACGTCTCCGGCAGCGGGCAGCCGGCGGGCGGGCAGCTGCCCGCCGGCGACCTGTTGCCCGGAACAGTGCTTACCGGCGGGCAGCCGCCGGGTGGCCCCCCCCACCCACCGGCTACCCGCTGGAAATCTCCCCATTCGGGACCCCGGCTTCCCCGTTTGATGTTTCCCCGATCCCCGTGGTGTCCCAACGGACTCCGTTCATCGTGCTGTGTCTAGTTTGATGTTTCGGGTACCGTTCGTAGGTTTATGAGTCTTATATATTGCATGCTAGTTGAATTGGTATCCCGTTGACCTAGGTGGAAGGAGTATGAACCCCTTAAGACCGTTCTTAGTATGTGAAGGATCACGCATAGGTTTTGTTATACGTTTTCTCCCCCTTCCCAATGTGTTAATGTGGGTTGCATGTGCTTGCTATGTGTTATGTGTGCATGATACCCCAATTCGGTTGCGATCAGATTGGGTATTCCTGAGCTGCGGTTCAGAAGCTGGCTGCGGTCAGATTTACACTCTTGGGCTGTGGTCCACCGTTTGGTTGCGATCAAACGTTTCTACATGAGCTGCGGTTCATACTTTCCTGGCTGCGGTCAGATGACATACTCTTGGGCTGCGGTCCACTATTTGGTTGCGATCAAACTATGATGAGCTGCGGTTCATCGGTCGGTTGCGATCGACCCCTCCGTGTTGCGATACGGGGCAGGGTGCTGCGGGGCCGTGTCAGAGCTATATGCGCTGACCCTCATGTATGGGCATGCGATTGGTCCTGTGGCGCCAACAAAGTGTGCTATGTGATGAGATATGGATGAGTTGTGATTATGAGTATCTTGGGGGATGTGACTATGGGATTTATGCTGGGGATTGTTTATGTTGGGTTATGATTATTAATTGTGCTCAGCTTTATCGGTCTTGCCTGTTGTGGATTGTATACGCTTGTTATAACTGTTGCTTATGTCTAGCCTTATCTGTCGAGTCATTCCCGGTTTTAAAAGCTAGAGTTCGTAGGATATATCTTCATGCTCAAAATGGTTTTCGTATATCTATATATATCTCTATATGTATTGTATTTCAACGCGTTGGAGTGGGTTACGAGCATCTCTCGCTGAACAGATATATTTGGCTTTCAGGCACAGAAGAATAAGTCACTGGAGCGCGCTAGAAATTGGAGCGTAGAAGTAGATAGTTTCCCTTTCGGCCTGCGTGCCATGCTTATGCATTTACATTATCAAGGATATTAGTTAGTTATCCTGTGCACCTAAGTTCTCTAGCTCAGGTGTGGCATAGCACCCCGTACTCTTGTATTACGTTTTGGGATTTAATGAGTTTTCGCCTTTATTTTATAAGTTTTAAATGTCTTGAAAATTCGGGGTGTTACAGTTGGTATCAGAGCCTAAGTTTGACCCTAGGAAAAGACTCTTAAGACCGGACTTTATGACATTAGGCTTGAACTCTAGGTACCTAGGAACATAGGACTCGGAAATCTTAGGGCGCGCGGTGAGATTGTGAAACCTACACATAATTCCCCGCACTTTACCCCTACCCATTCTAAAGCCCTCCCCCACTTATCAACTTCATAAGAAGTGCATCGAACTCTAACTTAACGTTCTTATAAATACTGACCAGAAAGACGATAGCATGGCCCCAAACAGAAGACAATCGAGGACCCCAGAGCCCGCCGCTGACGATCCCTTGACCCAGACCTTACAACAACTAACGCAAGTCGCGCAGGCACTAAGTGACGTAGCCCTTCGCAACAACAGGCCCCCACCGCCTCCATCAAACGCAAACTCAGACATCGCCCGACAAGTTTCAAACCACCGACCACCAACGTTCTTAGGAGAAGAAGACCCCGCGGTCCTAGAAGAATGGATCCGGGCTCTTGACAAGATTCTAGGAGTAGTAGAATGCCCGGAGGGACGTCGCGTAGAGATAGCCTCGTTCTACTTCGGACACGAGGCCGATCTCTGGTGGATCCACGAGGGGCCCACTAACCGATAAGAACCGGGATTCAACTGGGAGAGCCTCAAGACACGACTACGAGAACGATTTTATCCAACCCACGTGAAAGCATCCATGTACGAAGAGTTTCTCCATCTGAAACAAGGGACGGCCACCGTCATGGAATACCATAAACGATTCCTCGAGCTGGCACGCTTCGCGCCAGAGCTAGTCCCCACCGAGGTGACCAAAATAGAAAGATTCGTATCGGGCCTTAACTTCGAAGCCCGGAAGGCACTAGTGGTAAGCAGGCCTCAGACCCTCAATGAGGCTTACTCCAGTGCCGCAAATCTCTATCGAATCCAACTACTCCAACGCGGAGTTCAGAAACAAATACGAAGGAGAAACACCGGGAGTGGGGGCACCACCGGCGAAAAGGACGAGGAACGACACAGGCGCAAGATCGAACAATCCGGCCAATCAAAGACCGCCCCTGGGGAACAATGAAGCTAATCCAAGAAGCTTCTCTTGCCCGAAATGCAACAAAAGCCATAGAGGCAAGGATTGCATGGGCAACCCCTGGCGATGCTTCAATTGCGGAGAGGAAGGACACAAGGCCTTCCAGTGCACTCGACCCCAAAGGCCACGCCCCACCGCCGTGGGTCAACACGGGGGCACCGGTCATCAAGGGAGTTACGGCGCTCCCGGGAAAATATTTGTTATGAGCCACACTCAAGCCAACCTTGGAAACGAGGAGGACCTCGGAGAAGGAAATCCAATCCCGGAAGACGAGGACCATGCGGACCCCGCGGAAGAAAATCAAGAAAGCGAATACTATCTGGGATAAGCCGTCACACCCCCTTGTAACCACCCCCCCCCCCCCCCCTTATTATTTAATGTTACCGTTAGGAATGGAACCTTGGACCTCTCCTCTACAAGTTAAAGCCCTAACCACTAGCCCATGAGTGTTTCTTGAAACCATAAGGGAACACCCCCTTGTTAAACCCCTCCAAATCCCTAAAACCCACAAAACCCCCAAATCAAAAACCCTTCTTCTCCTTCCTCCTCTTCTCCTTCCCCATTCCTTCCCTTTTTCCCCCTCTCACGCACACCACCACCCCCCTACCCGGAAAATTGCCGACCACTCACGTCACCACCAATCGGACGCCGTCGCCACGCGGCCGCTCCCCGACGACCTCGCGCCGCCGCACCGCCATCCAAACTGCTCCGCCGGAGATCACCCGCAACGCCAAAGACGCCGCCCGCCATCCACCCGAACTCCGCCCGCTGCCATCGACGCCCCACGCCACCGAAGACCTCCACCGCCTCGCCGAGCAGCCGTCGAGCTCCGCCCCACCGTCGCCACCTCGCAGCAGCTCAAATCACCGCCGGAAAATTTCGCCGGAGACCCACCGGAAAACTCGTCAGAAAAGTGCCACCTATCGCGATGCCGAAGAAACCCCTCGGAATCCGCACCCCGGAGTGGAGCAATGCCGATTACACCGTAATCGGAGGTAAAGCACTTGAACCCGACCAATTCTCTCCGGAATTGGTTGATATGCTTAAACATCAAGGGCTCTTAGATACTTACCTCGCCATCAAAGGGGATACATACCCCGACTTGGTGAAAGAATTCTACCAACACCTTGTGGCCACCAAACGGGGTGACAAAGTAGAAATCACCACCAAGGTCCGTGGCAAGGAAATTGTGATTTCCGAAGGCCGTTTGGCCAAGCTCTTGAAATTGACCACCACGGGTGTGTCCAACTATGACCGGAAGGGGTGGATTGATACCCAAACCACGGGGTACAAGGACTACCTCGGGTACCTACTCGGAAAGGAGGACGGGTTCACCTCGGCCACTCGACCAAACTGAAAGTGGCTATCGGCGGAGCAAAAGATATTGGTTATGATTGTAACCGATAGCCTCTTGCCCACCAATAACAAGAGCAAAGATGTGGGGAGCTTGGAGTGCACCTTTGCTTACCTCCTGAAACATAAAATCAAGTTCAACCTGCCGGCACTCATGCTAAAGCACATAGAATTCTGCAAGTCAAACAACCGGCTTAGCCTACCCTACGGGATGATCCTAAGTTGGATCATGGAGAAGAAGGGGGTAGACCTAAGCCACACCGAGGTCAAGACTGCAAATGGCATGGTTTTTAACGCCCAGAACCTCTGCCGCAACGATATCTACTACACCGAAGGGGGACATTACCTCACCCTCGAAGAAATTTGCCAAAAACCCGAGGAAGAGCGAAGGGAATTGGTCGATCGGTTGGACATCTCCAACAAAAAGCTCAAACGAGCCATGCAAGACTGCGGGGGTTTGGAGGGACATGAGGAATAGGAGGAGGATGACGAGCCTAACCCATCGGTGCGCCCACGGTTGGGAGGGGACCCGAGGGGACAAAACGAAGGTTCGGTCAATGAGCGCATTCTCGCACAACTCAACCGACAGAACCAAATCATGGAAGAAGGGTTCTCATCCTTGATTCGCACCACGCGCGCACTCGATCAGAGGGTAGCAGTGATCGAGGCCGCCTTGGGCACTCGTGGGACATCCAGTTCCAGCGCAGGAAACCGAGGTACACCCGGAACTCCTCTATCACAACACCACCAAAAGTTCAGCCTACCCCGAGCCAAGGCAAACGTAGGGCCGCATTCCTAATCAGGAGGCCGAGGTACGAGATGTCTAGGGGTGAAAGGGTGGGCTATCACACCAGGCTTCGGGGACGAAGCCCCTAGTAAGGGGGGGAGAGTGTAACACCCCGTGATACGACCCCCAAAACCAATTAATTAATTAATCAATGGCCCAAGAGAAAAGATAAATTATAATGATTAATTAGGAAAAAAGGCCCACCATAGTCCGTGGGCCCTCACCTCTAAACCCAACCCCTAATCCCAAAAGGATTAGACCCCAAAATAAGACCCCTAGGTATATAAATAGGGAACTTAGGAGGCACCTAGAATTCCCACCACGAGAATAACGCCCCACCACCCCAGAAGAGCTCCAAGAATCCCCTTAGAAGAAATCAAGAAAGCAAGAAAGCTTAAAGAAAGACCCTTCATAGCCAAGGAATTAATTAAGGCTAAGAGGTAACCCATGTCTCAACAAAACCTATTTTCATAGCTATGATTTCCCCCGTAGGATTTCCCCATATTATTGTGTATTGGTGATTTGTGATATTGTTATTGATGATTGATGGGATAATTCCATGGGTGATCTTGATATTGGGAGATTCTTGATAATTATGGTGTTCTTGATGATTATGTGGAGTTCTTGATGTTTATATGTCATTCTTGATAATTGTATGGCATTCCTGATGCTTATGTGTTAATTGTACCGAATCTTGTAATTAGAAGACGAATCGTATTCTTGTTGGTATAAAAGTGATTAGAACCCTAGGTTGTATCGTATGGTATTATTCTTGGTGTATCGGGTGGGGAAATCGCATGTTTGGGTGTCGATTATGTTTAGAAAAGCATGATAGGTTATGTGCCGTACGTTTCTCGTATTTGATCCGTTAATTGTCTACGTGTTGATCGTTAATTGCGTTGTAAAGTGTCTAAGCATGGTTTCGGGTTCCACAATGGTTCCCGGGGCGTTTTGTGTATAAAGAGTCAGTGGGGGGTAGGTGGGGGGTAGGGGACCCGCCACCTACCCGCGGCCAGAAGGGACATCTCCGGCAGCGGGTAGCCGGCGGGCGGGCAGCTGCCCGCCGGCGACCCGCTGCCCAGAAGAGTGCTTACCGGCGTGCAGCCGGCGGGTGGCCCCCCCCACCCACCGGCTACTCGCTGGAAATCTCCCCATTCGGGACCCCGGCTTCCCCGTTTGATGTTTCCCCGATCCCCGTGGTGTCCCAACGGACTCCGTTCATCGTGCCGTGTCTAGTTTGATGTTTCGGGTACCGTTCGTAGGTTTATGAGTCTTATATATTGCATGCTAGTTGAATTGGTATCCCGTTGACCTAGGTGGAAGGAGTATGAACCCCTTAGGACCATTCTTAGTATGTGAAGGATCACGCATAGGTTTTGTTATACGTTTTCTCCCCCTTCCCAATGTGTTAATGTGGGTTGCATGTGCTTGCTATGTATTATGTGTGCATGATACCCCAATTCGGTTGCGATCGGATTGGGTATTCCTGAGCTGCGGTTCAGAAGCTGGCTGTGGTCAGATTTACACTCTTGGGCTGCGGTCCACCGTTTGGTTGCGATCAAACGTTTCTACATGAGCTGCGGTTCATACTTTCCTGGCTGCGGTCAGATGACATACTCTTGGGCTGCGGTCCACTATTTGGTTGCGATCAAACTATGATGAGCTGCGGTTCATCGGTCGGTTGCGATCGACCCCTCCGTGTTGCGATACGGGGCAGGGTGCTGCGGGGCCGTGTCAGAGCTATATGCGCTGACCCTCATGTATGGGCATGCGATTGGTCCTGTGGCGCCAACAAAGTGTGCTATGTGATGAGATATGGATGAGTTGTGATTATGAGTATCTTGGGGGATGTGACTATGGGATTTATGCTGGGGATTGTTTATGTTGGGTTATGATTATTAATTGTGCTCAGCTTTATCGGTCTTTCCTGTTGTGGATTGTATACGCTTGTTATAACTTTTTCTTATGTCTAGCCTTATCTGTCGAGTCATTCCCGGTTTTAAAAGCTAGAGTTCGTAGGATATATCTTCAAGCTCAAAATGGTTTTCGTATATCTATATATATCTCTATATGTATTGTATTTCAATGCGTTGGAGTGGGTTACCAGCATCTCTCGCTGAACAGATATATTTGGCTTTCAGGCACAGAAGAATAAGTCACTGGAGCGCGCTAGAAATTGGAGCGTAGAAGTAGATAGTTTCCCTTTCGGCCTGCGTGCCATGCTTATGCATTTACATTATCAAGGATATTAGTTAGTTAGCCTGTGCACCTGAGTTCTCTAGCTCAGGTGTGGCATAGCACCCCGTACTCTTGTATTACGTTTTGGGATTTAATGAGATTTCGCCTTTATTTTATAAGTTTTAAATGTCTTATAAAATTCGGGGTGTTACACTGAATCACCTGAAGAAGAAGGGATGCAACTTATTGACACAATTGTTCTCACAGATCCGAATAGAAGTCCATTCGGATCCCCTCAAAACTTTGTGCACCAATGGTAGTTGGGCACCAAACTGATGCCTGCCCAACTCTTCAAGAAGAACCTATTGAACAAGTTAACATGGCTGGAGGTTTTCCTGGACAACCTCAAGGTAAGTATGATCCGTTTTCCAATACATATAATCCTGGATGGAGGGATCACCCAAACCTTAGCTATGGTAACTCACAAGGGAACCAGTTTGTTCAGAACCGTTCCAACTTTCAGCAATACAGACAACCATTTCCTTCAAGACAACAACCAACCCAAAGCTCTAGCTCAGGTATGAATCTAGAAGATATTGTTAAATCTCTTGCTACTAACACTTTGCAATTTCAACAAGAAACACAACTATTCCAACAAGAGACAAGAGCTAGTATTCAAGAAACAAAGGCTAGTATTCAAAACTTGGAAAGACGAATGAGTTAACTAGCAACTACGGTAAGTCGATTGGAAGCACAGAGTTCTGGAAAATTACCCTCTCAAACGATTGTTAATCCTAAAGAGAATGTAAGTGCAATTACGGTGAGAAGTATGTCGCTGGAAAAGAATGTTGATTTAAACGAGGAAATAAGTGCAGGAATCATTGCCAACAATAAAGAGAAGTCCCAATGTAAGCTTTCTTCTTTTTTCTGATTATGAACCAGTACCCCCATTTCCTCAAGCTCTTTTAGAACCAATAAGAGGAAACTCAAATAATGATCTGTATGAGACCTTTCGTGAATGTGAGGCTAATAAATCATTTTTAGATTCTATGGAAAAAGTACCTCGCTATGCAAATTTTCTAAAAGAGGTACGCACTATGAAAAAGAAACGAAATAATGAAAGAATTGAGGAAGTGAAAGTGCAAGAGAATGTCTCTACGGCTAGTCAAAGCAATCTTCCTGAAAAGTGCAAAGACCCAGGTATGTTTACTATTCCATGCATGATAAGTGGGGTGAAATTTGAAAATGCTATGTTAGATTTAGGAGCTTCTATTAATGTCATGCCATATTCTGTTTATGCTTCTTTAAATCTTGGACCCCTGAATAAATCTAGTATAATAATTCAATTGGCTGATGGATCTACTACATATCCTAGGGGTGTGATTGAGGATTTGATTGTTGAAGTTAATAACTTGGTTTTTCTTGCTGATTTTTATGTGCTTGATATGGAAAATAATAATCATATTTTGTTAGGAAGGCCATTCTTAAAAACTGCAAAAACAAAAATTGATATTCATAGTGGTATGCTTACTATGGAGTCTAATGGTAAACTTGTGACTTTTAATATTTATGATACCATGAAATCTCCTAGTGATGATAATTTTGCAATTTTTGTTGATTCTTTGAAGTTTGTTACATTTGATGAAATTGCTTCGAATGAAAAAGAAAGAAATAATAAATCATCTTTGAGTACTAATCTGCATGAAGGGACTGTTTCTTTGAATACTCATAATCATCGAAGGTACTCAAAAAGACGATGGAAATTTAAAGAAATATCATAAGTCGAGCCAACGACGATAAACAAAGGCGCTGCTTGGGAGGCAACCTAAGGTGTGTTTGTTCCATTTTTTTTTTCTTTTATTCCATTTCTCATTTAATAACCCTTTTTCTGTGCATTTTTATTCAACATTGGGGACAATGTTGATAATAAGTGTGGGGGAGGGGATTTAGATTTATTATTATTTGTTTGCTTATGTCAAAATTTTCACAAATATTTTACTAGTATTTTATGCAAAATAAGTATTATTTTCAAAAATTATTTCTTTTTTCCAAAAATTATTTTATTTTTTCTTTCTTGGAATTCATAACATGATTGAATAAATAGTTTGGCAAATTGTGACTAGTTTGTTAGCATTTCTTGTTTGATATGTAGTGGCTATATTAAGTAAGCAATAAACCTGTGAGTGTTTTGAGCCATTGACTGACACTTCGGTCTTATTTTCTTTCTATTGTGCGATTTCTTCCATAATTTTGTTTCTCTGGAACTTGCCTTGATTCTCTTTTAAAGCTAATTAGACCATGCATGATTCAAGTGTGATTAAGGCCATTATTTGATTCTGAGCCTCACTAGCCAAATAACCGGTTTGTCCCATGATTTATTTTCCTTCGTTAACCCACTTTGAGCTTTATGGCCATTCTTTTCTTTATCCTGAACCACATTATAAGCCTTTTATATCTAAAAATAATGCCTTCACCCAGCTGAATAACTAGTGGAGCAAATTTTGAATTCTTCTTGTAATCTACGTGAGGTTGTGAGGAAGAAGTGTGGGGGACGTCACTTTCTTGTGTTAATATGATTGAGAATGAGGTGGGTTGCATCTTCATTACCGATTTGTCGCTGGTCTTCTATGAAAAAGAAAACGAAGACAATTCATGATTCCAAAAAAATATGGAGACTGAAAAAAATGAAGGAATGGGAGAAATGATGAATGTATGTTGAAAAAAAATGTTGCTGAAATTTATGAGAAAAATGAGAAAGAATCAGCAGTTTGTTTTGAGTTTGAAGTTACTGCTAAATAAATGAAGCAAGGAGAATTTCTGTTAATATTGCGGAAATCTTTTATTTTTTTTGAGAATGAGAGTTGAAGTGTCAATGAGAAATGCTTTGAATGGAAAATTGAGGGTGTTAGATTACTTGTATTTATTTGCTCCTCTAGTTTGAAGCTTTTGTTTAAGCTACTTTCCTAAAATATTCCCTACCTTAACCCTAGCCCCATTACAACCTGTGAAAAGTCCTTATGATTTGTGTCATGCATGACTCTTGTAGTGGTGATTGAGAATATATGCAAGCCTATGGTAGAGCAATTTTATAGGAATGAACTTGAGCGAAATCTATACCCATCAAACACTTGAGTGATGAGTGATATTCCTGTGATGGCTTACTTATTTAGTTTTATTCATTTTCGAATAGGAATGCTAACTTATTAATTGCAGGGTGCTTCAGATTGTTGTTCATGATATGTTATGAGTTTTGGGAATTTAATTTTAATTTACTTCGCAAATAATATTTTTTCTTGGGGACAAGCAAATGTTTTAGTGTGGGGGAATTTGATAGGCATATTTTACACTCATATTTTAGGTACATTTTTATAATAATTTTACATTCATTATTTAATATTATTTAATAATTAGTTCTTTTTAGAGTTTAATAATTAATTAGTTAGATAAGTGTTTATAATAATATTTAGTTAATATATAAATTGTGTTTTGAACCCAAAAGCTTCATCTTTATTCTAATTTAATATTAAGCATTTTAAATTTTAAATATTATTGTCCCAATTCCTACTAAAATGACAAAACAAATAAAACATTTGTTTGTCTTAATTCTTTCGTACAGGACAAAGTATAGCGAGAATTGACATCTTCAAATGTGAGAGCTAATCCATCGGCAAGTCTCTTGCGGAGGATATGGTCGTGCAGCGGAAAAATAGGAGAGTCGGACGGTGGAAAATTAGTTAGAACATATTTTAGAAGTGTATAAATAGCGATGAATTTCTCTTGTTAAAGGCGTTCATTTCTTAGTTCATTCTTTCCCTCTCGATTATTCTGTAAAGTTGTTATCAATGTTCATTTGTTGCTAATTTCTTTAGCTTGGTTTAGTGAATTGAAGCCCCGGAATTGATTATGCTGTAAGATTATTTATTTATTTTTATTATATAATTTTTATGCATTTGGGTATTAAATATTCTTCTAAGTTATTTGAATAGTTGTATCATTTAATTGCTAGGGAGGCCTACTAGTTATTTACTTGATATAATTATTTGCTATATTAGATAATGTTGTGCTACAAATTATTCTAAAATTCAGTAGCAACTGGGTTAATTATTGACGGCTTAGTGATAATTGGACTCGGGTAGAATATTTTCCTAAATTAAATGCAACCGCTTGCGCTTGTGTTATTTAGTTTGTCGGTTTTCCTAGTTTCTATTGCTGCTATTAAATTAAATCTATGGCGCTTGTCTTAGGTTATTTAGTGGTTAGGGGTAATTAAACCGCGTGTGCTTTAGTTACCTACAACTAAGGGAAAACGGAAATGAAATAATTTCACGACAAATATTCAATTGCATATTAATTACTTTATGAATCAATGATCAGTGTTATATTCCGGTGGTAGATCTTTACTAACCAAGGTTTTTTATTATAAGTGTTTTCAATATATTGTTTTCGTTACTTTATTTGTTTATTTACTTTGATTATCACCTTCATACCAAACCCCCCTTTACTTTAATTTGAGCACATACATTAAACTAGTTACTCCTCGTGGGATCGATCCTTACTCCCGCTACTACGTTTGTAAGGTTTTAATTTGGGAGCCTACGACAGCTCACCAAATTTTGGGATTATTGGATAGCTCAAAAACCATTCTTGACACATCTTCATTTGGAGGCATTTTTATTGATATGGGTCCGGAGTATGGTGAACAATTGATTGAGAGGATCACTTCTAACACGGCATATTGGTATAATGAAAGAAGTGACCCACCCAAGAAAGAAAAAACCGCTGGGATGTTTGAGGTTGAAGAAAAGATGGCCTTGCAAGCTCAATTGGATTCAATTCAACACATGTTCAAGAATATGATGCAAGCTCCGAAGCAAAATGTGCAAGCGGTGACTCAAACTCCTCCTCAAGTATCTTACATGTCTACTCCGTATTCCTTGCCACAAGCTACTTGCAATTTTCTCGGTTCTCAAGCTTGTCAATCGTTAGATCCTAGTGGCCAAGGCTCTTTATCAAACATGGAGCAAGTGGATATGATTGGGTATTTTAGACACCAAAATCAAGGGCAAGGATATGGAAATTATGGCCAACAAGGAAGGAATCAATTTGGGTCTTCTTGGAACAATCAAGGTGTGCAAGGAAGGAATCCACCTTCGGGTTTTCAAGGAAATCAAGGAAATAGAGGTGGAAATCAATTGACTCAACAGAGGAGAGGAAATCAAGGACATGGAAACAATCAAAACCAACAAGGATCCTCTCAACCTTCTCAAGATGTGGACATGAAGACATTAATGAACATGATGATGTCTCAAATGTCTCAAATTAACAAGTTGCAATCTCAAGTGGAGAATCTACAAGCCCAAAATCAAGGAGGAAGCACTCATGGTGTAACACCCCGTGTTACGGCCTTCGATCACGGATTAATTATTTAATTAATCCCGTTAATAATAATTAAATATAATTTAATTCTGTTAGGTTTCCTTTAATTAATCAATAAGGTCCACCACGAACCGTGGACCCTTGCCTAAATTAGAGTCTTAAGCCTATTAGGAATAAAGAAAGTAAACCCTTTACTATTCAGATTCTAATTAGGAATCCTAGACCTAGTTATCTATTAGGAATAAAGGAAGTGGGCCTTTTACTATTCAGACTACGATTAGGATTCCCTTTAATTAATTAATATGGTCCACTATGGACCATGGACCCTTATCCCTAAACCCAATCCTTAGACCCAAAAGAAATAGAATTAGCAAGCCTATAATATTAGTTCCTAACTAGGACTCCTAAATATATAAATAGAGGACTTAAGAGGCACCTAGGACCCCCACCAAAATAAAACGTCCCACCTCCCCAAAGAGCTCCAAGAATTCCCTTAGAAGAAATCAAGAAAACAAGAAAGCTTAAAGAAAGATCCTTCATAGCCAAGGAATTAATTAAGGCTAAGAGGTAACCCATGTCTCAACAAAACCTATTTTCATAGTTATGATTTCCCCCGTAGGTTTTCCCCATATTATTGTGTATTGATGATTTGTGATGTTATTATTGATGATTGATGGGATAATTCCATGGGTGATCTTGACATCGGGAGATTCTTGATAACTATGGTGTTCTTAACGATTATGTGGAGTTCTTGATGATTATATGGTGTTCTTGATAATTGTATGGCGTTCTTGATGCTTAAGTGTTATTTGTACCGAATCTTGTAATTAGAAGACGAACCGTATTCTTGTTGATATAAAAGTAATTAGAACCCTAGGTTGATGTTCTTGTTGGCGTTCTTGATGCTTATGTGATATTCTTACCGAATCTTGTAATTAGAAGACGAATCGTATTCTTGTTGGATTAAAAATAATTAGAACCCTAGGTTATATCGTGGAATTCGTATGGTATTATTCTTGGTATATTGGGTGGGATTTCGCATGATTAGGTGTTTATTAGGTCTAGAAAAGCATGATAGGTTATGTGCCGTTTGATTCTTGATTTTGATCCGTTAAATCGTCTACGTGTGTTATCAATTGCGTTTGAAAGTGTCTAAGCATGGTCTCGGGTTCCACGAAGGTTCCCGGGGCGTTTTTGGTGTTAATGAGTCAGTGGGGGGTAGGTGGGGGTAGGGGACCCGCCACCTACCCGAGGTCAAAAAGGGGGCAGTCCCGGCAGCGGGCAGGCAACTGCCCGCCGGCGACCCGCTGCCCGGAACAGTGTTTACCGGCGGGCAGCCGGCGGGTAGCCTCCCACCCACCGGCTACCTGTTGGAAATTCCCACACTTGGGACCCCGACTTCCCCGTTTGATGTTTCCCCGACCTCCGTCTATCGTGCCTATGTCTAATTGATGTTTCGGGTACCGTTCGGAGGTTGTATGAGTCTTATATATTGCATGCTAGTTGAATTGGTATCCCGCTGACCTAGGTGAAAGGAGTATGAACCCCTTAGGACTATTCTTAGTATGTGAAGGATCACGCATAGGTTTTGTTATACGTTTTCTCCCCCTTCCCAATGTGTTAATGTGGGTTGCATGTGCTTGCTATGTGTTATGTGTGCATGTCACCCCGATTTGGTTGAGATCAATCGGGCTATACGGGCAGTCGGGTGGGCTGAGAACTATACCGGCTGTTAACCAGGCTGGTAGAGACCGGTCAGGTATATAAATATTATATAGGACTAAGTTCCACTATACGGGCAGTCGGATGGGTTGAGAACCATACCGGCTGTTAACCAGGCTGGTAAAGACCGGTCAGGTATATAAATATTATATAGGACAAAGGTCCACTATACGGGCAGTTGAATGGGCTGAGAACCATCCCAACTGTTAACCAGGCTGGTAAAGACCGGTCAGGTATATAAATATTATGTAGGACAAAGGTCCATCAGTCGGTTGCGATCGGCTCCTCCGTAATGTGAGACGGGGCAGGGTGCTGCGGGGCCGTGTCAGAGCTATATGCACTGACCCTCATGTATGGGCATGCGATTGGTCCTGTGGCGCCAACAAAGTGTGCTATGTGATGAGATATGGATGAGTTGTTGTTATGAGTACCTTGGGGATGTGACTATGGGATTTATACTGGGAATCGTATATGTTGGATTATGATTATTAATTGTGCTTATCTTACCTGCCTTGCCTGTTGTAAGCTGTGTATGCTTGGAATAACTGCTGTCTGTGCTTAGCCCTATCTGCTGAGTCGATCCCGGTTTTAAAAGCTAGAGTCTCGTAGGATATATCTTCATGCTTCAAAATGGTTTTCGTATATCTATATATATCTCTATATGTATTGTATTTCAACGCGTTGGAGTGGGTTACCAGCATCTCTCGCTGAACAGATATATTTGGCTTTCAGGCACAGAAGATTAAGTCACTGGAGCGCGCTAGAACTTGGAACGTAGAAGTAGACAGTTTCCCTTTCGGCCTGCATGCCATGCTTATGCCTTTACATTATTGAAGATATTAGTTAGTTAGCCTGTGCACCTGAGTTCTCTAGCTCAGGTGTGGCATAGCACCCCGTACTCTTATATTATGTTTTGGGATTTAATGAGACTTCACCTTTATTTTATAAGTTTTAAATGTCTTGAGAATCTGGGGTGTTACACATGGGTCTATACAAGCCTCATCTTCTAGTGGTAGGCTTCCGGCTAACACCGAAAATCCTAGAAATCATGTCAACGCCATCACCACTAGAAGTGGAAAATATTTGAAAGATCCACCTTTTCCTTCTAATGATCTTCCACTTTAAGAAGATGTTGAGAAAGATGAAGATGAAGAAAGGCCAAATGAAGAGGAAATTGAAAACATTCTTGAACTTGAAAATGATGATGGGCCTCTAATTCAAAGAAACAAGTCAAAAGGGAAGGATCCAATTCAAGAAGGAAACAACTCAAGTAAGAAGAATGTGAACAAGGGCAAGCAAATAGATGACTCGATGATTCCTTGCAACTTGTTGCCATTTCCACAAAGGTTGTGGAAAACAAAAGAAACCGAGAGAGAAAACAAGTTTAAAACAATGCTTGATAAGTTGGAGATTTCTATGCCCTTTGTGGAAGCCATTACTCAAATACCTTCATACAAAAAATTCTTGAAGGATATTTTGAGTAACAAGAAGTGATTGGAGAAGAGTGCGGTGGTGGACCTTAGTGAGGGAGCTTTGACATGTGCCGTTCTCTAAAAGAATTTGCCTCCTAGTTGAAAGATCCGGGAAGTTTTTCCATCCCTTGCATTGTTGGAGGATTTGTGTTGAGCCATGCTTTATGTGATCTCGGGGCTAGTGTGAGCCTTATGCCCTACTCTCTATGCAAGAGGCTCAATCTTGGAGAGCCCAAGCCCACTACGATGACACTCCAAATGGCGGACCGTTCCATCAACCGCCCAGTGGGAGTACTTGAAGATATCCTGGTCATGATTGATCAATACTACATCCCGGGAGATTTCGTGATTCTTGACATAGAGGAGGATGCCAAGGTTCCAATAATCCTTGGTAGGCCATTTCTAGCCACCACCGGGGCAATCATAGATGTCAAATGAGGGAAACTTGTGATGGAGGTAGCCGACCATAAAATTGAGTTTGACATCTTCAAGATGGCTAAACACCAACCTTCTTACATTGATGAGTGCAACATGGTGGAAGCCATAGAAGAATGCGTTGGAGAGGTGATTGGGATTGGAGGAGATAACCAAGGAAGCTCTCTTGTGGGAAATTTCTTTGAAAAGATGGGAGAGTGCACCCAAATCAAGGTGGACCTTGGCATGCAGGAGGGGAGAAGCAAGTTTGAAAACATGATGGGAGGTCTTGCCATTCTTGAACCTCTTGGAGAGGAGCATGCCCCAAAGGTAGAATTAAAACCTTTACCTCCAAATCTCCAGTATGCTTTTCTTGGCTCTAACTCTACTTACCCGGTGATTATTAATTCTTCTTTGCACAATGATGAAATTGATAAATTGCTTAATGTGCTTAGAAAACATAGGAAGGTAATTGGGTGCACAATTGGGGATTTGATTGGCATTGATCCTAAGTATTGCATGCATAGAATCTATTTAGAGGACAATGCCAAGCCCATTGTGGAGCCCCTTAGGAGGTTGAATCCTAACTTGAAAGATATGGTAAAGAAAGAGATTCTAAATTTGCTTGAGGCCAACATTATATACCCTATTTCGGATAGCAAGTGGGTTAGTCCCATACATGTTGTCCCGAAAAAGGGCGGTATAACGGTCATTGAAAATGAGAATAATGAGTTGATTCCTACTAGACTTGTTACCGGGCACCGAATGTGCATTGATTATAGAAAATTGAACAAGTCTACTAGGAAGGATCACTACCCTCTCCCATTTATTGACCAATTGCTTAAAAGAATGTCCAAAAATGAATATTTTTGCTTCGTAGATGGATTTTCAGGATATTTTTAGATTTCTATCCACCCCGAGGACCAAGAGATGACCACGTTCACATGCCAATATGGCACCTTTGCCTTTAAAAGGATGTCATTTGGTTTGTGTAACGCGCCGGCCACTTTTCAAAGATGCATGATGGCTATTTTCTCCGAGTTGGTGGAGGAGATCATGGAGGTGTTCATGGATGACTTCTCCGTTTATGGGAAGTCAGTTGATGAATGTTTAATCAATCTTCACAAAGTTTTGTGTAAGTGCCAAGAGGTGAATCTCGTGCTAAATTGGGAGAAGTGCCACTTCATGGCAATCGAAGGAATAGTTCTTGGGCATAAGGTCTCGGCAAGAGGAATTGAGGTGGACCCGACAAAGATAGAAGTCATATCAAAATTGCTATCGCCGACCACCGTGAAGGGAGTTAGAAGTTTTCTTGGGCATGCCGGGTTCTATAGAAGATTCATAAAAGACTTTTCCAAGCTTGCAAAACCCCTTACTCATTTGCTTGCCAAAGATGTTGATTTTCATTTTGATGAGGCTTGCCTTGTAGCATTTGACAAGCTGAAGGAGGCCCTATGCCATGCTCCCATCATTCAACCCCCCGATTGGAGTCTTCCGTTTGAGTTAATGTGTGATGTAAGCAACTATGTGGTTGGGGCGGTGTTGTGCCAAAAGAGGAACCGAAGCTACCATGTGATCCACTATGCAAGCCATACGCTTTGATGAAGCCCAAGTGAATTATGCAACAACCGAGAAGGAGCTCCTAGAGGTGGTGTTTACCCTAGACAAATTTTGGTCTTATCTCATGGGAAGTAAGGTGATAGTTCACACCGATCATGCGGCTTTGAAGTACTTGTTCCAAAAGAAAGATGCCAAGTCGAGGTTGATCCGTTTGGTTGTGCCTTGATTCTATAGTCTTTGATGAATGCTTTAGTTTCCCGCATGTGCATCTTTTAGTATTTAAGATGTGGCATAATGCCCCCGTATAGACATGCTTCCTCTTTTGTTTATTGGTTTATTAGAGTGTTTTTCTCTTGCATCAAAGTTTTAAAAATATGGTAAAATCCGGGGTGTTACAGTTGGTATCAGAACCTAGGATTGAGCCTAGGATGTTAGAGTCTGGACTTTAAGAAGTTTAGTGTGGTTTGAGACCTTAAGATGACCTTTAAGTATCTAAGTGTTTAGGACTTAGGACTTCTAGGGTGTTACCGTTTGTTCTGTTTGCTTTGTTGTTTCTACTTAGCTTTAGCGTTATAGTAGTTAACGCCAGGTACGGGTGCGTTGTTTGTTTGTGCCTACCGTAACCCTGTTGTTTCTGTAGAAGTTTCGTCATGGCTTCGCCTCACCATCGTGTTGTGATGTTCGACGATGCTAGTGACGTGGTTTAGAAACCTAGAGTATCGGGAGTTCACAACACCCCCAGTGTCGATCAGGAGTGGTACATCTACTCGGGTAAGCCCGAGTGAAGCTACAATACCGTCGCCTCGCGGACAAAAACCGTTTGGAATCTTGGGAATCCAGAGTTCAACAGGAGAGTCGTCTCAAGAGAAGATCCTCGCTTTAAGTGAAGCTCGGGCTGGAGACAGCGATGTTGTGACCGGGACTTTCTTGGTGCAATCGATTCCATCTGTGATCCTGTTCGACTCCGGTGCATTTAACTCGTTCGTATCCTCGGAACTCGTGAAGAAGTTAGGCTTGACCGATGGCGTTGAGGTGAAGCTGGGTTTGAAAGTGGCCTCCGGGGAAATCAAGTCTTGCGATCGTCTCTTCAAGGATGTCAAGATAGTTATCAGCGGAGAAGAGTTCTCCAGTAATCTGATCCAGTTCGGCTTGGATGGAGTGGATGTAGTCTTAGGTATGGATTGGCTGGGACAGTTCAAAGCTTAGATTCTTTGTGGTGAACAGAAGGTCGTACTAAGAGGGCCAAGCGGAAAGAGGGTGTCATATCGAGGGACAGCAGGGGAGTCTGGAGTCAAGTTAGTGTCAATGTTAAGGATGAAGAAGTACGTCGAGAAAGGTCACGAAGTCTCTTTGTGTTCCGTCGAGAATTTGAAGGCAAAAGGATACACGGCTCAATCCATACCTGTGGTGTGTGAGTTCCTTGACGTTTTTCCTGAGGAAATCCCAGGCATGCCTCCCCCCTAGAGAGGTGGAGTTCTCGGTAGACCTTGTGCCTGGAACGGCACCAATATCGAAGGCCCCTTACCGTTTAGCGCCCAAGGAGATGCGAGAGTTAAAAGTTCAGTTGCAGGATATGTTGGACAAGGGATATATCCGACCAAGTACATCGCCGTGGGGAGCGCCAGTACTCTTCGTTAAGAAGAAGGATGGGAGCATGAGGTTGTGTATAGATTATCACGAGCTCAACCAAGTAACTGTCAAGAATAAGTACCCTTTACCTAGGATTGATGACCTGTTTGACCAACTCAGAGGTGCAGGCATATTTTCTAAGATTGATATAAGATCGGGCTATCATCAACTGAAGGTGGCTAATAAAGATGTACCTAAGACCGCTTTCAGGACTCGCTATGGACATTACGAGTTCACGGTGATGCCGTCCGGCTTGACCAATGCACCAGCGGTATTCATGGATTTGATGAACCGAGTATTCAAGCCGTATTTGGATAGTTTTGTGATTGTGTTCATCGATGACATTCTCGTTTACTCCCGGAATAGAGAGGAACACGAAATGCATCTTCGAACGGTACTTCAGACTTTGAGGGAAAAACAACTGTACGCCAAGCTCTCGAAATGTGAATTCTGGAAGGACAGTGTAGCGTTCCTAGGGCACGTGATTGACAGCAAAGGTATTTCGGTGGATCCGGACAAAATTCGAGCAGTGAAAGATTGGGCCGTGCCAACGACAATAGCAGAAGTGAGGAGTTTCCTTGGGTTAGCGAGATACTACCGCAGGTTAGTGTTGGATTTTGCCAAGGTGGCTCAACCTCTAACCAAGTTGTTAAAGAAGGATGTGCCTTTTCAATGGAACCAAGATTGTGAGTCAGCATTCTAGGAATTAAAAGATAAGCTTACTACCTTGCTCGTGTTAACCTTGCCATCGGGGACAGAGGGATTTGAAGTGTACAGTGATGCGTCCAAGAAAGGGCTGGGATGTGTTCTAATGCAGGATGGAAGGGTAATTGCCTATGCATCTAGACAGCTCAAGGCGCATGAAGAGAATTACCCAACTCACGACCTAGAGTTGGCAGCTGTAGTCTTTGCTTTGAAGATTTGGAGACCTTACTTATACGGGGTGCGCTGTAAGATCTTCATGGACCACAAAAGCCTCAAGTACATTTTCACGCAAAAGGACCTAAACATGCGTCAAAGACGTTGGCTAGAGCTCATTAAGGATTATGAGTTGGACATTCAGTATCATGAAGGGAAAGCAAACGTGGTGGCCAATGCTCTAAGAAGGAAATCCAAACACGCTATCAGTTCAATTTGGGTGGTAGCTGATGAGCTTTGTAAGGAGCTTCAAAGAATGAACTTGGAGGTAGTGGAGCAAGGCAAAGTGGAGGCGGAAATCCATCTATTCAACATGAGGATTGTGCCTACTCTCTTGGAAGAAATTAAGGAAGAACAGTTGAAAGACACCGGCTTGATGAAGATAAGGAGCGAACTGGATAAAGGAAAGGAAGGATCTTTTGACTTATCTACTGACGGAGGGTTGAGATACAAGGGTCGTTTATGCATACCCGCGTCGTGTGACCGGTTGAAGTGCCAAATTCCTGAGGAGGGTCATAACACGCCCTACTCGATATACCCCGGGGGTGACAAGCTATACAAAGACGTGAAAAATCTCTTTTGGTGGCCCAACATGAAGAATGAAATAGCGGAATTCGTGAGTCGATGTTTAAATTGTCAAAAGGTCAAAGCGGAGCGTTGTAGAAACAAAGGTTTGGTGCAGCCGTTGGAAGTACCGCAAGGAAAATGGGATTCTATTTCCATGGATTTTGTGGGAGGTTTACCGATGACCCGCATCGTCAAGGACAAGATTTGGGTAGTAGTGGATCGGCTAACCAAGATGGCTCGGCGCATTGCAATGAAGGAAACGTGGACGATGACTCAGTTAGACCGAGCTTATGTAAACCAAGTTGTGAAGTACCATGGTGTACCCCGGGATATTGTCTCCGACCGAGATCCGAGGTTCCTATCCCAGTTTTGGAAGTCTTTGCAAGCGGCCATGGGGACAAAATTGAATCTTAGTACCGCTTTTCACCCTACCACAGATGAACAAACCGAAAGGACCATTCAGACAATTGAAGACATGCTAAGGGCGTCTATGTTGGATTTTCAAGGTTCGTGGGAAGAACACCTGGATCTAATAGAATTTTTCTTATAATAACAGCTACCATTCAAGTATACCAATGGCACCGTACGTGACACTTTACTGTAACACCCCGTGTTACGTCCTTCAATCCAGATCAATTATTTAATTAATTCCGTTAATAATAATTAAAAAGGATTTAATTTGGTTAGGATTCCCTTTAATTAATTAATGTGGTCCACCATAGATCGTGGACCCTTGCCTAAACTAGAGTCTTAAGCCTATTAGGAATAAAGAGAGTAAACCTTTTACTAGTCAGATTCTAATTAGGAATCCTAGACATATATATCTATTAGGAATAAAGAAGTTAGGCCTTTACTGTAACACCCCGTGTTACGACCTTCAATCCCGGATTAATTATTTAATTAATTCCGTTAATAATAATTAAAAAGGGATTTAATTTGGCTAGGATTCCCTTTAATTAATTAATGTGGTCCACCATGGATCATGGACCCTTGCCTAAACTAGAGTCTTAAGCCTATTATGAATAAAGGGAGTAAACCTTTTTACTAATCAGATTCTAATTAGGAGTCATAGACCTAATTATCTATTAGGAATGAAGAAAGTAGGCCTTTACTATTCAGATTATGATTAGGATTCCCTTTAATTAATTAATATGGTCCACCATGGACCATGGGCCCTTATCCCTAAACCAAGCCCTTAGTCCAATAAGGAATAGAATTAGTAAACTCATACCATTCAGACCCTAATTAGGATTCCTAGATATATATAAGGACGTAGGAGGCACCTAGAAGTCACACCACAATAGATATCACCACACAAGAATTCCCAAGGGACTCCCCACCACCAAGCCTAGGGAGATCAAACGGATGGAAATCTTAGGGAAGAACCTTAATAGCCAAGGGAGGATTAATTAAGGCTAAGAGGTAACCCATGTCTCAACAAAACCTATTTTCTTCGCTATAATCTCCTTTCTTGGCCTCCTTCTATATGCTTGTATCTTGATTTATACCTCTATGCTATTGTGATATATTCTTGATGATTGATAAGATGATTGGTGTGTATTCTTGATAATCTTGATGATCTTGATGACGAAAAGAGGTTCTTGATATTGATTTAATGATTCTTGACAAATCTTATTATTTCTTGATGTTAAAGATAAATTGTGATTTTGATGATTTGGGATGGATTAGAGCCCTAGGATGGATTGGGAATTCGTGTTGTAATATTCTTGATATATATTGGGTGGGAATTCTCATGTTTGGGTGTTGTTTATGTTTAGAAGTCGTGATAGGATGAGTTATACGTGATTCGTGATGTTGATCCATTAATTGACTACGTGGTGTCGTTAATTGCGTTTAAAGGTGTTTAAACATGGTTTCGGGTTCCACAAAGGATCCTGGGACGTATTTGTGATAAAGGAGTCAGTGGGGGGTAGGTGGGGGTAGGGGTACCCGCCACCTACCCGCTGCCCAAAGATCACCGCGGGACAGCGGGCAGGCGCCGGGCAGGCGTCCGCCCGCCGGCAACCCGCTGCCGGGCAGTGATCTCCGGCGGGCAGCCGGCGGGTGACCCTCCACCCATCGGCTACCCGCTAGTCCGTACCCACCCTGGGTCCTTGTCTTCCCCGTTTGATGTTGCCCCGTTCCCCGTGGTGTCCCAACGGACCCCGTCTGTCGTGCCTGAGTCTAGTTTGATGTTTCGGGTAACGTTCGTAGGATAAGAGAATCTTAGGAATTGCATGCTAGTTGAATCGGTAACCCGTTGACCTAAGTGGAAGTCGTATGAACCCCTTAGGACGATTCTTAGTATGTGAATGATCACACATAAGCTTAATTATTTGTCTCCCCCTTCCCAATGTGCTATTATGTGTTATTATATGCTATTGTGTGTTATGTGATGCATGATTCCCCAACTCGGTTGCGATCAAGTTGGCTATACGGGCAGTTGAATGGGCTGAGAACCATCCCAACTGTTAACCAGGTTGGTTAAGATCGGTCAGGTATATAAATATTATATAGGGCTGCGGTCCACTACACGGGCAGTTGAATGGGTTAAGAACCATCCCAACTGTTAACCAGGCTGGTAGAGATCGGTCAGGTCTATAAAGATTATATAGGACTATAGGTCCACAAGGGCCTCGGTGATATGACCCACCGACCTGGACGCACCAGGCGGTGTGTAGGGCCAACAAGCCGAGGAAGGCTGTAGTCCACCGACCTGAGTAATCAGGCGGTGTGTAGGGCTACGGCTGGCTGCGATCGACCGAGTGATGGGACAGCGGTGTGTAGTGCCGTAGTCTCCGAGGATCTTCGCCCACCGACTGAGTCTAGCTCAGCGGTGCGTCGGGCTTGATCCGCTACGGTCCACCGACTGTACGCATCAACGGTGTGTAGGGTCGTAAGTCCCCCCTTGTAAAGGGAATCGCGGTCCACCGACTGTGCGCGTCAGCGGTGTGTCGGATCGTGGTCTGACGTTGAGTTCATCAGCGGTTCTCAAAGGGTTGGTTGCGATCAACTCCCCTCATACCACGGTACTGAGGTAGGGTGCTGCGGGGCCACGTTAATGCTATAAGCATTAACCCTCATGTTCGGGGCATGCGATTGGTCCCGTGGCGCCATCAACGATTATGTGATATGAATGATGATTGAATGAGGTTGTGTTTGAATTGAAAAGTGAACTGTGACCTTAGATGCGTATTCCTTATATTGTTTTCTCTACTTAACTGTTTATCATTGATTCATGTGCTTATCCCTACTTGTTGAGTCTATTCCTGATTTTTAAAACTAGTGTCTCTTAAGTATATATCTTCCTGCTTCAAAACGATTTTCGTATATCTATATATATCTATCTATAATGTATTTCAACGCGTTGGAGTGGGTTACCGGCATCATTCGCTGAACAGATATATTTGGCTTTCAGGCACAGCTGATTAGTTCCCAGAGCGCGCTAGAAGAGCTTGGAATAGATAGATAGTTTTCCTTTTTGGCCTGCGTGCCTCAATGATGTATCGAGGATAATTAGTTAGTTTAGCCTGTGCATCTGAGTTCTCCAGCTCAGATGTGGCATAGCACCCCACACCCTTATGTTTAATAATACTCTATTTTGGGATTTAATGAGAATTCACCTTTATTATAAAAGTTTCAAATTTTTGGGGTGTTACATTTACTATTCAGATTATGATTAGGACTCCTGATTCTTTAAATAGGGGATTAGAAAGCAATTAGAACCCTTACCACCTATAGCTATATTACACGAAATTATTCCCAAGAGATTCCCGACCACCAAGCCTAGGGAGATCAATCGGATGGAAATCTTAGGGGAGAACCTTAGTAGCCAAGGATTTTAATTAAGGCTAAGAGGTAACCCATGTCTCAACAAAACCTATTTTCCTTACTATATCTTCTTCATCGGCTTCTTTGATATATGATTCTGTGCTTGAGTCTTGATAAAGCTTTGCCTGAAATTGATATGATGATTATGAGATGATCTTGATGTTTATGAGATAATCTTGATGTTTATGTGTTGATCTTGATACTAATGTGATAATCTTGATGTTCTTGATTCTAAGATGAATTATATAACGATCTTATGTTTTAATTATGACTAGAGCCCTAGGGTTAAAACGTGGATTTCGTATTGTGGTATTCTTGATATGTTTGGGTGGGATTTTGCATGTTCAGGTGATTGAGACTTGACATGTTTAGGAGTCGCGTTAGGATGTATTTAATGTGATTCTTGGTTTTAATCTGTTACTTGATTACATGGTGTCATTGTTGTGTTTAATGTGTCTAGACATGGTTTCGGGTTCCACAAGGGATCCCGGGACTAAATTATTACATAGGAGTCAGTGGGGGGGTAGGTGGGGGCAGGGGTACCCGCTGCCCCATGAGACCGCGTGGCAGCAGGCAGCCGGCAGGCGGGCCTGCCCACCGGGCACCCGCTGCCCCTGCCGTCCACCCGCTAGAACCCCGATGAGGATCATGGTGGTTTTCCACGTTTGATGTTTCCCCGTGTCCCGCGGTGTCCCATTGGAACATCGTTTGTCGTGCATGAGTCTAGTTTGATGTATCGGGTACCGTTCGTAGGATAAAAGAGTCTTGTGTATTGCATGCTAGTCGAATTGGTATCCCATTGGCATAGGAGGAAGGTGCATGAACCCTTAGACGTGTCTCGAGTAGTGTGGTTGACCACGCATAAGTTACATATATGATTTCCCCCTCCTTATGTGTTAATGTGGGTTGCATGTGCTTGGCTATGTGTTAATGTGGGTTGCATGTGCTTGGCTATGTGTTAATGTGGGTTGCATGTGTTTGGCTATGTGTTAATTGTGCATGATACCCCAATTGGATGCGATCAATTGGCTATACAAGCAGTTGGATAGGTTGAGAACCATCGGCTGTTAACCCGGCTGGTTGCGATCGGTCGGCTATACAGGCAGTTGGATGGGTTGAGAACCATCGGCTGTTATATATATATATATATATATATATATATATATATATATATATATATATATATATATATATATATATATATATATCATAGGGTTGCGGTCCATAATCTGGCTGCGATCAGATATACATACTATTCGGGCTGCGGTCCACCGTTTGGTTGCGATCAAACGTTATAAATGAGCTGCGGTTCATCGATTGGTTGCGATCAATCCCCTTGCGCTGCGGTACAAAGCAGGGTGCTTCGGGGCCGTGTCAGAGCTATATGCGCTGACCCTAATGTATGGGCATGCGATTGGTCCTGCGGCACCACCAAATGTGTTTACGTGTTTGAAATAGTGATTGAATACTGTTATGATTGATATGGAGTAGTCTTGTGACATTAGGGTACATGCTAGTATCTTTATATGCGTGATTAATTCTGTTGAATGTGCCTACCCTTGCTTGATTGAGTATATTCTCGGTTTTAAATTAGAGTTTCATAAGTATATATGTATTCCAGCTTCAAAATGGTTTTCCTTATATATATCTACCTATATTGTATTTAACGCGTTGGAGTGGGTTACCCGCATTATTCGCTAAACAGATATATTTGGCTTTCAGGCACAGATGAGTAGCTCCGGAGCGCGCTAGTTGGACCCGAGGGCTTAGCTAGTTTAGTTCTTTTATCGGCCGGCGTGCCATGATGATGTACTTGACATTGATTTGAGGATTTCTGCTGTTTAGATAGTTTAGCCTATGCATCTGAGTTCTACACCTCAGATGTGGCATAGCACCCCAACAATTATGTCTAGTTATGCTCTGTTTGGGAATTAATAAGAGATTAGCCTTTATTTTATAAGTTTTAAATATCTTGAAATTTAGGGGTGTTACATTTACGGTCAAAAGTGTCGTAGCCCGTTGTGTTGGGAAAACTTGGTCAACCCAGTGATGTTAGGTCCAAAGTATTTGCATGACAAAGTGGAGAAAATCAAGCACATTCAATGGAGGATGAAAATGGCACAAGATCGCCAGAAGTCGTATGCTGATTTAGGAAGGAAACAGGTGGAGTTCGCGGTTGGGGACAAGGTGTGGTTGAAGGTTTCTCCCACCCGGGGAGTTATGAGATTCGGGAAGAAAAGGCAAGCTAAGCCCTCGGTTCATTGGGCCTTATGAGATTCTTGAAAGGATAGGAAGTTTGGCATATCGTCTAGCGTTACCTATGGAGTTGGAACGGGTGCACAATGTCTTTCATGTGTCCCAACTTAAGAAGTATGTGCATGATCCGACGCATGTAATTCCGCCGGAGGTGGTTCCGCTTGATGGTACTTTGTCTTACGAAGAAAGACTGCTTCGGATTTTGGATGTCAAAACCAGGGAAACTCGCAGGAAGTCAGTAAAAATTGTAAAAGTTTGGTGGTCTCATCATGGTGTAGAAGAAGCAACCTGGGAGTTGGAGTCGACTATGAGAGAGCGTTACCCGGAGTTGTTCACCTCAGGTACCTCGTGTTACCTTTCTTGTTGAATAGTTTTGGAGTAGGAGTAAGGTAGTGATTTGGCCTTAGCGTTGTGTGCTCAAGAAAATTTCTTTTGTGATCCTTTGGAAACCTTGCAATGTCTAGACTTCTTGGCAAACCTTACACCTTTTGGATTCTTGAAGTTTTGGTCAAAAGGTATTCTTGCTTTCCTTTGTCACATTGTGGATTCGTGTTACCCGTTTTGTTTGAACTCGTCATGCCCAAGCTTCGGGGACGAAGATTCTTGTTAGGGGGAGAGGATGTGACACCCCGTAAATCCAAACTCTAATCAAGGATTAATTAGAAAATTAATCATAGTCTCTTTGTTAATTTATTCCTAAAAATCCTGAAAATTCAATAGTCGAAGGTGTAACACCCCGTGTTACGGCCTCTAACCCAAACTAATTATTTAATTGCTTACCCTAAAAAGAAAATTAAAATCCTTTAATTAACTAGGAAGGGTCCACCATAGACCATGGGCCGTTATCCCTAAACCAAACCCTTAGTCCTATAAGAAATAGAATTAGTAAATCCATATCATTCAGACCTTAATTAGGACTCTTAGATATATAAAAGGACATAGGAGATACCTAGAACTCACACCACAATAACTTTCACCACACAAGAATTCCCAAGAATTCCCATAGGAGAAATCAAGAAGAAGAGATCTTAAAGAAAGACACTTTATAGACAAGGATTCTAATTAAGGCTAAGAGGTAACCCATGTCTCAACAAAACCTATTTTCTTTGCTATAATCTTCTTCCTTGGCTTCTTCTCTATGCTTGTGTCTTGATAAATCGTTTATGATGATGATGATGATGATGATATGATCTTGATAATTGATGAGATGATTTTATGTGTTGATCTTGATAATCTTGATGATTATGGGAGAATCTTGATAATTGTGTGATGTTCCTGATAAATCTTGATGTTCTTGATTTTAAAGATAAATTCTGTAATTTAAATATGATTAGAGCCCTAGGTTGAATCGTGAAATTCGTATTGTGATATTCTTGGTATATTTGGGTGATTCGCATGTTCGGGTGTTGATTATGTTTTGAAGTCATGTTAGGATGTGTCCAATGTGATTCTCGGTTTTGATCCGTTATTTGACAAAGTGGCGTTGTCGTTTGCGTTTAAAAGTGTTTAAACATGGTTTCGGGTTCCACAAAAAAATCCCGGGACCCAAGTATTGAAAAAGAGTCAGTGGGGGTAGGTGGGGGTAGGGGAACCCTCCACCTACCCGTTGCCCCTATTGGGCGTCGCCGGCAGCGAGCAGCCGACTGCCCGCCGAGCACCCGTTGCCCAGAAGCCTCGCCGCTGGCGGGCAGCCTGCGGGTGGTCCCCCACCCACCGGCCACCCGCTGGAAATTCTCGATGTGGGATGGTGGTTTCCCCGTTTGATGTTTCCCCGATCCTCATGGTGTCCCAACAGACTCCGTTTATCGTGCCTGAGTCTAGTTTGATGTTTCGGGTACCATTCGTAGGATAGAAGAGTGTTGTGTACTGCATGCTAGTTGAATTGGTATCCCGTTGGCCTACATAGCAGATGTATGACCCCTTTAAGAATCTTCCTAGTGTGTGGATGACCACGCATAAGTTTAATATACGCTTTCTCTCCCCTCTCCCGATGTGCTAATGGGAATTGCATGTACTTGGTATGTGTTATTTGTGCATGATACCCCAATTTGGTTGCGATCAAATTGGCTATACGGGAAGTTGGATTGGTTGAGAACCATACCAACTGTTAACAAGGCCGGTTGCAATCAGTCATGTATATAAATATTATATAGGGCTGCAGTCCATCGTTTGGTTGAGATCAAACATTACTATATGAGCTGCGGTTCATAATCTGGTTGCGATCAGAAATACACTTTTGGGCTGCGGTCCACTGTTTGGTTGCGATCAAACAATATGATGAGCTGCGGTTCATCGGTCGGTTGCGATCGACCCCTTGTGCTGCGGTACAAGCAGGGTGCTTCGGGGCCATGCCAGAGCTATATGCACTGGCACTTCGTGTATGGGCGCGTGAAGGGTCCTGCGGCACCACCAAAGTGTGTTTATGTGATTGAGATGATGATTGGATAACGATATGAATGACGTGAAATAATCTTGTGACCTTAGGATATATGCTAGTATCTTTATATGCGTTATTATGTCTGTTGAATGTACTTGTCCCTACTTGTTGAGTCTATTCCTGGTTTTAAAGCTAGAGTCTCCTAAGTATATATCTTCCGGCTTCAAAATGGTTTTCCTATATCTATATATACATACATATATATATATATATATATATATATATATATATATATATATATATATATATATATATATATATATATATATATATATATATATATATATACCTATATTGTATTTCAACGCGTTAGAGTGGGATACCAGCATTATTCGCTGAATAGATATATTTGGCTTTCAGGCACAGATGAGTAGCTCCAAAGCGCGCTAGAGGACCCGAGGCTTAGATAGTTAGTTTCCTTATCGGCCTGCGTGCCATGATGATGTAATGACACTGTTTTGAGGATTGTTAGATAGTATAGCCTGTGCATCTGAGTTTTCCAACTTAGATGTGGCATAACACCCCAAACACTTATGTTTAGTAATGCTCTGTTTTGGGATTCAATAAGAGATTACCTTTATTATATAAGTTTTAAAAGTTTCGAAAATCTGGGGTGTTACAGATGGTATCAGAGCCTAAGTTTGACCTTAGGATAAGACTCTTAAGACTAGACTTTAGGACACTAGGCTTGAACTCTAAGTATTTTAGGAACATGGGATTCAGGAATCTTAAGACGCGCTGTGAGATTGTGAGCCTACCTACCATCACATAACCTTCCCTCACTTTATCTTTCGTTAATTTAAAGAACTTCCCCCTTCGCTTATCGCATCAAGGTAAGGGTACAACAACCTAACTCATCGTTACAATAAACATTGGCCCTGTAGACCAACGACATGGCACCAAACAGAAGACCCCGCAATCCTCGACGAATGGATTCGAACCTTCGACAAAATCCTTGGATTGGTGGAATGCCTAGAGGAACGTCGTGTAGAGATAGCCTCGTTCTACTTCGGACACGAGGCTGATCTTTGGTGGATTCATGAGGGACCCACTTACAGACAGGAACCAGAGTTCAACTGGGAGAACCTAATGACACGACTACGAGAGAAGTTCTACCCAGCACACGTGAGAGCATCCATGTACAAAGAATTCCTCCACTTAAAACAAGGGATGGCCACCGTCATGGAGTACCACAAACGATTCCTCGAACTGGCCCGTTTCGCACCCGAACTAGTCCCTACAAAAACAAGCAAAATAGAAAAGTTCGTGACAGGCCTCAACTTCGAAGCCCGAAAGACACTAATCGTAAGCGGACCCCGGACCCTCAACGAGGCTTACTCCAGCGCCAGCAACCTCTATCGGATCCAGCTACTACAACGAGGAGTCCAGGAACAGATTCGTAAGAGAAACACGGGAGGTGGGGCACCACCCGTAAAAAGAACAAGAAGCGACACTAACACAAAGCCAAGCAACTCAGCTGGCCAAGGGCCACCCCTGAGAAACAACGAAATTAATACAAGACCCTTCCTTTGCCGAAGATGCAACAAGGACCATAGAGGCAAGGACTGCATGGGAAACCACTGGCGATGCTTCAACTGCGGGGGAGAAGGACACAAGTCCTTCCAATGCACTCAACCCCCAAACTCATGCCCTACCGTCATGGGCCAACACGGGAGCGCAAACAATCAAGGGAATTACAATGCTCCCGAAAAAGTATTCGTCATGAGCCACACTCAGGCCGAACTTGAAGACGAGGGCAACTTCAACGAAGAAAACGTGACCCCAGGAGACGAGGACCCCGCAAATCAACCAGAAGAAAACCAGGGAGAAGAATTCTGCCTAGGATGATCAGTAAACCCCTTGTAAACCGCCCTCATAGTATGAGAAACCACTTGTTTAGTTTAGTTGTTTAGAAATTATAATGAATAAGAGACAAGAACAATTAAATTGACATGGAAAGAGGAACTAAAACATCCCCCACCAACCCAAGAATTGAAAAATCAACACACAATGGGGTATGGGGGGCAAAAGTTCGACAAGGAAAACCGATCAAACCTCTTGCCACCTTGGGTGGTCAAAAGAGAAATGGGAAAAGATCCAAAAGGATGCATAACAAGGAAGACTAATGCTACCATGAGGAATGGAACCTTGGACCTCTCACTTATAAAACCAAAGCCTTAACTACTAGGCTATAAGTGTTCCTTAAAACCTTAAGGGAACACTCCCTTCTTAAACCCCACCAAATCCCTAAAACCCACAAAACCCCCAAATCAAAAACCCTTCTTCCTCCTCCAAAACACACATTTTCTCTCACCCTCTCTCCTCCCCTCCAACAAACCGCCGTCACCACCCTCACCTCCGCAACCTGCCGCCGCACCACCAACGACCACCCAACACTCGCCGCTCCGCGCCCCGCCGACAGAACCGCCACCACGATCGGCCGACGACGCCACCGTCACCGCCCCGGGAGCCGCCCGTCGCTCACCCATTGCCATGCGACGCCCGTTACTCGCCCGGCCAACAACCACTGCCAACATAACCTCCTGCTCTGTCTAGGCCAACGCCCCGCCGTCAGCTCCGAATCACCGCCGAAAACAAACCGCGTCGCCACCGGAAACAAACCACTTACGAAAATAGTTTGTAAGAAATAATTATGGGAACCTTATGTTTTATTAGTGAATTTTACAATTTTTAGTTTAATTTTTTTTAAAAATAAAAAATAATAATAATAAATAATTAAAAAATAATTAATCGGGCGCCTAACGTATTTTGCAACCTTGATCTACAATATAGATTTTATGAATCTACAGTATAGAAATTATGTATCTAGACTCGTGTGCACCATGCTTGGTGCACACGATTGCACAGCATAACAATCTGGAGTTGGGAGATTGAGTTTGATTTTAACTGGGTTTATCAGTGTTGTATGAAATTAAGCATGCATGTTTTTTTTACGGATTTTTATTTTAATCTTAATAGAAATATGAATTTTAATATTGTTGTATTGTATTACGAATAGGAATTTTAATGTAGGATTGTAGTACGAATAGGAAAGTAGGAAACAATATATTCTATTAGGAATTGTATTACCCTATTTTATAATATTAGAATATGAATTTTAATATAGAACTGTAGTACGAATAGGAAAGTAGGAAACAATATATTCTATTAGAAATAGTATTACACTATTCTATAATATTACATAAATCTTAATAGTATATGGTTGTTTTGGGCGGGAAGTTAAAATGAGGGATTTTGTTTTTATATATAGTATAGATGATAGAGAATCATCTTGAGAGATTGAGAATATTCATTTTACAACAATTATCGATTTGTTATATATTACAAAACTAGTAATTCACCAGCGCGATGCACGGGAAAAAATTATGTTATTATAAATATAAATAAAAAATAGAAAAACTAAAATATTTTAAATTATTTAATATAACAATATTTTTGAGCTTCCATTGGTCAAGTATTTATTATTTTTATAGAATACAAAATTACAATTAAAATTAAAATTAAAATTTTAATTTTAATTTTAATTTTGTATGGTTAATGTAATCTCTAATTATGTGCATATTTAAATAAACTTATAGAGAGAATTTACATAATTACATTGATTTATTCTTAATTGTATTTCATCTATATTATAATTTTCACAATACGAATAATAACTATGATAATTACATTTGGAAAGCAAATTTCAAATTATGTATGTGTAAATTTAAACTCTAATTGAACACATTTTTTATATGATTATATAATATATAGCTATTTTATTTTTCAAAAGTATCTTTTTTGTTTTATGATTATATAATATATAGCTATTTTATTTTTTAAATGTTGTGCTTTTTTTATTTTATTTTATAATAAAGGATGTTGTGGCATTAATTGTAACATTAATTATTTCCCAAACCATATAGCTTTATTATATAAAGGATGATTGATGGTATCGAGCCATTGGTTAGTTAATTTTTTGTTATTAATAATCAATAATTTTGAAATTATGTTCGAGGCTAACGATCTATTTAATTAGTATGGGAAAAAAATTCCATTTTTTTTCAATTATGGAGTGGAAAACATGTGTTAACATATATAGGCTTTTTTTTTTTTTTAAATAAATGCAAAAAGACTAAAAGATATGAGTTAAATGAAATGAAACTGATCTAACCTGACGAATGCCATTTGAAGGATCTAAGAATCCACGGAAACCAAGCTTAAAATTCTATGCAAGTGGAACAGTCTAATTGGTACAAAAATGATGAGAATATAGATTGTGTTGTATTCAATGATAATGTTAGAGATTACAGAGAACATATATATAGATACTAGATAGAATCCTAGTCTAATACCAATAATATAGCCATAGTCTAATATGAATAATATAGTCCTAATATTCCCCCTCAAGCACAAGGTTGGCTAGCCAAAACATTGAGCTTGTGACGGAGCGAATTCAAACGTAAAGTAGATAAAGGTTTAGTAAAACATCAGCTATCTGATCCTTGGTTGAGATAAAGTTGACTTGGATCTCCTTCTTGGCAACTTTATCGAGAACAAAATGATAGTCAATCTCAATGTGCTTCGTGCGGGCATGAAAGATAGGATTAGCACATAAATAAGTTGCCCCTAAGTTGTCACACCATAGCTTTGGCGTAGACACGGGTGGTGTAACACCCCAGATTTTCAAGACTTTTAAAACTTATATAATGAAGATAGAATCTCATTAAATCCCAAAATACGATACAAGAGTACGGGGTGTTATGCCACACCCGAGCTAGAGAACTTAGGTGCACAAGCTAAATTCTAAAACCTCAATCAGTATCAATACAATGGCACGCAGGCCGAAAGGGAAAACTATCTAATCTACGCCCCCAAGCTTCTAGCGAGCTCCAGTGATCTACTCATCTGTGCCTGAAAGCCAAATATATCTGTTCAGCGAGAGATGCTGGTAACCCACTCCAACGCGTTGAAATACAATACATATAGACATATATATAGATATACGAAAACCAATTTGGAGCATGAGGATATATCCTACGAGACTCTAGCTTTTAAAACAGGGATCGACTCAACAGATAGGGCTAAGCACAGACAGCAGTTATACCAAGCATATACAGTTTACAACAGGCAAGACAGGTAAGATAAGCACAATTAATAACCATAGTCCAACATATACGATTCCCAGTATAAGTCCCATAGTCACATCCCCAAGATACTCATAACAACAACTCATCCATATCTCATCACATAGCACACTTTGTTGGCGCCACAGGACCAATCGCATGCCCATACATGAGGGTCAGCGCATATAGCTCTGACACGGCCCCGCAGCACCCTGCCCCGTATCGCAACACGGAGGGGTCGATCGCAACCGACCGAAGAACCGCAGCTCATCATAGTTTGATCGCAACCAAACAGTGGACCGCAGCCTAAGAGTATGTCATCTGACCGCAGCCAGGAAATATGAACCGCAGCTCATGTAGAAACGTTTGATCGCAACCAAACGGTGGACCGCAGCCCGAGAGTGTAAATCTGACCGCAACCAGCTTCTGAACCGCAGCTCAGGAATAACCAATCCGATCGCAACCGAATTGGGGTATCATGCACACATAACACAAAGCAAGCACATGCAACCCACATTAACACATTGGGAAGGGGGAGAAAACGTATAACAAAACCTATGCGTGATCCTTCACATACTAAGAATAATCCTAAGGGGTTCATACTTCTTTCACCTAGGTCAACGGGATACCAATTCAACTAGCATGCAATATATAAGACTCATACAACCTACGAACGGTACCCGAAATATCAAACTAGACATATGTAACACCCCGTGTTATGGCCTTCAATCCCGGATTAATTATTTAATTGATCCCGTTAATAATAATTAAATATGATTTAATTATGTTAGGTTTACCTTTAATTAATTAGTAAGGTCCACCATGAACCGTGTTCCCTTGCCCGAATAAGAATCTTAAGCCTGTTAGGAATAAAGGAAGTAGGCCTTTTACTATTCAGATTATGATTAGGATCCTCTTTAATTAATATGGTCCACTATGGACCATGGACCCTTATCCCTAAAACAAGCCCTAGCCCTATAAGGAATAGAATTAGTAAACCCATACCATTCAGGCCCTAACTAGGAGTCTTAAATATATAAATAGGGAACTTAGGAGGCACCTAGAATCCCCACCACAATAATCTCTCACCACCCAAAGAGTTCCAAGAATCCCCTTAGGAGAAATCAAGAAATCAAGAAAGCTTAAAGAAAGATCCTTCATAGCCAAGGAATTAATTAAGGCTAAGAGGTAACCCCTGTCTCAACAAAACCTAATTTCATAGCTATGATTCCCCCTTAGGGTTTCCCCCATATTATTGTGATTGGCGAGATATGATGATGATTATTAATGTTTGATGTGATGATCCCATGAGGGATCTTGATAATCTTGATATTTGGAGATTCTTGATAATTATGGTGTTCTTGATGATTATACGGAATTCTTGATGATTAGGTGTTGTTCTTAATGATTGTGTGATGCTCTTGATGTTTATGTGCTATTCTTACCGAATCTTGCAATTAGAAGACGAATCGTATTCTTGTTGATATAAAAGTGATTAGAACCCTAGGTTGTATCGTATGATATTATTCTTGGATTATCGGGTGGGGAAATCGCATGTTTGGGTGTTGATTATGTTAGAAAAGCATGATAGGTTATGTGTCGTTCGTTTCTCGTATTTGATCCGTTAATTGTCTATGTGTTGTCGTTAATTGCGTTGTAAAGTGTCTAAGCATGGTTTCGGGTTCCACAACGGTTCCCGGGGCGTGAATTGTGTGAAAAGAGTCAGTGGGGGTAGGGGACCCGCCACCTACCCACGGCCAAACGAGCGCTCCCGGCAGCGGGCAGCCGGCGGGCGGACAGCTGCCCGCCGGCGACCCGCTGCCTGGAACAGTGTTTCCGGCGGGCAGCCGGCGGGTGGCCCCCCACCCACCGGCTACCCGCTGGAAATTCCCCCATCTTGGGTTCCCGGCTTCCCCGTTTGATGTTCCCCCGATCCCCGTGGTGTCCCAACGGACTCCGTTCATCGTGCCTATGTCTAGTTTGATATTTCGGGTGCCGTTCGTAGGTTTACGAGTCTATTATATTGCATGCTAGTGGAATTGGTATCCCGTTGACTTAGGTGGTAGAAGTATGAACCCCTTAGGACTATTCTTAGTATGTGATGGATCACGCATAGGTTTTGTTATACGTTTTCTCCCCCTTCCTAATGTGTAATGTGGGTTGCATGTGCTTGCTATGTGTTATGTGTGTGTGTTACTATCCCAATTCGGTTGCGATCAGATTGGTTATCCTGAGCTGCGGTTCAGAAGCTGGCTGCGGTCAGATTGATACTCTTGGGCTGCGGTCCACCGTTTGGTTGCGATCAAACGTTTCTATATGAGCTGCGGTTCATCCTTTTCCTGGCTGTGGTCAGATGACATTCTCTTGGGCTGCGGTCCACTGTTTGGTTGCGATCAAACACTATGATGAGCTGCGGTTCATCGGTCGGTTGCGATCGACCCCTCCGTGTTGCGATACGGGGCAGGGTGCTGCGGGGCCGTGTCAGAGCTATATGCGCTGACCCTCATGTATGGGCATGCGATTGGTCCTGTGGCGCCAACAAAGTGTGTTATGTGTTGTGATGTGGATGAGTTGTGATTAATGAGTGTCTTGAAGGTTGTGACTACGGGTTTTATGTTGGGGACTGTTTACGTAGGGTTGTGGTTATTGTTTATGCGTTGCCCTATCTGCCTTATCTGTTGTGAACTGCATATGCTCGTTATAACTGTTGCTTGTGTCTGGCCTTACCTGTCGAGTCATTCCCGGTTTTAAAGCTAGAGTTCGTAGGATATATCTTCATGCTCAAAATGGTTTTCGTATATCTATATATATCTCTATATGTATTGTATTTCAATGCGTTGGAGTGGGTTACCAGCATCTCTCGATGAACAGATATATTTGGCTTTCAGGCACAGAAGATTAAGTCACTGGAGTGCGCTAGAACTTAGAAGTAGATAGTTTCCCTTTTGGCCTGCGTGCCACGTTTACGTATTTACGCTTTGAGGATATTAGTTAGTTAGCCTGTGCACTTGGGTTCTCTAGCCTAGGTGTGGCATAGCACCCCGAATGCTTGTATTTATATCTTGGGATTTAATAAGATTCTACCTTTATTATAAGTTTTAAATGTCTTGAAAATCTGGGGTGTTACAACATAGGCACGATAGACGGAGTCCGTTGGGACACCACGGGGATCGGGGGAACATCAAACGGGGAAGCCAAAATCCCAAATTGGGTACAAACCAACGGGTAGCCGGTGGGTGAGGGGTCACCCGCCGGCGGCACTGTTCTGGGCAGCGGGTGCCCGGCGGGCAGCTGCCCGCTGCCGGCGTTGCCCCAAATAGGGCGCGGGTAGGTGGCGGGTCCCCTACCCCCACCTACCCCCCACTGACTCTTTTTCACCAAAAACGCCCCGGGAACCTTTGTGGAACCCGAAACCATGCTTAGACACTTTCAAACGCAATTGACAACACACGTAGACAATTAACGGATCAAAATCAAGAAACATATGGCACATAACCTATCATGCTTTTCTAAACATAATCAACACCCAATCATGCGAATTCGCACCCAATATACCAAGAATAATACCATACGAATTCCACGATATACCTAGGGTTCTAATTATTTTTAAATCAACAAGAACACAATTCATCTTCCAAAATCAAGATTCGGTAGGAATATCATATAACTATCAAGAACCTCCTATAATTATTAAGAACATCAAGAACAGCATATAATTATCAAGAACGTTATATAATCGTCAAGAACACCATAATTATCAAGAACCTCTCCTCATCAAGATCACCCATGGAATCATCCCACCAATCATCAATAATAATATCACAAATCATCAATACACAATAATCATGGGGAAATCCAAAGAGGGGAATCATAGCTATGAAAATAGGTTTTGTTGAGACATGGGTTTCCTTTTAGCCTTAATTAATTCCTTGGCTATGAAGGGTCTTTCTTGAAGCTTTCTTCTTTCTTGATTTCTCCTAGGGGAATTCTTGGAACTTCTTGTGTGGTGAGGGATTATTGTGGTGGGAATTCTAGGTGCCTCCTTATGTTCCCTATTTATATATCTAAGAGTCTTACTTAGGGCCCAATTACTATAGGTTTGCTAACTCTATTCCTTTTAGGACTAAGGATTGGGTTTAGGGATAAGGGCCCATGGACTATGGTGGGCCTTTCCTAATTAATTATTGTGATTTAATTCTTTCTTTTGGGTAATTGGTTAAATGATTAATTGGTTTTAGGGATCGTAACACGGGGTGTTACACTCTCCCCCCCTTACAAGGGGGCTTCGTCCCCGAAGCCCGGTGTGTTAACCCATCCTTTCACCCCTAGGCATCCCGCATCCTGGCCTCCTGGTTAGGAATGTGGCCCCACGTTTTGCCTTAGCTGGGGTAGGCTGGACTTCTAGTGGTGTCGTGATAGGAAAGTTTTGGGTCTACCTCGGTCTCCTGCTCCTGAGCCGGACGCCCCGCGAGTGCCCAAGGTGGCCTCGATCGCTGCCACCCTCTGATCTAGTGCGCGCGTCGTACGGATCAAGGATGAGAACCCTTCCTCCATGATTTGGTTTTACCGGTTAAGTTGTGCGAGTATGCGCTCATTGATTGAGCCCTCGTTTTGCTCCCTTGGGTTCCCTCTTGATCGTGGGTGCAACGATGGGTCAGGCTCGTCATCCTCCTCCTGGTCCTCATTTCCCTCCAGGATTCCGCAATCTTGCATTGCCCGTTTGAGCTTCCTGTTGGAGATTTCAAATTGGTCGACCAATTCCCTTCGTTCCTCCTCGGGTTTTTGGCAAATTTCTTCGAGGGTGAGGTACTGTCCTCCCTCGGTGTAGTAGATATCATTGCGGCGTAGGTTCTAGGCATTAAAGAACATGCCATTTGCTTTCCGGCGAGTCTCCGGCGAGTTCTCCGGCGAGCCTCCGGCGAAGAGGTGGTGAGGGTTTCTGGCGACGCGGCGGCGGCGGACTTGGTTTCGGCGGTGGCTCGGCGCAGTGGTAGTGGTTTTGGGTGGAACCGGCAGTGGCGAGGCGTGTGGCAGCGGGGTTCGTCCGGGTGGGTGGCGGATGGTGACGGCGTCGCGGGTTGCCTCCGGGTAGCGACGGTGGTGTGCGGTGGTGCGTTGCTTGGATGGCCGGCGGTGGTTCGGCCGGTGACGGAGATGGGTGGGTGGTGGTTGCTGGGTGTCGTTGGGTCGGCGGGGGTGAGAGGGAGAAGAGGGGAGAGAGAGGGTGTGGAAGAAGAAGAAGAGGAAGAAGAAGGGTTTTTGATTTGGGGATTTTTGTGGGTTTAGGGACTTGTAGGGCTTTAAGAAGAAAGTGTTCCCTTAAGGTTTTAAGAAACACTCTTAGTCTAGTGGTCAAGACCTTGGTTTTGTATATGTGAGGTCAAGGGTTCCATTCATATTGGCAACACCAGGCTTTTGATGGTGTGGTCCTTTGTCTTTTTCCCTCTTTCGTCCTTTATTGGTGGGAGGCTTGGTCCTTTGTCTTTTTCCCTCTTTCGTCCTCTAGTGGTGGGAGGCTTGGCTTGTAGTATAATTTTGGTTTTATCTTTGTACGTAAGATCGGATTTCGATCTAATCTTTTATTTATAATAATTCCGAAGTAATTGAGCTAAGTAAGTAGTTTTACTACGAAGGTGATTACAAGGAGTTTGCCGGTCTAACCTAGACAGAATTCATCTTTTTGGTTTTCTTCCGTGGGGTTTGCGCGGTCCTCGTCTTTTGGGGTTAGGGTTCCCTCCTCGAGGTTGCTCTCGTTCCCGAGGTCGGCTTGAGTGCGGCTCATGACGAATATTTTCCCGGGAGCGCCGTAGTTCCCTTGGTGGGTGGTGCCTCCGTGTTGGCCCGTGGTGGTGGGGCGTGGCCTTTGGGGTTGAATGCACTGGAAGGCCTTGTGCCCTTCTTCTCCGCAGTTGAAGCATCGCCAGGGATTGCCCATGCAATCTTTCTCTCTATGGATTTTGTTGCATTTTGGGCAAGGGAAGCTTCTTGGGTTTGATTCATTGTTCCCTAGGGATGGTCTCTGGTTGGTCAGGTTGCTTGGTCTTGTGTTGGTGTCGTTCCTTGTTCTTTTTACCGGTGGTGCTCCCCCTCCGGCGTTCCTCTTTCGTACCTGTTCCTGAACCCCGCGCTGGAGTAGTTGGATTCGATAGAGATTGGCGGCACTGGAGTAAGCCTCGTTGACAGTCCGAGGTCGGCTTACCACTAGTGCTTTTCGGGCTTCGAAGTTGAGGCCCGAGACAAATCTTTCTATTTTTGTTACTTCGGTGGGGACTAGCTCTGGTGCGAAGCGCGCCAGTTCGAGGAATCGCTTGTGGTATTCCATGACGGTGGCTGTCCCTTGTTTTAGATGGAGGAACTCTTCGTACATGGATGCTTTTACGTGTGTTGGGTAGAATCGTTCTCGTAGTCGTGTTTTGAGGTTTTCCCAGTTAAACCCCGGTTCTTGTTGGTAAGTGGGACCCTCGTGGATCCACCAAAGATCGGCCTCGTGTCCGAAGTAGAACGAGGCTATCTCCACGCGACGTTCTTCTGGGCATTCTACTAACCCAAGAATCTTGTCGAGGGTCCGGATCCATTCCTCCAGGATCACGGGGTCCTCTTCTCCTGAGAACGTGGGCGGTCGATGGTTTGAAACTTGTCGGGCGACGTCTGAGTTCGTGTTTGATGGAGGAGGCGGGGGCCTGTTGTTGCGAAGAGCTACGTCGCTTAGTGCCTGGGCGACTTGCATTAGTTGTTGTAGCGTTTGGGTCAGGGGGTCGTGGGTGGCGGGTTCTGGAGTTCTTGATTGTCTTCTGTTTGGCGCCATGCTGTCGTCTTTCTGGGTCAATGTTTATAAGAACGTTAAGTTAGAGCTTCGTGCTCTTCTTTCGATGTGATAAGTGGGGGGAAAGGTCCTCTTTAGATAGGGGAGGGACAAAGTGTGTAGGTTTCACAATCTCACCGCGCGTCCTAGGATTCCCGAATCCTATGTCCCTAAAGTTCAAGTCTATGTCCTAATGGTCTGTCTTAATAGTCTTATCCTAGGGTCAAACTTAGGCTCTGATACCAACTGTAACACCCCAGATTTTCAAGACTTTTAAAACTTATATAATGAAGATAGAATCTCATTAAATCCCAAAATACGATACAAGAGTACGGGGTGTTATGCCACACCCGAGCTAGAGAACTTAGGTGCACAGGCTAAATTCTAAAACCTCAATCGGTATCAATACAAAGTCATGGCACGCAGGCCGAAAGGGAAAACTATCTAATCTACGCCCCCAAGCTTCTATCGAGCTCCAGTGATCTACTCATCTGTGCCTGAAAGCCAAATATATCTGTTCAGCGAGAGATGCTGGTAACCCACTCCAACGCGTTGAAATACAATACATATAGACATATATATAGATATACGAAAACCAATTTGGAGCATGAGGATATATCCTACGAGACTCTAGCTTTTAAAACAGGGATCGACTCAACAGATAGGGCTAAGCACAGACAGCAGTTATACCAAGCATATACAGTTTACAACAGGCAAGACAGGTAAGATAAGCACAATTAATAACCATAGTCCAACATATACGATTCCCAGTATAAGTCCCATAGTCACATCCCCAAGATACTCATAACAACAACTCATCCATATCTCATCACACAGCACACTTTGTTGGCGCCACAGGACCAATCGCATGCCCATACATGAGGGTCAGCGCATATAGCTCTGACACGGCCCCGCAGCACCCTGCCCCGTATCGCAACACGGAGGGGTCGATCGCAACCGACCGATGAACCGCAGCTCATCATAGTTTGATCGCAACCAAACAGTGGACCGCAGCCCAAGAGTATGTCATCTGACCGCAGCCAGGAAATATGAACCGCAGCTCATGTAGAAACGTTTGATCGCAACCAAACGGTGGACCGCAGCCCGAGAGTGTAAATCTGACCGTAGCCAGCTTCTGAACCGCAGCTCAGGAATAACCAATCCGATCGCAACCGAATTGGGGTATCATGCACACATAACACATAGCAAGCACATGCAACCCACATTAACACATTGGGAAGGGGGAGAAAACGTATAAAAAAACCTATGCGTGATCCTTCACATAATAAGAATAATCCTAAGGGGTTCATACTTCTTTCACCTAGGTCAACGGGATACCAATTCAACTAGCATGCAATATATAAGACTCATACAACCTACGAACGGTACCCGAAATATCAAACTAGACATAGGCACGATAGACATAGTCCGTTGGGACACCACGGGGATCGGGGGAACATCAAACGGGGAAGCCAAAATCCCAAATTGGGTACAAACCAGCGGGTAGCCGGTGGGTGAGGGGTGACCCGCCGGCTGCCCGCGGGCGGCACTGTTCCGGGCAGTGGGTGCCCAGCGGGCAGCTGCCCGCTGCCGGCGTTGCCCCAAATAGGCCGCGGGTAGGTGGCGGGTCCCCTACCCCCACCTACCCCCCAATGACTCTTTTTCACCAAAAACGCCCCGGAAACCTCTGTGGAACCCGAAACCATGCTTAGACACTTTCAAACGCAATTGACAACACACGTAGACAATTAACGGATCAAAATCAAGAAACATATGACACATAACCTATCATGCTTTTCTAAACATAATCAACACCGAATCTTGCGAATTCCCACCTAATATACCAAGAATAATACCATACGAATTCCACGATATACCTAGGGTTCTAATTATTTTTAAATCAACAAGAACACAATTCATCTTCCAAAATCAAGATTCGGTAGGAATATCATATAACTATCAAGAACCTCCTATAATTATTAAGAACATCAAGAACACCATATAATTATCAAGAACGTTATATAATCGTCAAGAACACCATAATTATCAAGAACCTCTCCTCATCAAGATCACCTATGGAATCATCCCACCAATCATCAATAATAATATCACAAATCATCAATACACAATAATCATGGGGAAATCCTAAGAGGGGAATCATAGCTATGAAAATAGGTTTTGTTGAGACATGGGTTACCTTTTAGCCTTAATTAATTCCTTGGCTATGAAGGGTCTTTCTTGAAGCTTTCTTCTTTCTTGATTTCTCCTAGGGGAATTCTTGGAACTTCTTGTGTGGTGAGGGATTATTGTGGTGGGAATTCTAGGTGCCTCCTTATGTTCCCTATTTATATATCTAAGAGTCTTACTTAGGCCCCAATTACTATAGGTTTGCTAACTGTATTCCTTTTAGGACTAAGGATTGGGTTTAGGGATAAGGGTCCATGGACTATGGTGGGCCTTTCCTAATTAATTATTGTGATTTAATTCTTTCTTTTGGGTAATTGGTTAAATAATTAATTGGTTTTAGGGATCGTAACACGGGGTGTTACAGGTGGGATGCCAATTTCCCTCAGTAGAAAAAGAAGCCAGGACTTCAGCAGAGACATCAGCTAACCCCTTGTATTCGGCTTCAGTCGAGGAACGAGCCACTCCGTTGTTTGCGACATACCCAAGATATAAGATTCTAGATTGTAGATTTTCTATCGTCACTTGTAGATTTTCTATCGTCCGGATTGCCAGCCCAATCTGAGTCAGAATAAGCATGAATATCAAGAGAGTCAGAACAAGATATTTGAAGACAAAGATTGAGATAGCCATTGACATAGCGCAGAACCCTCTTCAAGGTCGCCCAATTCGCAGTGGTAAAAGCATGCATATGCTGGCACAGACGATTAACAACATAAAACAGATCAGGACGGGTTACCGTAAGATACTGTAGGGCCCCTGCAAGACTGCGGTAGTGAGTCAGGTCTGCGTAGGGAACCACAGGACCATCCGTGGGTTTGGTAAGTGAAACTGGCGTGGTTACCGGTTTGCAGTTAACCATACGTGCTCGTTTCAGAATGTCTTTCATGTAACGCTGCTGAGATAAAAGCATACCAGTAGATGATTGAACAGTTTCAATTCCCAAAAAGAAAGACAGAACACCCATATCACGGACTTTAAATTCAAGTGCCAGCTTATTGACCAGTGTAGCAACACATTCCAAATCAAAACCCATAATTAAAATGTCATTCACATAGACAAGAAAATACAACTGAATATTATCACGCGAGTAAATAAACAAAGAAATATCTGTTTTAGAAGGCGAGAAGCCCACAGAGACTAGATAATCATGCAATCGCGTGAACCAGGCACGAGGTACCTCCTTTAGCCCATATAGAGATCGCTGAAGCAGACACACATGACCGGACAGTGTCTTATCCTCATAGCCAGGTGGTTGGCGCATATACACTGTTTCAACCAATTTTTCATTCAAGAATGCATTACGAATGTCAAGTTGACGAATAATCCAACCGCGGGAAACAACTAAGTGGTTTTACCACAGGACTAAAAGTCACAAAGAAGTCCTCTCCAGCAACTTGATTAAAACCTTTAGCAACCAACCGAGCTTTATGACGCTCACCCGAACCGTCGACCTTTCTCTTGGTTATGAACACCCACTTGCATCCAACAACATTCATACTAGATTCAAAGGGAACAAGACGTCATGTATCATTCTGAACCAATGCATTAAATTTCGAGTCCATTTCATCACGCCACTCTAGAAACTTAACCGCATGAGAATAACAAGTCGGCTCGGGCACAACGGTAGAAGCCAAGACTATATGCTCATGCGGACCTGTACTCCTAGTGGCCATACCATGCGTCCGAGGGACGGACGCACTACACTTGTTGGTCCCTGGCGGCCTGCCGCGCGGTCGAGCGGGACGGTCCGAGACAGTCCGTTTAGTGGACTTGGACTGCTCGGCACCTCCCATGGCAGCCTCAACAGCCTCGGCAGTGTGCTCACCGCCGATCGAAACATCATCTGAGAAACCGCGATCCGGAATCCGAACTGCCGCAACACCCCACGATTCAGGACACAGCCGAGGCACCTGTGAAGAAATAGGAGTAACAAACGGAAAAACAATCTCATCGAATCGCACGTGGCGACAGATAAAAACCTTGTTAGTGTTAGTATCTAAACAACGATAGCCACGATAGGACGGAGGATAACCAAGAAAACCACATGGAGATGAGCGAAACTAATGTTTATTGCAATTATATGGACGCAACACAGGAAAGCACAGACAACCAAAAACGCGCAAGTAAGAGTTGGACGGAGGAGATCGGTGTAGGCGAAAGTGTGGTGTTTCATCAGATAAGACACGAGTTGTAACACCCCGTGTTACGGCCTTCAATCCCGGATTAATTATTTAATTAATCCCGTTAATAATAATTAAATATGATTTAATTATGTTAGGTTTACCTTTAATTAATTAGTAAGGTCCACCATGAACCGTGTTCCCTTGCCCGAATAAGAATCTTAAGCCTGTTAGGAATAAAGGAAGTAGGCCTTTTACTATTCAGATTATGATTAGGATCCTCTTTAATTAATATGGTCCACTATGGACCATGGACCCTTATCCCTAAAACAAGCCCTAGCCCTATAAGGAATAGAATTAGTAAACCCATACAATTCAGGCCCAAACTAGGAGTCTTAAATATATAAATAGGGAACTTAGGAGGCACCTAGAATCCCCACCACAATAATCTCTCACCACCCAAAGAGTTCCAAGAATCCCCTTAGGAGAAATCAAGAAATCAAGAAAGCTTAAAGAAAGATCCTTCATAGCCAAGGAATTAATTAAGGCTAAGAGGTAACCCATGTCTCAACAAAACCTATTTTCATAGCTATGATTCCCCCTTAGGGTTTCCCCCATATTATTGTGATTGGCGAGATATGATGATGATTATTAATGTTTGATGTGATGATCCCATGAGGGATCTTGATAATCTTGATAATGGGAGATTCTTGATAATTATGGTGTTCTTGATGATTATACGGAATTCTTGATGATTAGGTGTTGTTCTTAATGATTGTGTGATGCTCTTGATGTTTATGTGCTATTCTTACCGAATCTTGCAATTAGAAGACGAATCGTATTCTTGTTGATATAAAAGTGATTAGAACCGTAGGTTGTATCGTATGATATTATTCTTGGATTATCGGGTGGGGAAATCGCATGTTTGGGTGTTGATTATGTTAGAAAAGCATGATAGGTTATGTGCCGTTCGTTTCTCGTATTTGATCCGTTAATTGTCTATGTGTTGTCGTTAATTGCGTTGTAAAGTGTCTAAGCATAGTTTCGGGTTCCACAACAGTTCCCGGGGCGTGAATTGTGTGAAAAGAGTCAGTGGGGGGTAGGTGGGGGTAGGGGACCCGCCACCTACCCACGGCCAAACGAGCGCTCCCGGCAGCGGGCAGCCGGCGGGCGGGCAGCTGCCCGCCGGCGACCCGCTGCCTAGAACAGTGTTTCCGGCGGGCAGCCTGTAACACCCCTGATTTTCAAGACATTTAAAACTTAATAATAAAGGTAATATCTCATTAAATCCCAGAGTGTAACATAAGTGTGCGGGGTGCTATGCCACACCTGGGCCAGAGAACCCAGGTGCACAGGCTATCTAACTACTATCCTCCGAAATATAAATGCATAACATGGCACGCAGGCCGAAAGGGAAACTATACTACTTCTACGCTCCAGTTCTAGCGCGCTCCAGTGCTCTAATCCTCTGTGCCTGAAAGCCAAATATATCTGTTCAGCGAGAGATGCTGGTAACCCACACCAACGCGTTGAAATACAATACATATAGAGATATATATAGATATACGAAAACCATTGTGAGCATGAAGATATATCCTACGAACTCTAGCCTTTAAAACCGGGAATGACTCGATAGATAAGGTCAGACGCAAGCAATAGTTATAACAGTCATATGCAGTTCATAATAGATAAGGCAGATAAGACAAGGCATAAACAATGATCACCACCAATCATACACAATCCCCAACATAAATCCCATAGTCACATTTCTCCAAGGCACTCATAATCACAGCTCATCCATATCACAACACATAGCACACTTTGTTGGCGCCACAGGACCAATCGCATGCCCATACATGAGGGTCAGCGCATATAGCTCTGACACGGCCCCGCAGCACCCTGCCCCGTATCGCAACACGGAGGGGTCGATCGCAACCGACCGATGAACCGCAGCTCATCATAATGTTTGATCGCAACCAAACAGTGGACCGCAGCCCAAGAGAGTGTATTGTTTGACTGTAGCCAGGAATTCCCATCTGACTACAGCCAGCCTCTGAACCGCAGCTCAGTAAAGATGTCATCTGATTGCAGCCAGGAATTCCCATCTGACTACAACCAGCTTCTGGACCGCAGCCCAGGATACCGTCATCCGACTATAGCCAGGAATTCCCATCTGACTGTAGCCGGCTTCTGAACCGCAGCTCAGGATAACCAATCCGATCGCAACCAAATTGGGGCAACACGCACACATAACACATAGCAAGCACATGCAACCCACATTACACGTTGGGAAGGGGAAGAAAGCGTATAACAAAACCTATGCGTGATCCATCACATACTAAGAATAGTCCTAAGGGGTTCATACTTATTCCACCTAGGTCAACGGGATACCAATTCAACTAGCATGCAATATAATGGACTCATAAACCTACGTACGGTACCCGAAACATCAAACTAGACATAGGCACGACAAGCGGGGTCCGTTGGGACACCACGGGGATCGGGGAAACATCAAACGGGGAAGCCGGGGTCCCGAGTGGGGACAAATTCCAGCGGGTAGCCGGTGGGTGGTGGTCCACCCGCCGGCTGCCCGCCGGCTGCCACTGTTCCGGGCAGCGGGTGCCCGGCGGGCAGCTGCCCGCCCGCCGGCTGCCCGCTGCCGGAGCTGCCCGAATTGCCGCGGGTAGGTGGTGGGTCCCCTACCCCCCACCTACCCCCCACTGACTCTTTTCACCACTTTTCGTCCCGGGAACCATTGTGGAACCCGAAACCATGCTTAGACACTTTTCAGCGTAATCAACGACAACACATAGACAATTAACGGATCAAATACGATAAACGAACGGCACATACCCTATCATGCTTTTCTAATCATAATCAACACCCAAACATGCGATTTCCCCACCCGATAATCCAAGAATAATATCATACGATACAACCTAGGGTTCTAATCACTTTTATATCAACAAGAATACAATTCATCTTCTAATTGCAAGATTCGGTAGGAACAACACATAATCATCAAGGATACCAATTAATCATCAAGAACATCATAATCATCAAGAACAACACATAATCATCAAGAATCCCAATTAATCATCAAGAACATCACAATTATCAAGAAACTCCCAATATCAAGATTATCAAGATTCCCCATGGAATCATTAAATCAACATCAATAATAATCATAGTAATTCGCCATTCACAATCATACGGGGGAAACCCTAAGGGGAAATCATAGCTATGAAAATAGGTTTTGTTGAGACATGGGTTACCTCTTAGCCTTAATTAATTCCTCGGCTATGAAGGATCTTTCTTTAAGCTTTCTTGCTTTCTTGATTTCTTCTAAGGGGATTCTTAGAGCTCTCCTGGGGTGATGGGCGTTTATGCGTGTGGCGGTTCTGGGTGTCTCCTAAGTTCTCTATTTATATATTTAAGATTCCTAATTAGGGCCTGAATGGTATGGGTTTACTAATCCTATTCCCCATGGGATTCAGGGACTCGCTTTAGGGATAAGGGTCCATATTAATTAGAGCGGATCCTAATCACAATCTGAATAGTAAAAAGGTTTACTATCTTTATTCCTAATAGGCTTAAGCCTCTAATTTAGGCAAGGGTCTATGGTTCATGGTGGACCCTATTAATTAATTAAAGGGGAACTTAACATAATTAATCATATTTAATTATTATTAGCGGGATTAATTAAATAATTAATTCAGGATTAAAGGTCGTAACACGGGGTATTACACTCTCCCCCCTTACAAGGGGCTTCGTCCCCGAAGCCCGGTGTCATAGTCCACCCTTTCACCCCTAGACATCTCGTAGTTCGGCCTCCTGGGTAGGAGTGTGGCCCTACGTTTGTCTTAGTTTGGGGTAGGCTGTACTTTTGGTGGCGTTGTGACAGAGAAGTTATGGGTGTACCTCGGTTTCCTGCGCTGGAACTGGGCGCCCCACGAGTGCCCAAGGCGGCCTCGATTGCTGCCACCCTCTGATCGAGTGCGTGTGTGGTGCGAATCAAGGATGAGAACCCTTCTTCCATGATTTGGTTTTGCCGGTTGAGCTGTGCGAGAATGCGCTCATTGACCGAGCTCTCGCTTTGATCTCTCGGGTCCCTTCCGGATCGTGGTTGCACTGTCGGGTCGGGCCCGTCATCCTCCTCCTGTTCCTCATTCTCTTCCGTGCCTCCGCAATCTTGCATGGCCCGCTTGAGCTTTTTGTTGGAGATGTCCAACCGATCAACCAATTCCCTACGTTCCTCCTCGGGTTTTTGGCAAATTTCTTCGAGGGTGAGATAGTGTCCTCCCTCGGTGTAGTAGATGTCGTTGCGGCGGAGGTTTTGGGCATTGAAAACCATGCCATTGGCGGTCTTGACTTCGGGGTGGCTTAGGTCTACCCCCTTCTTCTCCATGATCCAACTTAGGATCATCCCGTAAGGTAGGCTAAGCCGGTTGCTTGCTTTGCAGAACTCTATGTGCTTTAACATGAGTGTCGGCAGGTTGAACTTGATTTTATGTTTTAGGAGATACGCAAAGGCGCACTCCAAGCTCCCTACATCCTTGCTCTTGTTATTGGTGGGCAAGAGGCTATCGGTTATAATCATGACTAGTATCTTTTGCTCCGCCGATAGCCACTTTCGGTTGGGTCGAGTAGCCGAGGTGAATCCGTCCTCTTTCCCGAGTAAGTACCCGAGATAGTCCTTGTATCCCGTAGTTTGGGTGTCAATCCACCCTTTCCGGTCATAGTCGGACACACCCGTGGTGGTCAATTTCAAGAGCTTGGCCAAACGGCCTTCGGAAAGCACAATTTCCTTGCCGCGGACTTTGGTGGTGATTTCTACCTTGTCACCCCGTTTGGTGGCCACAAGGTGTCGGTAGAACTCCTTCACCAATTCGGGGTACGTGTCCCCTTTGATGGTGAGATATGTATCTAAAAGTCCTTGGTATTTAAGCATATTAACCAATTCCGGAGAGAATTGGTCGGGTTCAAGTGCTTTACCTCCGATCACGGTGTAATCGGCATTTTTCCACTCCGGGGTGCGGATTCCGAGGGGTTTCTTTGGCATTGTGATGCTCGTTTGATGGTGGTGTTGCCGGCGGCTTTTCCGGCGAGGTGTACGGTTTTCCGGCGGGATCTCCGGCGAGGCGGCGGCGGGATTTCGGCGTGTTCTTCGCTTGCGAGGTCGACGCCGGTGAGGTGGGGTCCGGCTTTTAGTGCGGCGGGGTGCGGTGGCGCGGTGGGTTCGGCTGGGCAGCGGGTTGCAGCCGGGCGGCGTTCGAGTGGGCGGCGGGTGGTCTCGGTCTTGGACGGCGACGAGGTGGGTGAGGTCGCCGGGGAGTTGCCGGGCGGTGGCGGCGTCCGATTGGTGATGGTGGAAGGTGGTTGTGGGTGGCTGCTATGGTGGGGCTGTGGGGTACGCGGGGGTGTGGGGGAAGAGAGAGAGGGAGAAGAAGAAGAAGAGGAGGAAGAAGATAGAAGAAGGGTTTTTGATTTGGGGATTTTGTGGGTTTAAGGGTTTTGGAGGGGTTTATTAAGGGGGTGTTCCCTTGTGGTTTCAAGAAATATCCATGGCTTAGTGGTTAAAGCTTTAACTTGTAGTTGAGAGGTCTAAGGTTCCATTCCCAATGGTAGCATTAGTTATTCCTTGATGGGGCGAATTTTTGTCCTTTTTCTTGTTTCGTCTTTTAGTGAGGAAGGGTTGGGTGGATGGCATAACTTGTGTTTTACTCTCGTAGTGGGATTGGAATTTGAACGGAAAGGAGTCTTTATTCATAATACTTTCTAAGTAGCTAAGCTAAGTAGACATATTGCTCCCGAAGTAATTTAAACTAAATAAGTGGTCGATACGATATAGGGAATGATTACACGGGGTGATGGTTCATCCTAGACAGAATTCGCTTCCGGGATTTTCTTCGGCGGGGTCCGTATGGTCCTCGTCTTCAGGGTTTGGGTTTTCCCCTTCCAGGTCTTCTCCGTTTCCGAGGTCGGCTTGCGTTTGGCTCATGACGAATACCTTCCCGGGGGCGCCGTAACTCCTTTGATGGTTGGTGCCCCCGTGTTGGCCCACGGTGGTGGGGCGTGGTCTTTGGGGTTGAGTGCACTGGAAGGCCTTGTGTCCTTCCTCTCCGCAATTGAAGCATCGCCAGGGGTTGCCCGTGCAGTCTTTGCCCCTGTGGCTTTTGTTGCATCTCGGGCAAGGGAAGCCTCTTGGATTAGCTTCGGTGTTTCCCAGGGGCGGTCTTTGGTTGGTCGGGTTGTTCGACCTTGTGCCGGTGTCGTTTCTCGTTGTTTTCACCGGCGGTGCCCAACTTCCTGTGTTTCTTCTTCGTATTTGTTCCTGAACTCCGCGTTGGAGTAGTTGGATTCGATAGAGATTCGCGGCACTGGAGTAAGCCTCGTTGAGGGTTCGAGGTCTGCTTACCACTAGCGCCTTTCGAGCTTCGAAGTTGAGGCCTGACACGAATCTCTCTATCTTGGTTACCTCGGTGGGGACTAGCTCTGGCGCGAAGCGTGCCAGCTCGAGGAATCGTTTATGGTATTCTATGACGGTGGCCGTTCCTTGTTTCAGATGAAGGAACTCCTCGTACATGGACGCTTTTACGTGGGTTGGATAGAATCTTTCTCGTAGTCGTGTCTTGAGGTTCTCCCAATTGAATCCCAGCTCTTGTTGATAAGTGGGCCCCTCGTGGATCCACCAGAGATCGGCCTCGTGTCCGAAGTAGAACGAGGCTATCTCTACGCGGCGTTCCTCCGGGCATTCTACTACCCCAAAAATCTTATCAAGGGTTCGGATCCATTCTTCCAGGACCGCGGGATCCTCTTCTCCCGAAAACGTGGGGGGTCGGTGATTTGAAACTTGTCGGGCAACGTCTGAGTTTGCATTTGATGGAGGTGGCGGGGGCCTGGTGTTGCGAAGGGCCGCGTCGCTTAACGCCTGCGCGACTTGTGTTAGTTGCTGTAGGGTTTGGGTCAAGGGGTCGCTGGTGGTGGGTTCCGGAGTCCTTGATTGTCTCCTGTTCGGCGCCATGCTATCGTCTTCCTGGTCAGTGTTTATAAAAATGTTAAGTTAGAGTTCGACGCACTTCCGGTGAAGTGATAAGTGGGGGAGGGTTTTAGAATGGGTAAGGGCAACGTGTAGGGAAGTTATGTAGGTCTCACAATCTCACCGCGCGTCCTAATGTTCCTGAGTCCTATGTTCTTAGGTGCTTAGAGTTCAAGCCTAACGTCCTAAAGTCCGGTCTTAAGAGTCTTTCCTAGGGTCAAACTTAGGCTCTGATACCAACTGTAACACTCCTGATTTTCAAGACATTTAAAACTTAATAATAAAGGTAATATCTCATTAAATCCCAGAGTGTAACATAAGTGTGCGGGGTGCTATGCCACACCTGGGCCAGAGAACCCAGGTGCACAGGCTATCTAACTACTATCCTCCGAAATATAAATGCATAACATGGCACGCAGGCCGAAAGGGAAACTATACTACTTCTACGCTCCAGTTCTAGCGCGCTCCAGTGCTCTAATCCTCTGTGCCTGAAAGCCAAATATATCTGTTCAGCGAGAGATGCTGGTAACCCACACCAACGCGTTGAAATACAATACATATAGAGATATATATAGATATACGAAAACCATTGTGAGCATGAAGATATATCCTACGAACTCTAGCCTTTAAAACCGGGAATGACTCGACAGATAAGGTCAGACACAAGCAATAGTTATAACAGTCATATGCAGTTCATAATAGATAAGGCAGATAAGACAAGGCATAAACAATGATCACCACCCATCATACACAATCCCCAACATAAATCCCATAGTCACATTTCTCTAAGGCACTCATAATCACAGCTCATCCATATCACAACACATAGCACACTTTGTTGGCGCCACAGGACCAATCGCATGCCCATACATGAGGGTCAGCGCATATAGCTCTGACACGGCCCCGCAGCACCCTGCCCCGTATCGCAACACGGAGGGGTCGATCACAACCGACCGATGAACCGCAGCTCATCATAATGTTTGATCGCAACCAAACAGTGGACCGCAGCCCAAGAGAGTGTATTGTCTGACTGTAGCCAGGAATTCCCATCTGACTACAGCCAGCCTCTGAACCGCAGCTCAGTAAAGATGTCATCTGATTGCAGCCAGGAATTCCCATCTGACTACAACCAGCTTCTGGACCGCAGCCCAGGATACCGTCATCCGACTATAGCCAGGAATTCCCATCTGACTGTAGCCGGCTTCTGAACCGCAGCTCAGGATAACCAATCCGATCGCAACCGAATTGGGGCAACACGCACACATAACACATAGCAAGCACATGCAACCCACATTACACGTTGGGAAGGGGAAGAAAGCGTATAACAAAACCTATGCGTGATCCATCACATACTAAGAATAGTCCTAAGGGGTTCATACTTCTTCCACCTAGGTCAACGGGATACCAATTCAACTAGCATGCAATATAATGGACTCATAAACCTACGTACGGTACCCGAAACATCAAACTAGACATAGGCACGACAAGCGGGGTCCGTTGGGACACCACGGGGATCGGGGAAACATCAAACGGGGAAGCCGGGGTCCCGAGTGGGGACAAATTCCAGCGGGTAGCCGGTGGGTGGTGGTCCACCCGCCGGCTGCCACTGTTCCGGGCAGCGGGTGCCCGGCGGGCAGCTGCCCGCCCGCCGGCTGCCCGCTGCCGGAGCTGCCCGAATTGCCGCGGGTCGGTGGTGGGTCCCCTACCCCCCACCTACCCCCCACTGACTCTTTTCACCACTTTTCGTCCCGGGAACCATTGTGGAACCCGAAACCATGCTTAGACACTTTTCAGCGTAATCAACGACAACACATAGACAATTAACGGATCAAATACGATAAACGAACGGCACATACCCTATCATGCTTTTCTAATCATAATCAACACCCAAACATGCGATTTCCCCACCCGATAATCCAAGAATAATATCATACGATACAACCTAGGGTTCTAATCACTTTTATATCAACAAGAATACAATTCATCTTCTAATTGCAAGATTCGGTAGGAATAACACATAATCATCAAGGATACCAATTAATCATCAAGAACATCATAATCATCAAGAACAACACATAATCATCAAGAATCCCAATTAATCATCAAGAACATCACAATTATCAAGAAACTCCCAATATCAAGATTATCAAGATTCCCCATGGAATCATTAAATCAACATCAATAATAATCATAGTAATTTGCCATTCACAATCATACGGGGGAAACCCTAAGGGGAAATCATAGCTATGAAAATAGGTTTTGTTGAGACATGGGTTACCTCTTAGCCTTAATTAATTCCTCGGCTATGAAGGATCTTTCTTTAAGCTTTCTTGCTTTCTTGATTTCTTCTAAGGGGATTCTTAGAGCTCTCCTGGGGTGATGGGCGTTTATGCGTGTGGCGGTTCTGGGTGTCTCCTAAGTTCTCTATTTATATATTTAAGATTCCTAATTAGGGCCTGAATGGTATGGGTTTACTAATCCTATTCCCCATGGGATTCAGGGACTTGCTTTAGGGATAAGGGTCCAAATTAATTAGAGCGGATCCTAATCACAATCTGAATAGTAAAAAGGTTTACTATCTTTATTCCTAATAGGCTTAAGCCTCTAATTTAGGCAAGGGTCTATGGTTCATGGTGGACCCTATTAATTAATTAAAGGGGAACTTAACATAATTAATCATATTTAATTATTATTAGCGGGATTAATTAAATAATTAATTCAAGATTAAAGGTCGTAACACGGGGTGTTACACAGCCGGCGGGTGGCCCCCCACCCACCGGCTACCCGCTGGAAATTCCCCCACCTTGGGTTCCCGGCTTCCCCGTTTGATGTTCCCCCGATCCCCGTGGTGTCCCAACGGACTCCGTTCATCGTGCCTATGTCTAGTTTGATATTTCGGGTGCCGTTCGTAGGTTTACGAGTCTATTATATTGCATGCTAGTTGAATTGGTATCCCGTTGACCTAGGTGGTAGAAGTATGAATCCCTTAGGACTATTCTTAGTATGTGATGGACCACGCATAGGTTTTGTTATACGTTTTCTCCCCCTTCCTAATGTGTAATGTGGGTTGCATGTGCTTGCTATTTGTTATGTGTGTGTGTTACCCCAATTCGGTTGCGATCGGATTGGTTATCCTGAGCTGCGGTTTAGAAGCTGGCTGCGGTCAGATTGATACTCTTGGGCTGCGGTCCACCGTTTGGTTGCGATCAAACGTTTCTATATGAGCTGCGGTTCATCCTTTTCCTGGCTGCGGTCAGATGACATTCTCTTGGGCTGCGGTCCACTGTTTGGTTGCGATCAAACACTATGATGAGCTGCGGTTCATCGGTCGGTTGCGATCGACCCCTCCGTGTTGCGATACGGGGCAGGGTGCTGCGGGGCCGTGTCAGAGCTTTATGCGCTGACCCTCATGTATGGGGATGCGATTGGTCCTGTGGCGCTAACAAAGTGTGTTATGTGTTGTGATGTGGATGAGTTGTGATTAATGAGTGTCTTGAAGGTTGTGACTACGGGTTTTATGTTGGGGACTGTTTACGTTGGGTTGTGGTTATTGTTTATGCGTTGCCCTATCTGCCTTATCTGTTGTGAACTGCATATGCTCGTTATAACTGTTGCTTGTGTCTGGCCTTACCTGTCGAGTCATTCCCGGTTTTAAAGCTAGAGTTCGTAGGATATATCTTCATGCTCAAAATGGTTTTCGTATATCTATATATATCTCTATATGTATTGTATTTCAACGCATTGGAGTGGGTTACCAGCATCTCTCGCTGAACAGATATATTTGGCTTTCAGGCACAGAAGATTAAGTCACTGGAGTGCGCTAGAACTTAGAAGTAGATAGTTTCCCTTTTGGCCTACGTGCCACGTTTACGTATTTACGTTTTGAGGATATTAGTTAGTTAGCCTGTGCACTTGGGTTCTCTAGCCCAGGTGTGGCATAGCACCCCGAACGCTTGTATTTATATCTTGGGATTTAATAAGATTCTACCTTTATTATAAGTTTTAAATGTCTTGAAAATCTGGGGTGTTACAGTTGGTATCAGAGTTTAAGTTTGACCCTAGGATAAGACTCTTAAGACCGGACTTTAGGACACTAGGCTTGAACTCTAGGTACTTAGGAACATAGGATCCAGGAATCTTAGGACGCGCAGTGAGATTGTGAAACCTACACATAACCTCCCCTCACTTCATCCCTCTCTAACTTAAAGGAACCTCCCCCTACGCTTACCACACCAGGTAAGGGTGCGAATAGATAAGTTTACTTCCACAACTGGGTAACGTACACTTACCCGATAAATCGCCTCGTCCTAACTCCCATCAAAAGACTTGACAAGGACCCTGACCAAAGAAAAGGAAGATTTGGATGACTACTAAGAAGAGGCGTTACAGTCAGGACTGCTAAAAGGGACGGACTGCAATACGCACCAACCCAGGGTAACCACGATAACCGCCGAGTCAGACAAATGACATGCACCTTCCGACAAGTTGCCTTATCTCGGCAAACCCGGGTTGCGGCTACAACAAACAGGAAGGAGAACTAGGACACCTATTAAAGTAGCGAAGGAACGACACCATTAGTCGAATCCTTGGGTGCAAGGTAAGTATATCGCGACACCTTGCGACCCCACCACCCCAATTTAAAATATCATCCGCCCTGAAACCCCAGCATCTTGATACCCCTATTTGTTGAAAACTCCCACCCCGAATCCTTAATTACCTTAAGAGCAAATTCGCAACCGTCATGACCTTGCTCACCCTTTGTTGCGCTTAACCCAAACCCTCGGAAACCCTAAATTGTTATTGCCCTTACTCTAAGTTCATATCCCCACTCCGTTTGGAAACCCTGTTAAAAACCGTAGAGCAGCATAAGGCCCTTACCCTGCCCAGGGGCGTGAAGAACCGACATTCATTGATTCAATATTAAAATAAGTTGTTAGATAGGAATCAGCGAAGTAGGTGGAGATTACGAATACGTATCACCCCACCCTTACACGAAAACCGTGAAGGCTTCACGAGAAACCATAGCCTGTACGTACGCCACCGAAGAACGCCATGCGTTGACAAGAGCGGGCAAACAAATACATTCAATGTGTTAGGGGCCCTCGCTACAGAAAACATCGTCAAATAGGTGCAACAGGCCGAACCTCAAGGAGGACATAAAGCCTTGCTAAGAATTTCATCCACTAAGGAAGGGATGAAACCCAATAGAACAAAGACTAACCCGAAACCCCCCTTACCCTTAAGAACCCTCGGCAAGGATTAGGAGTCAAGACCTAGGGGTTTGACCCACTAAACCGACTGGGTCCAGACTTCTGGACATCCGAGGGGAACGTGCACGGAAACCATCACGAGAATTCCCCTGGAAGCCATAGAGACGAAGTGGACTTCGACACGGGAAGAGAAGATCAAACGAAAATCTTAGAATCAAACAAAGCCAAGGAAAAGGGATCACCAGTTCGACTGCACGCCACAACCAAGCCCCAAACAGGCATAATCACTCGAAGCCAAGAGTCCTTAGCCCCTTTCCCTCCCCTTGCCAATCAAGTACCATTTCGTTAAAGAATCCGTCCTATCACTCCAAACCTCGCTCTTGATCCCTCATTACAGACAAACCCGTACAAGGTGGCAACCTTCCTTCCTGTATTACGACCTTGAGACATCGACCCTATCCGCCCCTCGACTTTGAAACCTAGCCCTTGCACTTCTTACACCCCTTTAAACCCAGACCAAGAAAACATAGATATATATATGTATGTATATCTACCTCTAGAACTCGTGCTTAAAGATCAATGAACATTGTACGATGGGTCATCCTATGTATCCAAGTCCCTTTTATTGTGCACAAGGGCATGGGACTTGTCAGGACATGAATCTGTGCATTTTTGGGGTCTTTCCAGAAGGAATTGACTATTCCTAGTCACTTTCCCGCGGGTCCCCAACGGTTCCTTGACGGGACCTTGGCGGGTCCTTGGCAGGAGCTTGGCAGGCGGACGACCGCCCACCTCGCGCCCACTGGTACAATGTGCTGATTTCTTAACCCCTCATTTTATTGATTTGTGGCGCACTTGTGTGCCTCGATTGAGGAATGTGAGTCTTGGGTAAGGAACCATGGACCACCCAAACATAGTGTCCTACGTAAAAGACCTTGACGCACGAGACACCATCGGGAAATCACAATCAATTACATTGCACGAGTAATTGAAATCGAATCCTACGATACAACCGACTAGGGATGTTTGGCGTAAAGGATTGCGCAAACCAAGGAGGCGAGTTGGGAACTCGTACTAAGAACCCACGAAAACCTTAAAAGTCAAAATGCTAAGGAGGGACCGGGACTCCTCCAAACCATGGACATCGTTCGAGCAAATCAGAGGACTCCTTACAAGTTGTATGGAATCAAGAACTACGTAGCCCATGGTGCTAAGCAAAAGGGTGAAGAACACATTCGCGCCAAGACTTCAAGGGTCATTAAGGACCCACAAGGAAATGAGGTGACTCGTAAAGTCGCCGAGTCATCCCACAACGAGATTTGGTAACCGACTGCGCTTTAAAAGAAAAAGGGCACGCAAGGACACCTTCATCATTAAAAATAACACAAACAGGGCACAACAATGCCGAACCTCGGGTAAGACATGAAGTCTTACTAAGAATTTCATCCACTAAAGAGGAGATGAAATTCAATAAGAAGAGAAATTCAACCCAAAGTCCATCGACTCCCAAGAGACTTTGGGAAGAATTTGGGAAGTGCGCCCTAAGAGATTGGCTTGGTTGACCCAACTCGGTCAAGACCTTGGGCGCATTAAAGAAGTAAGTGTTGAATCACCACGGGAAATTCCCTCAAGAAAGAAGAGAAGGATGAAACCTTAGCCTGGGAAGCAAGGTCTAACAAGGATCTTAAAGTCAAGCAAGCACCAACACAAAGGAAGGAGGATCATCAGCTCGTCGGCGCATCGTGATCAAAGCATCTAACCAGATTATTCACTTGGGATCGAGAAACCTTAACCCATCCTAGCCGAATTCCTTTCCCTCCCTCGGAAAATCGGCCCCTTCCTTATTTCAAAACCCTTTCTACCCTTCAGACCCCATTCTCAATCCCATGTTTTAACGATTCCATACAAGTGGCAACCTCACAACCTAAGTTGCAACCTCGAAAACTTGATCCTAATTCCTGATTTCACCGTGTCCTCAAGTTTGAAACCCACTCTCTTAGCCCTGTAAACCTAATCGTTCCCAAAAACCCAACACACATAGGCGTGCAAGTATACAATTTCCCCGTGGAATACCTTCTCTATAGGACCATGGTTCTTCTCTTGACTCGTTAACCCTGCAATGATTTCCAATCTTCGGGGGGTAAGGGGGGGGGGGGGGGGGGAGAGTGTAACACCCCGTGTTATTGCCTTCAATCCCGGATTAATTATTTAATTAATCCCGTTAATAATAATTAAATATGATTTAATTATGTTAGGTTTACCTTTAATTAATTAGTAAGGTCCACCATGAACCGTGTTCCCTTGCCCGAATAAGAATCTTAAGCCTGTTAGGAATAAAGGAAGTAGGCCTTTTACTATTCAGATTATGATTAGGATCCTCTTTAATTAATATGGTCCACTATGGACCATGGACCCTTATCCCTAAAACAAGCCCTAGCCCTATAAGGAATAGAATTAGTAAACCCATACCATTCAGGCCCTAACTAGGAGTCTTAAATATATAAATAGGGAACTTAGGAGGCACCTAGAATCCCCACCACAATAATCTCTCACCACCCAAAGAGTTCCAAGAATCCCCTTAGGAGAAATCAAGAAATCAAGAAAGCTTAAAGAAAGATCCTTCATAGCCAAGGAATTAATTAAGGCTAAGAGGTAACCCATGTCTCGACAAAACCTATTTTCATAGCTATGATTCCCCCTTAGGGTTTCCCCCATATTATTGTGATTGGCGAGATATGATGATGATTATTAATGTTTGATGTGATGATCCCATGAGGGATCTTGATAATCTTGATAATGGGAGATTCTTGATAATGGGGAAATCGCATGTTTGGGTGTTGATTATGTTAGAAAAGCATGATAGGTTATGTGTCGTTCATTTCTCGTATTTGATCCGTTAATTGTCTATGTGTTGTCGTTAATTGCGTTGTAAAGTGTCTAAGCGTAGTTTCGGGTTCCACAACAGTTCCCGGGGCGTGAATTGTGTGAAAAGAGTCAGTGGGGGGTAGGTGGGGGTAGGGGACCCGCCACCTACCCACGGCCAAACGAGCGCTCCCGGCAGCGGGCAGCCGGCGGGCGGGCAGCTGCCCGCCGGCGACCCGCTGCCTGGAACAGTGTTTCCGGCGGGCAGCCGGCGGGTGGCCCCCCACCCACCGGCTACCCGCTGGAAATTCCCCCACCTTGGGTTCCCGGCTTCCCCGTTTGATGTTCCCCCGATCCCCGTGGTGTCCCAACGGACTCCGTTCATCGTGCCTATGTCTAGTTTGATATTTCGGGTGCCGTTCGTAGGTTTACGAGTCTATTATATTGCATGCTAGTTGAATTGGTATCCCGTTGACCTAGGTGGTAGAAGTATGAACCCCTTAGGACTATTCTTAGTATGTGATGGACCACGCATAGGTTTTGTTATACGTTTTCTCCCCCTTCCTAATGTGTAATGTGGGTTGCATGTGCTTGCTATTTGTTATGTGTGTGTGTTACCCCAATTCGGTTGCGATCGGATTGGTTATCCTGAGCTGCGGTTCAGAAGCTGGCTGCGGTCAGATTGATACTCTTGGGCTGCGGTCCACCGTTTGGTTGCGATCAAACGTTTCTATATGAGCTGCGGTTCATCCTTTTCCTGGCTGCGGTCAGATGACATTCTCTTGGGCTGCGGTCCACTGTTTGGTTGCGATCAAACACTATGATGAGCTGCGGTTCATCGGTCGGTTGCGATCGACCCCTCCATGTTGCGATACGGGGCCGGGTGCTGCGGGGCCGTGTCAGAGCTATATGCGCTGACCCTCATGTATGGGCATGCGATTGGTCCTGTGGCGCCAACAAAGTGTGTTATGTGTTGTGATGTGGATGAGTTGTGATTAATGAGTGTCTTGAAGGTTGTGACTACGGGTTTTATGTTGGGGACTGTTTACGTTGGGTTGTGGTTATTGTTTATGCGTTGCCCTATCTGCCTTATCTGTTGTGAACTGCATATGCTCGTTATAACTGTTGCTTGTGTCTGGCCTTACCTGTCGAGTCATTCCCGGTTTTAAAGCTAGAGTTCGTAGGATATATCTTCATGCTCAAAATGGTTTTTGTATATCTATATATATCTCTATATGTATTGTATTTCAACGCGTTGGAGTGGGTTACCAGCATCTCTCGCTGAACAGATATATTTGGCTTTCAGGCACAGAAGATTAAGTCACTGGAGTGCGCTAGAACTTAGAAGTAGATAGTTTCCCTTTTGGCCTGCGTGCCACGTTTACGTATTTATGCTTTGAGGATATTAGTTAGTTAGCCTGTGCACTTGGGTTCTCTAGCCCAGGTGTGGCATAGCACCCCGAACGCTTGTATTTATATCTTGGGATTTAATAAGATTCTACCTTTATTATAAGTTTTAAATGTCTTGAAAATCTGGGGTGTTACACGAGTAGCTCATTTTGTTGATAAGGTAGACTGCGGTCTCAAACGCGTAGTCCTAGAAATGATACAGAACAGATGCTTGAGCCATTAAAGATAGACCCGTCTCAACAACATGGCGGTGCCTATGCTCTACCCGACCATTTTGCTCGTGGGTATACGCACACGATTTCCTGTATGGAATATCCAGAGAAGCAAGCGTGGAACCAAGTTTTTTATATTCTCCCCCTAAATCAAACTGAAAAGAAATAATCTTGCGAGAAAAAGGAATGTTCACCAAGTGACCGAAAGTTGTCAAATATGCCATATAATTCAGATTTACCACACATTGGATAATACCACATGTAACGAGTATAATCACCCACAAACAATACAAAATATTTGAAGCCATTTGCAGAAAGTAACGGCCCAGGGGCCAGGGCCCCAAATATCATAATATATTAATTCTAAAGGATGCGTACTAGTAGTTTCAACACGAGATAATGGAAAACGAGATGATTTTCCCAATTGACAAGAAGAACAAACATTGGGAAGATCTTTAGAATTTAAATGACTAATAGACGAAGACTCCAAAATTTTACGTAAGTCTCTAGAATGCGAATGCCCCAACCGCATATGCCAGACAAAAGAAGAACGCGCAAATGCTTAACTGCTGAGCTTGACTGAGTCTGGTGCTGCTGAAAATGTGAAGTCTGAAAGTGAAGGTCCCTCAAATGCTTAATGTGTCATTTGTCTATCTTTGGCAAAAAGGGGGAGTGCATAAACTCAGGGGGAGTTTTTGTGATCGTGATGGTGTTTTATAGTATATTCTGGCCCTGTCTGGGCCTGTTTTTCTGGTGGCCTTATGTTTTGTGAAGAATTGACCTGTTCCATGTTTTTATCCAGCACGGCTTGTGTGCTGATGTCTTTATGGGATGTATTTCACACACTTTTTCCTTTATGTGATAGTTTTTAATTCATCTCTATCTTCAGTTATATTGTTTGAGACTTAGTCACGTTGTTTTGCCAAATAATAGCCAAAGGGGGGGTTTGTTAGTGTTTTATTTTTGTCAAAACCCCAACGTATAATTAGCAATATTATTATGGAAAATTAAGACAGGGTTTAGCTTGGTGTCTGTTTGCTCTTTCAGAAGACTGATTAATCAGTACAATCCACAGACGCATTACCACTGAAGATCTGGTAAAGGAAGATGTTTCCAAAATGCTGAACACGATTTATGAAGACAGTTTTGGAAGGAATATCAGCAAATCAGTGTGGAAGGTATGGACCGAATCTTAAAGATTTCATTCTTCACAAATCGTCCTACTATCTACAATCAAAGATATTTTTGGAGAGTGTTGGTCCCAAAAGAGGTAAGGTGAAAGTGTAGAGAGGGGGGGGGGGGTGAATAGACTTTCAAACATTTTAGCACAGTACCACAATTGCTAAGCCAGAGATAAACCAAAACTCTTCACTAGATTGTTAGAGTATGGTGCATAGTGGAAATAATAAACGATACGGTGTGTGTGTAGATTGTGTCAAGATTATTCTTGTGAGAAGCAAGCAAGAGCAGTAAGTAAAGAATGCAGCAAAGAACACAAGGCAATTTATAGTGGTTCGCGAGGTGGTGTAATCCTCCTACTCCACTTGCTCTTATCTCCAAGAGCAATTCACTATATCCACCTGTGACACCCCCAAAAATCCACATTTCAATCCATGAATTAATTGAGTAATTAATTCTATATCTTTTGAGGAATTGATTCCTAAAATCCTGATTTTTAATACTCTAGGACTAGAATTTGACTAATCAACCTTTAAGTTGTGTTGTACCTTGTGCTTTGAGGGGAGTTCCCTTGTTCCTTACACTTTCTAAGGGTTAGTAAGGGTATTCTTGTCTTTTCACCAAGAGTTAGTATTGTAACCTAACCTAGAAGACTTCTTCATTTCATTCCTTACAATTCCTAGAAAAATATCTCTACCTTCTCTCTAGAAAAGAAGTGTAGCTTATTCTCCAAGCCAAGTTGAGACCCTTGTCAAGATTCCAAGATTTGCTTCCAAGATTCAACCTTTCACCTATTTGGGCATCTAGGAGGGTAAGATCTAAGTTCATCTTGTGTTTTCGGTTCCATCTTAGTTGTCTTTTTCTTAAAGGTAGGATCTTTATGATCTTTTGGTTTAATCTTGAAGTGGGTTTGGAAAGTGAGCCTTGTGGAGAGCTTGTTGTGGTGTAAAGTGAAGTCTTTTGGTCTTCAAGAGGTAACCCATGCTCTACAAAACCTATTTTGCTTACCTATATGTGATTTCTTGGATTCTACTTGTGTTTTGCTATGAAATGTAAGGGTTTATGCATTTATCTTGTGATATTGCATATCTAGAGCTTGTGTTTAGGGTTCCTTTGTGCCATTGCTTGGCATTTTCCATGGTTCAAGTCATTTTGTTGTGTTGGGTGAGATTTGGCATGTTTTGGAATTGAATTCGTGTTTGGAGAAGAAAATCCCCGAAGGGATTATTTTGCACAGGAGTATGTACCCGCGGACGGAACGGCGGGGAGAGCCCTACCCGCCGCCCACCCGCCGATACAAAGGCTTGTGGGTGTGTACCCGCGGGCAGAACCACGGGTAGGGGCCTACCCGTGGGTCCACCCGCGGGGAACACAAAGGTGTTGGATCGGGATTTGTTCCCCGTGATTCGGTTGTCTCGGTATTTGATCTTTTGGCTTCCCGATGTTCTTTTGTGGAACTATTTGAGTGTCTTCTTGATGTTTCGTAGGTCTAGAACTATATGGTAGGTATCTATGTAGGACTTTGGTGTCTTGAATCGTGCTAAGTGTTCAACATTGTGTTTCGTTGGACCAAGAGGTGTCTTGTGTGTTCCTCGGAACTATCTTGAGTTTCCCCGTTGATAAGCATGCTAGTTTGTTGTCTTAATGCTAGCGTGTGAGTTGTTTGTACCTTCCGATGGGTTGATGATAACTTGTATTATTCATCGTTGATGTTGTTGGGCTGTGACCCATTCCTTGATTGAGTATGTTTCATACCTTCGTTGCAATCCGTTGATTGATTCCTACTGAGGTGTGGTGTGTGTGGCTTTACCTGGATTGCACAATATGTGGTCTGGGACACTAGTCACCAAGGTATTACAGCGGTCCTCGTGGTGGCCGTGACGTGATTATGGAGTTGTGACTAGTGTGTCAGGTTCACGTATTTTCTTGGGAAGGCGTGTGTCGCCGTGTGTGTGTACGGTACCCTCGTGTACTATGAAATTGGTGGCTTTGTTTGTAACACCCCGTGTTACGGCCTTCAATCCCGGATTAATTATTTAATTAATTCCGTTAATAATAATTAACTATGATTTAATTCGGTTAGGTTTCCCTTTAATTAATTAATGAGGTCCACCATGAACCGTGGACCCTTGCCTAAATGAGAGTCTTAGGCCTATTAGGAATAAAGGAAGTAGACCTTTTACTATTCAGATTATGATTAGGATTCTCTTTAATTAATTAATATGGTCCACTATGGACCATGGACCCATATCCCTAAAACATGTCCTTAGTCCTATAAGGAAAGAATTAGTAAACCCATACCATTCAGGCCCTAATTAGGAGTCTTAAATTATAAATAGGGATATAGAAGGCACCTAGATCTTTCACCACAATAATCTCTCACCACACAAGAAGTTCCAAGAATCCCCTTAGGAGAAATCAAGAAAGAAGAAAGCTTAAAGAAAGACCCTTCATAGCAAAGGAATTAATTAAGGCTAAGAGGTAACCCATGTCTCAACAAAACCTATTTTCATAGCTATGATTCCCCTCTTAGGATTTCCCCATAATATTGTGTATTGTGTGTTTGTGATATTATTATTGATGATTGATGGGATGATTCCATGAGTGATCTTGATGAGGAGAAGTTCTTGATTATTATGGTGTTCTTGATGATTATATGACGTTCTTGATAATTAAATGGTGTTCCTGATGTTCTTAATGATTATATGAGGTTCTTGATGATCATATGATATTCCTACCGAATCTTGATTTTGGAAGATGAACTGTGTTCTTGTTGATTTAAAAATAATTAGAACCCTAGGTTATATCATGGAATCCATATGGTATTGTTCTTGATATGTTGGGTGGGAATTCGCATGATTGGGTGTTGATTATGTCTAGAAAAGCATGATAGGTTATGTGCCATATGTTTCTTGATTTTGATCCGTTAATTGTCTACGCGTGTTATCAATTGTGTTTAAAAGTGTCTAAGCATGGTTTCGGGTTCCACAAAGGTTCCCGGGGCGTTTTTTTGGTGAATAGAGTCAGTGGGGGGTAGGTGGGGGTAGGGGACCCGCCGGGCACCCGCTGCCCGGAATAGTAGAACGCCGGCGGGCAGCCGGCGGGTGACCCCCACCCACCGGCTACCCGCTGGTTTGTACCCCACTTCGGGATCCCGGCTTCCCCGTTTGATGTTCCCCCGTCCCCCGTGGTGTCCCAACGGACTCCGTCTATCGTGCCTATGTCTAGTTTGATTTTTGGGTACCATTCGTAGGTCGTATGAGTCTTATATATTGCATGCTAGTTGAATTGGTATCCCGTTGACCTAGATGAAAGGAGTATGAACCCCTTAGGACTATTCTCAGAATGTGAAGGATCACGCATAGGTTTTGTTATACGTTTTCTCCCCCTCCCCAATGTGTTAATGTGGGTTGCATGTGCTTGCTATGTGTTATGTGTGTATGTTACCCCCGATTTGGTTGAGATCAATCGGGCTATACGGGCAGTCGGATGGGCTGAGAACCATACCGGCTGTTAACCAGGCTGGTAAAGACCGGTCAGATATATAAATATTATATAGGACAAAGGTCCACTATACGGGCAGTTGAATGGGTTGAGAACCATCCCAACTGTTAACCAGGCTGGTAGAGACCGGTCAGGTATATAAATATTATATAGGACAAAGGTCCACTATACGGGCAGTTGAATGGGTTGAGAACCATCCCAACTGTTAACCAGGCTGGTAAAGACCGGTCAGGTATATAAATATTATATAGAGCTGCGGTTCATCGGTCGGTTGCGATCGACCCCTCCGTATTGTGAGACGGGGCAGGGTGCTGCGGGGCCGTGTCAGAGCTATATGCGCTGACCCTCATGTATGGGCATGCGATTGGTCCTGTGGCGCCAACAAAGTGTGCTATGTGATGAGATGAGAAGAATTGATGATATGACTGTTATGGAAACGTGACCATAGGGCTCTTGCTAGTAATGCTTAATTGTGATTATTGGTTGTGCTTATCTATAACTGTGCCCTATGTGAGAATTGTATATGCTTGATTATGACTGTTGATTGTGTGTACCCCTATTTGTCGAGTCGGTTCCCTGATTTGAAAGCTAGAGTCTCTTAGGATATATCTTCATGCTTCAAAATGACTTTTCGTATATCTATGTATATAACTATATGTATTGTATTTCAACGCGTTGGAGTGGGTTACCAGCATCTCTCGCTGAACAGATATATTTGGCTTTCAGGCACAGAAGAATAAGTCACTGGAGCGCGCTAGAACTTGGAGCGTAGAAGTAGATAGTTTCCCTTTTGGCCTGCGTGCCATGCTTATGCATTTACATTATTGAGGATATTAGTTAGTTAGCCTGTGCACCTGAGTTCTCTAGCTCAGGTGTGGCATAACACCCCGTACTCTTGTATTATGTTTTGGGATTTAATGAGATTTCACCTTTATTTTATAAATTTTAAATGTCTTGAAAATCTCGGGTGTTATAGTTGGTATCAGAGCCTAAGTTTGACCCTAGGATAAGACTCTTAAGACCGGACTTTAGGACATTAGGCTTGAACTCTAGGTATTAAGGAACATAGGATTCAGGAATCTTAGGACGCGTGGTGAGATTGTGAAACGTACACATAACCTCCCCTCACTTTATCTCTCTCTAAAAGAACTCCCCCCTACGCTTACCACACCAAGGTAAGGGTGCAGCACACTGACTCATCATTACAATAAATATTGACCCTGAAAACCAGCAGCATGGCGCCAATAAGAAGACCGTCAAGGATCCCACACTCCTCGAAGAATGAATCCGAACCTTCAACAAAATCCTCGGGTTAGGAGAATGCCCAGAGGAACGCCACGTAGAGATAGCCTCGTTCTACTTAAAGACACGAGGTTGATCTTTGATAGGTCCACAAAGAACTTATGGGCAACAACCGGGGGTTCAACTAAGAGTACCTAGGGGCACGGCTACAAGGACGACTCCACCCCGCACCCGCCATACTCATGGACCTCATGAACCGAGTATTCCGACCCCACCTGGATGACTTCGTCATTGTATTCATTGACGACATCCTAGGCTACTCCCGAAACAAGGAAGGACATGAAAGGCACCTCCGCATAACCTTACAAACTCTAAGAGAGCACCAGCTATACGCTAAGTTCTCTAAATGCGAATTCTGGAAAGACAGCGTGACCTTCCTAGGCCACGTAATAACCAAAGAAGGAATTAAGGTGGACCCCACCAAAGCCCAGGTCGTTAAGGAATGGTCCACACCGAACTCACTTTCAGAGGTCCGAAGCTTCCTGGGCTTGGCTGACTACTACAGGAGGTTTGTACCCGACTTTACCAAGATAGCCCAACCTCTCACTCATGAAAAAGGAGACCCCTTTCCGATGGGACGACAACTGCGTTGCAGCCTTTCAGGAATTGAAGGATAAGTTAACCACGACACCCGTACTAGCCATCCCCTCCGGGGTGGAAGGGTTCAAGGTCTTCAGTGACGCGTCCAAAAAGGGGTTGGGGTGCGTGCTAATGCAAAAAGGCAAGGTAATAGCATACGCATCTAGGCAACTCAAAACCCACGAAGAAAATACCCCACCCACGACCTCGAGCTAGCCGCCATCGTATTCGCACTGAAAATTTGGAGGCATTACCTATACGGAGTGCAATGCAAGATTTACACAGACGCATAGAAAGTATCATACAACTAGAGCCTCCCGGCAATAAGGACCTTACCTTGGAACAAGGACCTTGATGGTTTTAAGGCACCGTAAGAAGTACATGCAACACACAAAATCGCCAAAACACCATGCGACGTCAAAAGGCAGTCAATCAAATGCATTCCAAGGAAGAGAAACGCATCACCAAGCACTTGGTCACCAAAGGATTGAACAAAGAACGAGCGACAAGCCGAACTCCAAGAAAAACCAAGAAGGCTTGTCATCAATCAAGCAAGGAAAAGACAAAGTTGGCTTATAACCAACTTCCCGGTGAAGGTGACGAGGTTGCTAATTGGAAACCGGACCCGACCTACTAAACGGAAAGAACGTGCGAGAGTCTTGACTCATCTATAACTCGTACTTAAGGATCAATAAAACTGTACGATGGGTCATCCTATGTATTCAAGTACCTTTTTATTGTGCACATGGGCATGGGGCTTGTCGTGACTTGAATCGGTGCATTCTTGGGATTTTTCCCGAAGAAATTCACTCTTCCTAGTCACCTTCCCGCGGGTCCCCAACGGGACCTTGATGGGACCCTAACGGGTCCTGGACGGGACCTTGGCGGGACCTTGACGGGTCCCTGACAGGAGCTTGGCAGGCGGACGACCGCCCACCTCGTGCCCACTGGTACAATGTGCTGATTTCTTAACCCCTCATTTTATTGATTCGTGGCGCACCTATGTGCCTCGATTGATGAACGCAAGTCTTGGGTAAGGAACCATGGGTCGCCCAAAAATGGTTTCATCGGTAAAAGACCTTGACACGCAAGACACCGTCGGAAAAGCACAACCAATTGCATTACACGTGCAGTTGAAGTGGATTCTACGATGCAACCGACTAGCGATGATTGGGATAAAGGATTGTGCAGACCAAGGAGACGAGTTGGGAACTCGTGCTAAGGACTCACAAAGGCCTTAAAAGTCAAAATGCTAAGGATGGATCGGGACTCCTCCAAACCATGGATATCGTTCAAGCAAATCAGAGGACTCCTTACAAGTTGTATGGAATCAAGAACGACGTAGCCCGTGGTGCTAGGCAAAAAGTAAAGAGCACATTTGTGCCAAGATCTCAAGGGTCATTAAGGACCCACAAGGAAATGAGATGACTCGTAAACTCACCAAGTCATTCCACAACGAGATTAGGTAACCAACTGCGCTTCAAGAAGAAAAAGAGCATGCAAGGACACCTTCATCATTAAAAGTAACACAAAAGGGCACAACAAGCCGAACCTCGGAGAAGACATGAAGTCTTACTAAGAATTTCACTCACTAAAGAAGAGATGAAATTCAATAAGAAAAAGTCAACCCAAAGCTTATCGACTCCCAAGAGACTTTGGGAAGAATTTGGGAAGTGCGCCCTAAGAGATCGGCTTGGTTGACCAAACTTGGTCAAGACCTTGGACGCATTAACGAAGTAAGTGTTAAATCATCACGGGAGATTCCCTCAAGATAGGAGAGAAGGATGAAACTTTAGCCTGGGAAGCAAGGTCTAACAAGGATCTTAAAGTCAAGCAAGTGCCAACACCAAGGAAGAAGGATCATCAGTTCGTCAATACGTCGGGATCAAAGCATCAAACCAGAATAGTCACTTAAAATCGAGAACCCTTAACCCATCCTAGCCGAATTCCTTTCCCTCCCTCGGGAAATCGGCCCCCTCCTTATTTCAAAACCCTTTCTACCCTTCAAACCACATTCTTGATTCCCTATTTTAACGATTCCATACAAGGTGGCAACCTCACACCCTAAGTTGCAACCTTGAAAACTTTGATCCTAATTCCTAAATTCACTTTGTCCTTAGGTTTGAAACCCACTCTCTTAGCCCTTTAAACCTAATCGCTCCCAAAAACCCAGCACACATAGACATACAATTATACAGTTTCCCCGCAGAATACTTTCTCTATAGGACCACCGTACTACCTTTGACTCGTTACCCCCGCAATGATTTCTAAGCTTCCCCCGAAGCTTCTCGTAAGGGGGGGAGAGTGTAACACCCCGTGTTACGGCCTTCAATCCCGGATTAATTATTTAATTAATCCCGTTAATAATAATTAAATATGATTTAATTCGTTTAGGTTTCCCTTTAATTAATTAATGAGGTCCACCATGAACCGTGGACCCTTGCCTAAATGAGAGTCTTAGGCCTATTAGGAATAAAGGAAGTAGACCTTTTACTATTCAGATTATGATTAGGATTCTCTTTAATTAATTAATATGGTCCACTATGGACCATGGACCCTTATCCCTAAAACAAGTCCTTAGTCCTATAAGGAATAGAATTAGTAAACCCATACCATTCAGGCTCTAATTAGGAGTCTTAAATATATAAATAGGGATATAGAAGTCACCTAGATCTTTCACCACAATAATCTCTCACCACACAAGAAGTTTCAAGAATCCCCTTAGGAGAAATCAAGAAAGAAGAAAGCTTAAAGAAAGACCCTTCATAGCCAAGGAATTAATTAAGTCTAAGAGGTAACCCATGTCTCAACAAAACCTATTTTCATAGCTATGATTCCCCTCTTAGGATTTCCCCAAAATATTGTGTATTGTGTGTTTGTGATATTATTATTGATGATTGATGGGATGATTCCATGAGTGATCTTGATGAGGAGAAGTTCTTGATAATTATGGTGTTCTTGATGATTATATGACGTTCTTGATAATTAAATGGTGTTCCTGATGTTCTTAATGATTATATGAGGTTCTTGATAATCATATGATATTCCTACCGAATCTTGATTTTGGAAGATGAACTGTGTTCTTGTTGATTTAAAAATAATTAGAACCCTAGGTTATATCGTGGAATCTATATGGTATTGTTCTTGATATGTTGGGTGGGAATTCGCATGATTGGGTGTTGATTATGTCTAGAAAAGCATGATAGGTTATGTGCCATATGTTTCTTGATTTTGATCCGTTAATTGTCTACGTGTGTTATCAATTGTGTTTAAAAGTGTCTAAGCATGGTTTCGGGTTCCACAAAGGTTCCCGGGGCGTTTTTTTGGTGAATAGAGTCAGTGGGGGGTAGGTGGGGGTAGGGGACCCACCACCTACCCGCGGCCTAGTTGGGCAACGCCGGCAGCGGGTAGCCGGCGGGCGGGCAGCTGCCCGGAATAGTAGAACGCCGGCGGGCAGCCGGCGGGTGACCCCCACCCATCGGCTACCCGCTGGTTTGTACCCCACTTCGGGATCCCGGCTTCCCCGTTTGATGTTCCCCCGTCCCCCGTGGTGTCCCAACGGATTCCGTCTATCGTGCCTATGTCTAGTTTGATTTTCGGGTACCATTCGTAGGTCGTATGAGTCTTATATATTTCATGCTAGTTGAATTGGTATCCCGTTGACCTAGATGAAAGGAGTATGAACCCCTTAGGACTATTCTCAGAATGTGAAGGATCACGCCTAGGTTTTGTTATACGTTTTCTCCCCCTCCCCAATGTGTTAATGTGGGTTGCATGTGCTTGCTATGTGTTATGTGTGTATGTTACCCCGATTTGGTTGAGATCAATCGGGCTATACGGGCAGTCGGATGGGCTGAGAACCATACCGGCTGTTAACCAGGCTGGTAAAGACCGGTCAGATATATAAATATTATATAGGACAAAGGTCCACTATACGGGCAGTTGAATGGGTTGAGAACCATCCCAACTGTTAACCAGGCTGGTAGAGACCGGTCAGGTATATAAATATTATATAGGACAAAGGTCCACTATACGGGCAGTTGAATGGGTTGAGAACCATCCCAACTGTTAACCAGGCTGGTAAAGACCGGTCAGGTATATAAATATTATATAGAGCTGCGGTTCATCGGTCGGTTGCGATCGACCCCTCCGTATTGTGAGACGGGGCAGGGTGCTGCGGGGCCGTGTCAGAGCTATATGCGCTGACCCTCATGTATGGGCATGCGATTGGTCCTGTGGCACCAACAAAGTGTGCTATGTGATGAGATGAGAAGAATTGATGATATGACTGTTATGGAAACGTGACCATAGGGCTCTTGCTAGTAATGCTTAATTGTGATTATTGGTTGTGCTTATCTATAACTGTGCCCTATGTGAGAATTGTATATGCTTGATTATGAATGTTGATTGTGTGTACCCCTATTTGTCGAGTCGGTTCCCTGATTTGAAAGCTAGAGTCTCTTAGGATATATCTTCATGCTTCAAAATGACTTTTCGTATATCTATGTATATAACTATATGTATTGTATTTCAACGCGTTGGAGTGGGTTACCAGCATCTCTCGCTGAACAGATATATTTGGCTTTCAGGCACAGAAGAATAAGTCACTGGAGCGCGGTAGAACTTGGAGCGTAGAAGTAGATAGTTTCCCTTTCGGCCTGCGTGCCATGCTTATGCATTTACATTATTGAGGATATTAATTAGTTAGCCTGTGCACCTGAGTTCTCTAGCTCAGGTGTGGCATAGCACCCCGTACTCTTGTATTATGTTTTGGGATGTAATGAGATTTCACCTTTATTTTATAAATTTTAAATGTCTTGAAAATCTGGGGTGTTATATTGTTGGTGGCTTGTTGGTGGGGGACGACGGTTCCGGAGGTAAAAGGTTGGACTAAGAATTACAGGGGTCCTGGAGGTAATGGTTAGAAAGAAGATACAAGGTTGGGGGTAGCCATAAGGTTGGAACAGGGCATAAGGAAGGCATACCAACTCGTGATGGGTGATGTTGCGAGGGCTTGTAAAGCCGGCGTTGTGTGATCTTCTCTCGTGACGTGTGTAGTCACGGAGGCTTGTGTTGTTTTGGCATGTGTTGCCGTTGGGTGAGTCTTTATCCTTTGTGTTGTGGTTAACCTTTGTGGTTTGGGATGTGTTCCCGGTGTTATCCTTGTGAGTGGTGAGTCTTGTGTTGACTGTTGATCTTGATTTTGACTTATATACTTATGTATTCCGTTTCGAAAATGGTTTTATGACTTATATCTCTCTATATATGATACTTAAAGGTATTGGTGGGTTACCAGCATTATTCGCTGACCGGGCGTCGTCCCAATGTTTATCTTTGTATCTTTCAGGTGATGTTTAGACGCGAGCGATGTCTACAGCCTGGTAGCTTAGCACCTTTATCCTTGCTTTTGTGGCCTGTGCGCCAATGTAGCTAGTTTGATGTATTTTTTGGGATAGATGTATACACTTGCAGATTATTTCCCGTAGCATTTACCGTGTTTGGTAGACGTGGCATGACACCCCGTTGGATTTCTTCTATCCAGTTTCGTTTTATCTTCCGCTGTGCTAGTGTTTTGCTGTTTAATCTGCATGTGTTAAGACTTTTATATAGGTCTTGTTTCGGGGGTGTTACAGTTGGTATCAGAGCCTAGGTTTGAGCCTAGGAAGAGTTAAGTCTAGACTTTCTAAGTGGTTAAGTGTGTTTTTAGACCTCTAAGCGACCTTAAGAAGCTAAGTGTTAGGCTTATGACTCTAGGTTGCGCGGTGAGATGTGTGTTGCTTTCTGTCTTGCTTGTTTGCTCTTTTTGGTAACCTCGTTGTTGTAGCAGAAGTCTGTGATGCCTCCTCGCCAGCGAACCACAGTGTTTGAAGACGTGGGTGAAGTGGTTAAGAAGTCTCGGTTGGCCGAATCTAGCAATGCCTCTGGGGTAATTGAACGATGGATCCGGAGTGGTACGTCCACAAGAGTAAGTCCTAGTGCAGCTATCTTGCCAGCATTCCGTGATATAAGAGGGCATGGGGGGATAGAGGTTCATCATCCGGCGGAAGGGTCATCTCAAGAGAGGGTGCTTACCTTAAATGAAGTTCGAACAAGTGACAGTGATGTAGTAGTGGGAACCTTCCTTGTGCAATCCGTGCCAGCAACAGTCTTGTTTGATTCAAGGGCGTCTAACTCGTTTATATCACCCGGCCTCGTGAAGAAGTTGGGCTTATCTGGGGGCACGGGAGTGAGGTTTAACGTGAAGGTAGCATCGGGAGAAGTTAGGATGTGTGACCGACTTTTTGAGGGCATCAAGATCTATGTCAAAGGAGAAGAGTTCCCTAGCGATCTAATCCAGTACGACTTGGACGGGATGGATGTGGTCTTAGGTATGGACTGGTTGGGGCGGTTTTGAGCCCAAATCTTGTGCAAAGATCAGAAGGTGGTGCTACGAGGACCCAGTGAGAAAAGGGTGTCATACCGTGGAAAGATGGAAGAACCCGGGATTAAGCTGGTGTCTATGACAAAGATGAAGAGGTATATGGATAGAGGCAATGAGTTATTCTTGTGTTCGGTCGAGAACTTGAAGGAAAAAGGAGAGGTAGCTCAATCTATACCCGTAGTCCGTGAATTTCTTGATGTGTTCCCCGAGGAAATACCGGGTATGCCTCCTACTAGAGAGGTGGAGTTCTCAGTGGACCTTATGCCAGACACTGCACCCATTTCTAAGGCCCCATATCGTTTGGCTACGCCAGAAATGCAGGAGTTGAAGACCCAATTGCAAGAACTCCTTGATAAAGGTTATATTCGGCCCAGTACATCGCCATGGGGAGCTCCGGTCTTGTTTGTAAAGAAGAAGGACGGAAGTATGAGGTTGTGTATTGACTACCGGGAGCTGAACCAAGTTACCATTAAGAACAAATACCCTCTCCCAAGAATAGACGACTTGTTTGACCAACTCCGCGGCGCAGGAGTGTTTTCCAAAGTTGACTTGAGGTCAGGATACCATCAGATAAAGGTAGCAGACAAGGATATTCCTAAGACTGCATTTCGGACTCGTTACTGTCACTAGGAGTTTACAGTTATGCCGTTTGGGATGACTAATGCCCCTGCAGTTTTTATGGACCTGATGAACAGAGTGTTCAAACCCCACCTCGATGATTTTGTGATCGTGTTCATCGACGATATTCTGGTCTATTCGAAAGATAAGAGAGAGCATGTTGGACATCTTCGGATGGTACTTCAGATCTTGAGGGAGAAGCAGTTATAAGCCAAGCTCTCTAAGTGAGAGTTTTGGAAAGACAGTGTGACGTTTCTAGGCCACGTGATTGATAGTAGAGGGATTTCTGTGGATCCGGACAAGATACGGGCAGTAAAGGATTGGACTGTACCTTCATCGGTGTCGGAAGTAAGAAGTTTTCTTGGTTTAGCAGGTTATTATCGAAGGTTTGTTTTGGATTTCGCCAAGGTGGCTCAACCTTTGACTAGGTTGTTGAGGAAAGAAGTGCCTTTCGTTTGGGATCAAGCTTGTGAATTAGCATTTCGAGATTTGAAGGAGAGGCTCACGACTGCACCAGTCTTAATATTGCCATCAGGAACGGAAGGGTTTGAGGTATACAGCTATGCGTCCAAGAAAGGACTAGGTTGTGTGTTGATGCAAAATGGGAGAGTGATTGCTTACGCCTCACATCAGCTTAAAGTTCACGAAGAGAATTACCCTACGTACAATTTGGAATTGGCCGCCGTAGTGTTTGCTTTGAAAATTTGGAGGCATTATCTATATGGGGTGCGTTGCAAGATCTTCACGGATCACAAGAGTCTCAAATATATCTTCATCCAAAAGGATCTCAATATGCGGCAAGGAAGGTGGTTAGAACTCATCAAGGACTACGAGTTAGATATTCAGTATCACGAAGGAAAAGCTAACGTAGTGGCGGACACCTTAAGTCGGAAATCGAAGCATACCGCTAGTCCTATTTGGGTGGTGGCGGATGAGCTTTGTAAGGAGCTTCAACGGATGAGCTTGGAAGTGGTGGAACAGGGAGATGTGGAGGCAGAAGTTCGTTGCTATAACTTAAGGATTGTACCTACATTTCTGGGAGAAATTAAGGAAGAGCAGCAAAAGGATGCGTTTTTTACCAAGGTAAGGGATGACCTAGCTAAAGGAAAAGGGGGACCGTTTGAGTTATCTATGGATGGGGTGTTGAGGTACAAAAGCCGTGTATGCATACCCGCGTCATGTGATAAGTGGAAGCGACAGATTTTGGAAGAGGGCCATAACACACCCTACTCGGTTCACCCCGGAGGAGACAAGTTATACAAAGACGTGAAGGGCTTCTTCTGGTGGCCTAATATGAAGAAGGAAGTTGCAGAGTTTGTTGGGAAATGCCTTAACTGTCAGAAAGTAAAAGCGGAATGTTGTAAGGTAAAGGGGTTGGTACAACCATTAGAAGTTCCACAAGGAAAGTGGGATTCTATATCTATGGATTTCGTGGGAGGTCTACCGACGACCCGTTCGGGTAAGGACAAAATCTGGGTGATAGTTGATCGTTTGACCAAGACTGCCCACCTTATCGCTATGAAGGAGACCTGGACAATGACGCAGTTAGCTCAAGCTTATGTCAACCAAGTGGTAAAGTATCATGGAGTTCCAAGGGATATTGTCTCTGATAGGGATCCAAGGTTCTTGTCACAATTTTGGAAATCCTTGCAAGCAGCTCTTGGAACTAAGCTAAGTCTCAGTACTGCTTTCCACCCAGCCACCGATGGGCAAACAGAAAGGACTATACAGACTATCGAGGATATGTTGAGAGCATGTATGTTGGATTTTCAAGGATATTGGGAGGACCATTTGGATTTGATCGAGTTTTCTTACAACAACAGTTATCATTCGAGCATTCGCATGGCACCTTATGAAGCTCTCTATGGACAGAAGTGTCACAGTCCGCTTTGTTGGGAGGATCTTGTCAATCCGATAGTGTTGGGACCGCAATACTTGTTGGACACATCCGAGAAAGTTAAACAGATTCAGGAAAGGATGAAGTCGGCTCAGAATCATCAAAAGCCTTATGCTGATTTGGCTAGAAGACAAGTGGAGTTCTCGGTTGGGGATAAAGTTTGGTTGAAAGTATCTCCCACCCGGGGAGTAATGCGCTTTGGAAAGAAAGGGAAGTTGAGCCCTAGGTTTATAGGCCCGTATGAAATCCTGGAGAGGATTGGGAGTTTGGCTTACCGTTTGGCGTTGCCTTTGGAGTTGGATAGAGTGCATAACGTGTTCCACGTATCGTAGCTCAAGAGATATGTTCACACTCCGGCTCATGTCTTACCACCAGAAGTGATACCGTTAGATGAAGATTTGTGTTACGAAGAAAGGCCGCTCAGAATTTTGGACTTCAAGACTCGGGACACTCGTAGGAAATCTGTTAAGATGGTGAAGGTTTAGTGGTCACATCATGGGGTTGAGGAAGCTACTTGGGAGCTGGAGTCATCGATGCGGGAGCGGTACCCTGAGTTGTTTGTAGAAGGTACCTCGTTTTCCTAGGTTGCTGTTTGCCTTGCGTGCTTGTTTGTTTTGCTTGTTGTCTTGTTGTCTAGCTAGCTTAGTAAGTTGGTGTTTGGAGTTAGTTGTTTAGTTCTTGGTTGTTGCCTAGTAGTTGGTGGTTGTGTTGAGGGTAGAGTTCTTGATGCTCATTCTATCCGTTTGTTGACCTCTTGTCAATCCTTGAATTTGAAATGCCTTCTACTTTGCTTTGGAATCCTTGTGAGTTCTTTTGGAGTTTTTGACCAAAAGAGTTGTTCTTGAACTTCTTGTCACAATTTCGTTTCCTTGTTACCGTTCGCTTTTAATTCGTCGTACCCAAGCTTCGGGGACGAAGCTTCTTTGAAAGGGGAGAGGATGTGACACCCCAAAAATCCACATTTCAATCCATGAATTAATTGATTAATTAATTCTATATCTTTTGAGGAATTGATTCCTAAAATCCTGATTTTTAATACTCAAGGACTAGAATTTGACTAGTCAACCTTTAAGTTGTGTTGTACCTTGTGCTTTGAGGGGAGTTCCCTTGTTCCTTACACTTTTTAAGGGTTAGTAAGGGTATTCTTGTCTTTTCACCAAGAGTTAGTATTGTAACCTAACCTAGAAGACTTCTTCATTTCATTCCTTACAATTCCTAGAAAAATATCTCTACCTTCTCTCTAGAAAAGAAGTGTAGCTTATTCTCCAAGCCAAGTTGAGACCCTTGTCAAGATTCCAAGATTTGCTTCCAAGATTCAACCTTTCACCTATTTGGGCATCTAGGAGGGTAAGATCTAAGTTCATCTTGTGTTTTCGGTTCCATCTTAGTTGTCTTTTTCTTAAAGGTAGGATCTTTATGATCTTTTGGTTTAATCTTGAAGTGGGTTTGGAAAGTGAGCCTTGTGGAGAGCTTGTTGTGGTGTAAAGTGAAGTCTTTTGGTCTTCAAGAGGTAACCCATGCTCTACAAAACCTATTTTGCTTACCTATATGTGATTTCTTGGATTCTACTTGTGTTTTGCTATGAAATGTGAGGGTTTATGCATTTATCTTGTGATATTGCATATCTAGAGCTTGTGTTTAGGGTTCCTTTGTGCCATTGCTTGGCATTTTCCATGGTTCAAGTCATTTTGTTGTGTTGGGTGAGATTTGGCATGTTTTGGACTTGAATTCGTGTTTGGAGAAGAAAATCCCCGAAGGGATTATTTTGCACAGGAGTATGTACCCGCGCCCGGAACGGCGGGGAGAGCCCTACCCGCCGCCCACCCGCCGCTACAAAGGCTTGTGGGTGTGTACCTGCGGGCAAAACCACGGGTAGGGGCCTACCCGTGGGTCCACCCGCGGGGAACACAAAGGTGCTGGATCGGGATTTGTTCCCCGTGATTCGGTTGTCTCGGTATTTGATCTTTTGGCTTCCCGATGTTCTTTTGTGGAACTATTTGAGTGTCTTCTTGATGTTTCGTAGGTCTAGAACTATATGGTAGGTATCCATGTAGAACTTTGGTGACTTGAATCGTGCTAAGTGTTCAACATTGTGTTTCGTTGGACCAAGAGGTGTCTTGTGTGTTCCTCGGAACTATCTTGAGTTTACTCATTGATAAGCATGCTAGTTTGTCGTCTTAATGCTAGCGTGTGAGTTGTTTGTACCTTCCGATGGGTTGATGATAACTTGTGTTATTCATCGTTAATGTTGTTGGGCTGTGACCCATTCCTTGATTGAGTATGTTTCATACCTTCATCGCAATCCGTTGATTGATTCCTGTTGAGGTGTGGTGTGTGTGGCTTTACCTGGATTGCACGATTAGTGGTATGGGACACTAGTCACCAAGGTATTGTAGCGGTCCTCGTGGTGGCTGTGATGTGATTATGGAGTTGTGACCTGTGTGTCAGGTTCTCATATTTTCTTGGGAAGGCGTGTGTCGCCGTGTGTGTGTACGATACCCTCGTGTACTATGGAATTGGTGGCTTTGTTGGTGGCTTGTTGGTGGGGGACGACGGTCCCGGAGGTAAAAGGTTGGACTAAGAAGTACAGGGGTCCTGGAGGTAATGGTTGGAAAGAAGATACAAGGTTGGGGGTAGCCATAAGGTTGGAACAGGGCATAAGGAAGGCATACCAACTCGTGATGGGTGATGTTGCGAGGGCTTGTAAAGCCGGCGTTGTGTGATCTTCTCTCGTGACGTGTGTAGTCACGGAGGCTTGTGTTGTTTTGGCATGTGTTGCCGTTGGGTGAGTCTTTATCCTTTGTGTTGTGGTTAACCTTTGTGGTTTGGGATGTGTTCCCGGTGTTATCCTTGTGAGTGGTGAGTCTTGTGTTGACTGTTGATCTTGATTTTGACTTATATACTTATGTATTTCGTTTCTAAAATGGTTTTATGACTTATATCTATCTATATATGATACTTAACAGTATTGGTGGGTTACCAGCATTATTCGCTGACCGGGCGTCGTCCCAATGTTTATCTTTGTATCTTTCAGGTGATGTTTAGACGAGAGCGATGTCTAGAGCCGGGTAGCTTAACACCTTTATCCTTGCTTTTGTGTCCTGTGCGCCAATGTAGCTAGCTTGATGTCTTTTTTGGATAGATGTATACACTTGCAGATTGTTTGCCGTAGTGTTGGTAGACGTGGCGTGACACCCCGTTGAATTTCTTCTATCCAGTTTCGTTTTATCTTCCGCTGTGCTAGTGTTTTGCTGTTTAATCTGCATGTGTTAAGACTTTTATATAGGTCTTGTTTCGGGGGTGTTACAGTTGGTATCAGAGCCTAGGTTTGAGCCTAGGAAGAGTTAAGTCTAGACTTTCTAAGTGGTTAAGTGTGTTTTTAGACCTCTAAGCGACCTTAAGAAGCTAAGTGTTAGGCTTATGACTCTAGGTTGCGCGGTGAGATGTGTGTTGCTTTCTGTCTTGCTTGTTTGCTCTTTTTGGTAACCTCGTTGTTGTAGCAGAAGTCTGTGATGCCTCCTCGCCAGCGAACCACAGTGTTTGAAGACGTGGGTGAAGTGGTTAAGAAGTCTCGGTTGGCCGAATCTAGCAATGCCTCTGGGGTAATTGAACGATGGATCCGGAGTGGTACGTCCACAAGAGTAAGTCCTAGTGCAGCTATCTTGCCAGCATTCCGTGATATAAGAGGGCATGGGGGGATAGAGGTTCATCATCCGGCGGAAGGGTCATCTCAAGAGAGGGTGCTTACCTTAAATGAAGTTCGAACAAGTGACAGTGATGTAGTAGTGGGAACCTTCCTTGTGCAATCCGTGCCAGCAACAGTCTTGTTTGATTCAAGGGCGTCTAACTCGTTTATATCACCCGGCCTCGTGAAGAAGTTGGGCTTATCTGGGGGCACGGGAGTGAGGTTTAACGTGAAGGTAGCATCGGGAGAAGTTAGGATGTGTGACCGACTTTTTGAGGGCATCAAGATCTATGTCAAAGGAGAAGAGTTCCCTAGCGATCTAATCCAGTACGACTTGGACGGGATGGATGTGGTCTTAGGTATGGACTGGTTGGGGCGGTTTTGAGCCCAAATCTTGTGCAAAGATCAGAAGGTGGTGCTACGAGGACCCAGTGAGAAAAGGGTGTCATACCGTGGAAAGATGGAAGAACCCGGGATTAAGCTGGTGTCTATGACAAAGATGAAGAGGTATATGGATAGAGGCAATGAGTTATTCTTGTGTTCGGTCGAGAACTTGAAGGAAAAAGGAGAGGTAGCTCAATCTATACCCGTAGTCCGTGAATTTCTTGATGTGTTCCCCGAGGAAATACCGGGTATGCCTCCTACTAGAGAGGTGGAGTTCTCAGTGGACCTTATGCCAGACACTGCACCCATTTCTAAGGCCCCATATCGTTTGGCTACGCCAGAAATGCAGGAGTTGAAGACCCAATTGCAAGAACTCCTTGATAAAGGTTATATTCGGCCCAGTACATCGCCATGGGGAGCTCCGGTCTTGTTTGTAAAGAAGAAGGACGGAAGTATGAGGTTGTGTATTGACTACCGGGAGCTGAACCAAGTTACCATTAAGAACAAATACCCTCTCCCAAGAATAGACGACTTGTTTGACCAACTCCGCGGCGCAGGAGTGTTTTCCAAAGTTGACTTGAGGTCAGGATACCATCAGATAAAGGTAGCAGACAAGGATATTCCTAAGACTGCATTTCGGACTCGTTACTGTCACTAGGAGTTTACAGTTATGCCGTTTGGGATGACTAATGCCCCTGCAGTTTTTATGGACCTGATGAACAGAGTGTTCAAACCCCACCTCGATGATTTTGTGATCGTGTTCATCGACGATATTCTGGTCTATTCGAAAGATAAGAGAGAGCATGTTGGACATCTTCGGATGGTACTTCAGATCTTGAGGGAGAAGCAGTTATAAGCCAAGCTCTCTAAGTGAGAGTTTTGGAAAGACAGTGTGACGTTTCTAGGCCACGTGATTGATAGTAGAGGGATTTCTGTGGATCCGGACAAGATACGGGCAGTAAAGGATTGGACTGTACCTTCATCGGTGTCGGAAGTAAGAAGTTTTCTTGGTTTAGCAGGTTATTATCGAAGGTTTGTTTTGGATTTCGCCAAGGTGGCTCAACCTTTGACTAGGTTGTTGAGGAAAGAAGTGCCTTTCGTTTGGGATCAAGCTTGTGAATTAGCATTTCGAGATTTGAAGGAGAGGCTCACGACTGCACCAGTCTTAATATTGCCATCAGGAACGGAAGGGTTTGAGGTATACAGCTATGCGTCCAAGAAAGGACTAGGTTGTGTGTTGATGCAAAATGGGAGAGTGATTGCTTACGCCTCACGTCAGCTTAAAGTTCACGAAGAGAATTACCCTACGTACAATTTGGAATTGGCCGCCGTAGTGTTTGCTTTGAAAATTTGGAGGCATTATCTATATGGGGTGCGTTGCAAGATCTTCACGGATCACAAGAGTCTCAAATATATCTTCATCCAAAAGGATCTCAATATGCGGCAAGGAAGGTGGTTAGAACTCATCAAGGACTACGAGTTAGATATTCAGTATCACGAAGGAAAAGCTAACGTAGTGGCGGACACCTTAAGTCGGAAATCGAAGCATACCGCTAGTCCTATTTGGGTGGTGGCGGATGAGCTTTGTAAGGAGCTTCAACGGATGAGCTTGGAAGTGGTGGAACAGGGAGATGTGGAGGCAGAAGTTCGTTGCTATAACTTAAGGATTGTACCTACATTTCTGGGAGAAATTAAGGAAGAGCAGCAAAAGGATGCGTTTTTTACCAAGGTAAGGGATGACCTAGCTAAAGGAAAAGGGGGACCGTTTGAGTTATCTATGGATGGGGTGTTGAGGTACAAAAGCCGTGTATGCATACCCGCGTCATGTGATAAGTGGAAGCGACAGATTTTGGAAGAGGGCCATAACACACCCTACTCGGTTCACCCCGGAGGAGACAAGTTATACAAAGACGTGAAGGGCTTCTTCTGGTGGCCTAATATGAAGAAGGAAGTTGCAGAGTTTGTTGGGAAATGCCTTAACTGTCAGAAAGTAAAAGCGGAATGTTGTAAGGTAAAGGGGTTGGTACAACCATTAGAAGTTCCACAAGGAAAGTGGGATTCTATATCTATGGATTTCGTGGGAGGTCTACCGACGACCCGTTCGGGTAAGGACAAAATCTGGGTGATAGTTGATCGTTTGACCAAGACTGCCCACCTTATCGCTATGAAGGAGACCTGGACAATGACGCAGTTAGCTCAAGCTTATGTCAACCAAGTGGTAAAGTATCATGGAGTTCCAAGGGATATTGTCTCTGATAGGGATCCAAGGTTCTTGTCACAATTTTGGAAATCCTTGCAAGCAGCTCTTGGAACTAAGCTAAGTCTCAGTACTGCTTTCCACCCAGCCACCGATGGGCAAACAGAAAGGACTATACAGACTATCGAGGATATGTTGAGAGCATGTATGTTGGATTTTCAAGGATATTGGGAGGACCATTTGGATTTGATCGAGTTTTCTTACAACAACAGTTATCATTCGAGCATTCGCATGGCACCTTATGAAGCTCTCTATGGACAGAAGTGTCACAGTCCGCTTTGTTGGGAGGATCTTGTCAATCCGATAGTGTTGGGACCGCAATACTTGTTGGACACATCCGAGAAAGTTAAACAGATTCAGGAAAGGATGAAGTCGGCTCAGAATCATCAAAAGCCTTATGCTGATTTGGCTAGAAGACAAGTGGAGTTCTCGGTTGGGGATAAAGTTTGGTTGAAAGTATCTCCCACCCGGGGAGTAATGCGCTTTGGAAAGAAAGGGAAGTTGAGCCCTAGGTTTATAGGCCCGTATGAAATCCTGGAGAGGATTGGGAGTTTGGCTTACCGTTTGGCGTTGCCTTTGGAGTTGGATAGAGTGCATAACGTGTTCCACGTATCGTAGCTCAAGAGATATGTTCACACTCCGGCTCATGTCTTACCACCAGAAGTGATACCGTTAGATGAAGATTTGTGTTACGAAGAAAGGCCGCTCAGAATTTTGGACTTCAAGACTCGGGACACTCGTAGGAAATCTGTTAAGATGGTGAAGGTTTAGTGGTCACATCATGGGGTTGAGGAAGCTACTTGGGAGCTGGAGTCATCGATGCGGGAGCGGTACCCTGAGTTGTTTGTAGAAGGTACCTCGTTTTCCTAGGTTGCTGTTTGCCTTGCGTGCTTGTTTGTTTTGCTTGTTGTCTTGTTGTCTAGCTAGCTTAGTAAGTTGGTGTTTGGAGTTAGTTGTTTAGTTCTTGGTTGTTGCCTAGTAGTTGGTGGTTGTGTTGAGGGTAGAGTTCTTGATGCTCATTCTATCCGTTTGTTGACCTCTTGTCAATCCTTGAATTTGAAATGCCTTCTACTTTGCTTTGGAATCCTTGTGAGTTCTTTTGGAGTTTTTGACCAAAAGAGTTGTTCTTGAACTTCTTGTCACAATTTCGTTTCCTTGTTACCGTTCGCTTTTAATTCGTCGTACCCAAGCTTCGGGGACGAAGCTTCTTTGAAAGGGGAGAGGATGTGACACCCCAAAAATCCACATTTCAATCCATGAATTAATTGATTAATTAATTCTATATCTTTTGAGGAATTGATTCCTAAAATCCTGATTTTTAATACTCAAGGACTAGAATTTGACTAGTCAACCTTTAAGTTGTGTTGTACCTTGTGCTTTGAGGGGAGTTCCCTTGTTCCTTACACTTTTTAAGGGTTAGTAAGGGTATTCTTGTCTTTTCACCAAGAGTTAGTATTGTAACCTAACCTAGAAGACTTCTTCATTTCATTCCTTACAATTCCTAGAAAAATATCTCTACCTTCTCTCTAGAAAAGAAGTGTAGCTTATTCTCCAAGCCAAGTTGAGACCCTTGTCAAGATTCCAAGATTTGCTTCCAAGATTCAACCTTTCACCTATTTGGGCATCTAGGAGGGTAAGATCTAAGTTCATCTTGTGTTTTCGGTTCCATCTTAGTTGTCTTTTTCTTAAAGGTAGGATCTTTATGATCTTTTGGTTTAATCTTGAAGTGGGTTTGGAAAGTGAGCCTTGTGGAGAGCTTGTTGTGGTGTAAAGTGAAGTCTTTTGGTCTTCAAGAGGTAACCCATGCTCTACAAAACCTATTTTGCTTACCTATATGTGATTTCTTGGATTCTACTTGTGTTTTGCTATGAAATGTGAGGGTTTATGCATTTATCTTGTGATATTGCATATCTAGAGCTTGTGTTTAGGGTTCCTTTGTGCCATTGCTTGGCATTTTCCATGGTTCAAGTCATTTTGTTGTGTTGGGTGAGATTTGGCATGTTTTGGACTTGAATTCGTGTTTGGAGAAGAAAATCCCCGAAGGGATTATTTTGCACAGGAGTATGTACCCGCGCCCGGAACGGCGGGGAGAGCCCTACCCGCCGCCCACCCGCCGCTACAAAGGCTTGTGGGTGTGTACCTGCGGGCAAAACCACGGGTAGGGGCCTACCCGTGGGTCCACCCGCGGGGAACACAAAGGTGCTGGATCGGGATTTGTTCCCCGTGATTCGGTTGTCTCGGTATTTGATCTTTTGGCTTCCCGATGTTCTTTTGTGGAACTATTTGAGTGTCTTCTTGATGTTTCGTAGGTCTAGAACTATATGGTAGGTATCCATGTAGAACTTTGGTGACTTGAATCGTGCTAAGTGTTCAACATTGTGTTTCGTTGGACCAAGAGGTGTCTTGTGTGTTCCTCGGAACTATCTTGAGTTTACTCATTGATAAGCATGCTAGTTTGTCGTCTTAATGCTAGCGTGTGAGTTGTTTGTACCTTCCAATGGGTTGATGATAACTTGTGTTATTCATCGTTAATGTTGTTGGGCTGTGACCCATTCCTTGATTGAGTATGTTTCATACCTTCATCGCAATCCGTTGATTGATTCCTGTTGAGGTGTGGTGTGTGTGGCTTTACCTGGATTGCACGATTAGTGGTATGGGACACTAGTCACCAAGGTATTGTAGCGGTCCTCGTGGTGGCTGTGATGTGATTATGGAGTTGTGACCTGTGTGTCAGGTTCTCATATTTTCTTGGGAAGGCGTGTGTCGCCGTGTGTGTGTACGATACCCTCGTGTACTATGGAATTGGTGGCTTTGTTGGTGGCTTGTTGGTGGGGGACGACGGTCCCGGAGGTAAAAGGTTGGACTAAGAAGTACAGGGGTCCTGGAGGTAATGGTTGGAAAGAAGATACAAGGTTGGGGGTAGCCATAAGGTTGGAACAGGGCATAAGGAAGGCATACCAACTCGTGATGGGTGATGTTGCGAGGGCTTGTAAAGCCGGCGTTGTGTGATCTTCTCTCGTGACGTGTGTAGTCACGGAGGCTTGTGTTGTTTTGGCATGTGTTGCCGTTGGGTGAGTCTTTATCCTTTGTGTTGTGGTTAACCTTTGTGGTTTGGGATGTGTTCCCGGTGTTATCCTTGTGAGTGGTGAGTCTTGTGTTGACTGTTGATCTTGATTTTGACTTATATACTTATGTATTTCGTTTCTAAAATGGTTTTATGACTTATATCTATCTATATATGATACTTAACAGTATTGGTGGGTTACCAGCATTATTCGCTGACCGGGCGTCGTCCCAATGTTTATCTTTGTATCTTTCAGGTGATGTTTAGACGAGAGCGATGTCTAGAGCCGGGTAGCTTAACACCTTTATCCTTGCTTTTGTGTCCTGTGCGCCAATGTAGCTAGCTTGATGTCTTTTTTGGATAGATGTATACACTTGCAGATTGTTTGCCGTAGTGTTGGTAGACGTGGCGTGACACCCCGTTGAATTTCTTCTATCCAGTTTCGTTTTATCTTCCGCTGTGCTAGTGTTTTGCTGTTTAATCTGCATGTGTTAAGACTTTTATATAGGTCTTGTTTGGGGGGTGTTACACCACCACTTCTTGGTTCCAAGATACAATGAATTCCGTGATCTAGTGCTTTGATCACCAAGCCAACACTAATCACACCCAGTGCCACCAACACTGCTGCTTCAGGTTTCACGTCGCCGCGTTACTTTCCCAGGATTTCACGACTCCACGTTACTTTCCCCCCGTCTTCTACTCTCTAGTAGAAACGTATCCTTCCGTGATCTAGTGCTTTGATCACAAAGCCCGAACTAATCACAACTCCGTGTTACTTTCCTCCTTTCCCTTGTTTTGCTCCAAAACAAGTTTTGCCTTGCTTCCAACTTTGAGACTCTGTAGATGATCTTCGATGATGCTCTTAGTCTCTTGTAGTTAATGAAGATTTTAACACTCTTGGATATTTCTTTTGTAAGTTCTGTATCACTCTGAGTGTTTATCTCACAAAGAATATATCAATTTAAGCTCTTGAGATGGAAAACTTTCTTTGAATTTCGTATGCTCTGTTTAGCTCTGTTCTTTTCGCTTCTTGCTATTTGCTTCTGCTTTCCACAGCTTGAATCTTCATCCTTTTATAGCTGATAATGAGAATCCGTCCGTTGGAAAGAAACGTTCTCATTTTTTAATTTCATCTAGCTGTATAGCCTTTTCAGAGGATAAGATAACGTTGCAGATATGTCAGAGATTCTCTGCAAGTTGAGCTTGAGGTTTTAGCAAAAATGGCGTCCCAAAAATCTTCATCTGGTGTAGATCACGCCTCTTGGGATTTCTATCTTCAAAATATAATCTCCAATTTAATCCCTTAATCTTTTCCTCTGTATTTCACGTCTGGGTCTGTCTACTGCTTCCAAACTTCATATTCTTAATTGACTTCTTAATTGACTTGGGAAATCTCTTCCCATGTAAACTTCATCCCTTACTATATTTGGAAGTGAAATCTCTTGACTTATAACTTCATCCCTTGATTTGACTTGGGAAATCTCTTCCCATGTAAACTTCATCCCTTACTATATTTGGAAGTGAAATCTCTTGACTTATAACTTCATCCCTTGATTTGAAGCCCTTTACAAATCTCATCCCATCAAATTGAAACTTCTGCTCCAAAGGCCCTATTTCGATTTGGAAAGATCATCCCATAGTCAACTTGGAAATCTCATCCCAATTGACTTTGCAAATTGCTTCCCTTCGGCCAAACCATCGCCCATACTTCATCTGATGGATTTAAACTTGGCTTCTTTAAAATATGTGGGATGTGAGATTCAAACTTGTGACCTTACATATAATATTTCAAGCTTCTTCCAACTCGTCCATACAACCTTTTAGTTATCATCTTGTTTCGCTTGGTGTACTTCTTTCTTTCTATAGATGCTTGATCTTCAAGATAGATTCATGCAAACTTCAAGTCACATTCTTTCTTCTTCGGGATTTCTTGAGGGATTTCTTCTTGAATTTCTTGAGAGATTTCTTCTTAGGATGATAGTCTTCATAACTTCTTCATACGCATACATCTTCCTCTTTTGTTTGCCATTTTCTCAAGGCAAATTCTTGATTTTAGGCTTTATCTCTTCTTCATCCATTTCCTCAACTAATGAATTTATTTTTCCCTTTCTTGGTCTATGACTCGACTAGTCTAACCAAAAATAAAATTGGGGTTCTATGATTTACAATATGGCATATCAAAATCTATTCCAATTTATTCCTAACAATTTCCCCCCTTTTGATAATGCCATAACTTATACTCAACATTGGCTTTAAGTCTTTGAAAAATAATTTCAATTTTTGCTCAATTTTATTTTGACAAAGCCAAGATGAGTTTGACAAAATTAATTCTAGGGAAAACGAAAATACTTGTGAATTAATTCAGACAAGTCATATACGCATCCTTGATTAATTTTTAATCAATTTTATCTTTTCAAATTTTTGCATGCGTTTAACAATTCTTGTCTTTTAATTCACGAACTAATACATGATAGCCAAAATAAATCAAAACAGTCTTAGATCAGACCATGGGAAATTTTTATTCATATTAGTCGATAGAGGAAATATTATTATAGCCAAAATTATTCCAAAATAGATATTCAAAAACATTATATTTTTGAGGAGTTCATATATGATTGCCTTCTGGGTTTCTTGACTCCCATGTCAGCTTTCAATATGTCCTTGATATGTTCTCTCATCTTGCAGATATCATTTTTGAACTTCTCACATTCAAACCTCTTTGTCACATTTCCAGCCATGTAGTGTCCAAAGGCATCTTTAATATTGGTGCCCGGAAGAATTCCGGCTGTAACACCCCGTATTACGACCCCTAACCCCAACTAAATATTTAATCACTTACCCTAAAAAGAGAATTAAAAACCCATTAATCAACTTAGAAAGGTCCACCATAGTCCATGGGCCCACATCCCTATAACCAACCCCCTTAGTCCTATAAAGAATAGAATTAACAAGCCCATAATATTTAGACCCCAATTAGGACTCTTAGGAAGATATATATATATATATATATATATATATATATATATATATATATATATATATATATATATATATATATATATAGGGTCATAAGAGGCACTTAGAACCTACATCACAATAATCTCTCACCACACAAGAAGTTCCAATAACCCTTAGGAGAAATCAAGAAAGAAGAAAGCTTAAAGAAAGACCCTTCATAGCCAAGGAAATTAATTAAGGCTAAAAGGTAACCCATGTCTCAACAAAACCTATTTTTCTTCGCTATAATCTCCTTCCTTGGCCTCCTTCTATATGCTTGTGACTTGATTAATTCCTCTATGCTATTTGTGATATATTCTTGATGATTGATAAGATGATTTATGTGTATTCTTGGAAATCTTAATGATCTTGATGATGAAAAGAGGTTCTTGATAGTGATGTAATTATTCTTGACAAATCTTGATATTTCTTGATGTTAAAGATAAATTGTGATTTTGATGAATTGGGAGGGATTAGAGCCCTAGGGTGGATTGGGAAATTGTGTTGTTATGATCTTGATATATATTTGGGTGGGAATTCGCATGTTCGGACGTTGTTTATGTTTAGAAGTCGTAATAGGATAAGTCCTACATGATTCTTGCTTTTGATCCGTTAATTGCCTACGTGTTGTCGTTAATTGCGTTTTAAAGTGTCTAAGCATGGTTTCGGGTTCCACGAAGGTCCCCGGGACGAAATTATGGTAAAAGAGTCAGTGGGGGGTAGGTGGGGGTAGGGGAACCCACCACCTACCCGCTGCCCAGAAATCACCGCCGGGCAGTGGGTAGCCGCCGGGGCAGTCGTGTGCCCGCCGGCAACCCGCTGCCGGAACAGTGAATTCCGGCGGGCAGCCGGCGGGTGACCCCCACCCACCGGCTACCCGCTGGACCATACCCCACCTTGGGTCTTCGGCTTCCCCCGTTTGATGTTCCCCACTCCCCATTGTGTCCCAACGGACCCCGTTTGTCGTGCTCAAGTCTAGTTTGATATTTCGGTTACCGTACGTAGGATAAATGAGTCTTAGGAATTGCATGCTAGTTGAATTGGTAACCCGTTGACCTAGGTGGAAGTTATATGAACCCTTAGGACTATTCTTAGTATGTGGATGATCACACGTAAGTTTATTAATATGCCTTTACCTTCCCTATGTGCTACTACGTGTTACTATGTGTTATGTGATGCATGATGCCCCAATTTGGTTGCGATCAAATGGGGTGTTCCTGATCTGCGGTTTAGAAGTTGGCTGCGGTCAAATTGCTTACTTATGAGCTGCGGTTCATCCTCCTGGCTGCGGTTAGTGATTCACTTCTTGGGCTGCGGTCCACATGGGCCTCGGTGCTATGACCCACCGGACCTGAACGCGCCAGGACGGTGTGTAGGGCTAATAAGCCGAGGAAGGCTGTAGTCCACCGATCCGAGTAATCGGGCGGTGTGTAGGGCTACGGTTGGCTGCGACCCAACGGGTGATAGGACGGCGGTGTGTAGGGCCATAGTCTCTGAGGATTTTCGCCCATCGACTGAGTATAGCTCCGCGGTATGTCGGGCTTGATCCGCTATGGTCCACCGGATGTACCCATCGGCGGTGTGTAGGGTCGTAAGTCCCCCCTTGTAAAGGGGATCGCGGTCCACTGACTGGGTGCGTCAGCGGTGTGTCGGATCGTGATCCGACATTGAGTTCGTCAGCGGTTCTCAAAGGGTTGGTTGCGATCAACTCCCCTCGTGCCGCGGTACTGAGGTAGGGTGCTGCGGGGCTGTGTTAATGCTATAAGCATTAACCCTCATGTTCGGGGCATGCGATTGGTCCCGTGGCGCCATCAACGATTATGTGATATGAATGGTGATTGAATGATGATGTGTTTGGAATTGGAGAATGATCTGTGACCTTAGATGCGTATACCTTATGATGTTAGCTCTACTTAACTGTTTATTATTGTTTGATGTGTTCGTCCCTATTTGCGAGTCTATTCCCGGTTTTTTAAAAAAACTAGTGTTTCTTAAGTATTTATCTTCCTGCTTCGAAATGATTTTTCATATATCTATATATATCTATCTATAATGTATTTCAACGCGTTGGAGTGGGTTACCAGCATCTCTCGCTGAACAGATATATTTGGCTTTCAGGCACAGATGAGTGGACACTAGAGCGCGCTAGAGATTTGGAGCGTAGAGTAGTTAGTTTCCCTTTCGGCCTGCATGCCATGCTTATATATTGACATCATTGAGGATTTTAGTTAGTTAGCCTGTGCACCTGAGTTCTCAAGCTCGGGTGTGGCATAACACCCCATACTCTTATGTTATATTTTCGGGATTTAATGAGGATTTAGCTTTATTATGTAAGTTTTAAAAAGTCTCAAAATTTCGGGGTGTTACACCGGCTTCCCACCAAATTATGCATTCTTCAAAGCTTCTTTGGAATCCCAAACTTTCACCATTATTCTTGGTATAATCTCTAAGCTCATACCACATCTCGGTTTGCTTCCTTTTTGCTTCTTCTTCCTTATTCTTGTCAGATATCCATTGAGCTTGATCAGCTTTGGGCCATCTTTTCACCATACTTGGCACATTCTCGGATGTCCAAATTTTCTGCGATGTTATGGTTCCTTTTGAGCATTCGAACCAATTTCGAGTTTCAGCAACTTTCGATGAGCTTGATCCAAGACTCGGATTTGTAAATTGAGCGAAACCAACTTGGGATTGTTGACCACGTCCTCGGCCACGGCCTTTTGTTGGTGCGGCTGTCAAAACTAGCTGTTGTGGTTGACTTCCAAGGATGAATTCTTGTTGTTGTAAAGCCAGATGATTGAGAATTTCTTCCCTCGTTATGGCATTATCAATCAAAAAGCCAAGGGATTTGGAATCTTGTTCTTGATTGGCCTTAACAAGTTTAACACCATCATGTGTTTTGAGAGAAACATCCTACAAATAAGATATTTTGTTAGCCATAGAGGATAATTCTACCTCAAGGTGATTTATCCTTGTCTCTTGGTCTTGTATGGCCTTCATTTGTCTCAAGTGTCTTTCATTGTTGATCTTCTCGGTAGCTTATCGTTCTTTCTTCATGAGTTGGATTATCTCCAATAATCCTTCGGTGAGATCTCCTTTCAGATGTCTTTCGGCACTGTCTATTCTTGTTTGCAGAGCATTTTGATGTTCCAATAGCTCCTTCAAATTTGTTCGTGTGTCCTCAAAATGTTGCAAAGAGAGATGTCCTTGCTCGGTAAGAGTAATTCCAATCTTTTGACACACAACATCACTTGTCTCTGTTACTTTTGCAAATAGTGATGTTAACAAATCTTCTTCATCTTCTTCTCGGCTTCGGCTTCCACTCATGTTCAGAGAGTGTAGACTTTTGAACAAATTTCTTCATGAATCACCAAGAACTGGATTTTCATCAAGCTGCAAGTTTTCTTCTGGTGATTCGGCTTCTTGAAGTTGATTTCCAGTTTCTTCTTCAATAACCTCTGTTCTTGAAATAATCTCTGTGTTTAAATTGACTTCTTCCAGAGAGTTGTTTTGAAGTGACATCACAGAGTTGTTATCATGCACTGGCGCTTCATACAAACATTCCCCCCCAATTGAGGGTCTAATTTCACCATCAATTTGATCTCTTACTTCATCCCTTGTAGGGTCCATTGCATTTTTGACTTTTGACCATTTGATGTGATGAGTAAGTTTGTTCGTATTGTGGTTCTTTTTAAAGGGGTAGGAATCACGGTTGTTTCAGACACAGCCAACCAGTCATTTTTTTTATTTATTACTCCTTTAATAAGGAGTACAAAAGGATCACATAGACATCTTGATAATACAACCACATCAACTGCGATTGGTGTAACAACATTCATCTTCACTGTTGTCCTCGTCAGTGTGTGGAGGAGATGGGCAGTACCCTGGTCCTGAGTCTTCGCTATGCATGTTTGAGCTTTAGGACAAGTACGTTGCATTGAAGAACCTTGTATAGTCCACGGGTGGACGGATACGAGGATTCACCGGTGGTGGAGCAGGTTGCAGAACAAGTTCTAGTGGGACTGGTGGTAGATCTTGTTCCACTGCCGGTGGTGCATCATTTTGAACAGGTGGTGCGAGAGGTCCTTGAGAAAGCCCTTCAAATCCCAGTGGTGGCATGACCGGTCCAAACGTCAGTTGCTTCAGATAGTGGAGATATTCTGAATTTCTCATATTCAGAATCTCTTGATACATGTCAGGTTGAACAACTGGTGAAAACTTTAGAAAAGGGGATTCAGATTCTTTGGGATTTTCTTGGCTTCTCCTTCTTCAGCATAAATAAAACCTGGTTCTTCTGGCAGTGAGATAGGTGCACCTTGATCAAAGTTTTGAAGGTTTTCCTCTTCAGATACAACGAGAGGGTCATTTGCAGTATCCCCAATGAGGTGTCATCCAGCTTCTGTCCTCCTTGCTCGCAACTTTTGGAGCCGCACTTGATTCCAGATCCTCATGGATGTTCTTCTTTTTCCATTGTTCTTCTCCTTTGACACCATGGTTCTCCTGCAAAAAAAAATAAACTACTTGCACGGTTGTGGTTTGGATTGCTATTGCCAATATATAGGCTCGAGAACGTCTGAAGGCTTCTAAAGATGGCTTCAGGGATTATGGTCGACAGTTGGGTTCAGAACGGGTATGATTGACATCCATTAAATTTGGGTGAGTCTCTATTGGTTGAGGAGGACGGTGCTATGGAGAGGATTAGACAAGTAACTACTGGGGTTTAAGAGGAGATTTGCTCATATTTATGGCATGGGTGACGATCGAGATCTTTGAGAGAGGGTGTCGATCAGAATTTATGAGAAGGGATCTGATTTTGTGAGAGAGGGTCAGATTTCGTGGGATTTATTTATGGGTAGAAGTTTAAGGGGTGTGGGTTTGAGAGATGGAGAGTTTTAATGGGATTGGGTTTTATGGGTAGAGGTTTAGAGGGAGGAGATTTTAATCCAATTTGATCTCTTCCTTTTTATTCTCAAAAATACGTACACATCAGATTTGAACACATATTTCCACATAAATATGATCACACAAATTACACAAATTTTCGTAAATCTCACATGCAATTTCGGAACATATATGGAATTTTAAAATTTTTAGCAATTAAATCACATCCATATATAATCATGCATATACACGGTTATTCCCAATTATAATAAGCACAAATTTTGGTAACTAACCAAATTTTAAATCAAATTACCAAGAAAACACATACATACATACGGTAGATTATATATATGTAAACAAATTTCTTAAACACATAAGCAATTATTTAGAAACTAGTAAAAAATTATTCTAATAACAATTAGCACATTAATATAAACCAAATTGTAAATCATATTTCACAAATAGTCAGGTAACATATAAAAAAAAAATTGTTTATGCAAACAAATTAACACAAACATGAACATAACGTGCGGTCCAAGTAACGATTAAAACATGCAGTTCAAAAACAAATTAGATCAAATAAAACTGCACATTTTGTCAAACTAATTTGCATGGCATATAAAATCACGTTAAACACTTCACGCAAATTCATAATTAAAAACTTAACACATTTAGCAAATTAGTTTACGTAGAAATTAAGTACATAGAAATATGTAAACACGTAGAACATATAATAGCATATAAACACGTAGAACATATAATAGCATATAAACACGTAGAACCCATAATTTGAGCGTATGTATCATTTTAAATCAAGAGATTAAGTTCAGTGATACTTAGCTCATTTCCAACATTCCCAATTCATGCCTTAAAGTAGAAAATCTCGTTCCGCATAAAGGCTTCGTGAGAATATATGCAACTTGGTTCTCCGTAGGGATATACTCGATTTTTAGATCTTTCTTTTCAACATGATCCCTTATGAAATGATGTCGTATGTCGATATGTTTGGTTCTTGAGTGAAGCACCAGATTGTGAGTAATAGCGATTGCACTTGTATTGTCACAAAATATGCTAACATCGTCGCAATTCACTCCATAATCCTTCAATTGTTGCTTCATCCATAAAATTTGAGCACAACAACTTCCTGCAGCAATATATTCGGCCTCGGCGGTACTAGTTGCGATGGAATTTTGCTTTTTGCTGAACCAAGAAACAAGCCTTCCTCCCAAGAATTGAAAAGTTCAGGAGGACGCACTACAAGAAATGTTTCATTTCCCGACGAAAATTTTAATGACGCTCTAAAAAACGTCGCTAAATATAACAATTTGGGACGTTATATTAAATAACGTCACTATATATTTTGGTAGAGACAATAAATTTTTTTGATAATATTTACTGACGAAATATAATATTTTTGTCAGTAAAGATATAGAATTAATGACGTTTTATAATAATCGTCTTTAAATGTCTTATTTTAAAAATCATAACGTCAGGAAAAGTGAAAATAATTTTGCGGGAAAGCTATTATCAATTGGCGCCATTAAAACACTCTCTTCAGCAATAAAAAAAAAATTGTCTAAATTATTTCTCTGAGTACAATATGTCAATATCATAGTGTAGCTGTACTTCACTTCTCACTACAAAATAGAGCAGAGTATTCTAGTCTCATCTTCAACGAGCAGAAATTCGGCAGCACCTTCATCGGCACCGCTTCGTGACACCACCGCCGTTTCCACCACAACAGGGTCATCATCTGCACCTTCGTCGGCACTCTGTGTCTCTGGTTTTCTCCTCATCTCACTACACTACAATAGATTTTTCTGTACTTCTAATCTTACTATTTAATCATATATAATACCTAACCTTTATCTCTGCAAAACCCAGTGGAAGTCTTCCAAAAGATCGGACCCAAAAGCTTACAAGAGAAGATTCATCATGTTTAGGTAAATTCAAACCCTAATAAACTAATCTCCACCAAAACATTCATGTATAAACTCTATTTTTGGTATTATTTGGATGATTTTGGCGCTCATTAGTTAGAATAGGATAGCTAATTTCTCTGTAATTTTTTTTTTTGGTTTTTTTTTTTATATAACATGGGTGTGATTTGTTTTTTGTTATATATATATATATATATATTTACATTTATTATGAATTATTCATACCTAGGTGAGGGGTTAGTAATAAACATATTAATCTAGGGTATTGATGAATCTTGTAGTTTTGGCTACATGATGTAGCAGATTTGGGGGTGGAATTTGGGTTTTTGCAAGTGGTTTTGAGGTAAGGTTAGATGCTGATTTTTATGTGAGTTTAGGGAATGATGTTGCAAGGATTAACTGCTGCAATTTTGGGGTGGCTGTAGGATACAACTAGCTGCATCTGCTGCAATCTCTGCAAATATGTAGCCAGCTTGAATGTGGATTGGTTGTTGGTTTTGATTGGTGATGGATATTGAGGTGTTTTGTTTGGGGTTGATGTTGGGTTTTGATGATATATGGTTTTAGCTTATTAAGCTAAGGGGGAATGAGGCCGCCCTCTAAGAAGGCTTAGGAAGCAAAATTTAATTTGCTGCTGTTTGCTACCCTTTCTGGAGGTTCTCGAGGAGGTAGCTAGTTTTTGTTGTGATATATTTGGGTGTTGGTTTTGGAATATTTTGTAAATGACTTGAGGTGTAGTTGTAATAATAACATTTGCAACAAAAATAACAATAGGTTAGTGTTGTTTAATAATATTAACAGGATAGATGAGAGGGGAATGTTGCAGTGCTACTACTACTGATTGTACCTGTCATAAAGAAGTTGTAGAAAAATCATAAAGATTTGGAGGGGTGTGGGGGGTATGGCTGATTCACTCAAAATTTAGGAGGTTATTGAGAAGTTGGATTCTTATTTCCTGATGGAAGATTTTGATGATATACTAATAAAGAAATACTTAGCACTTTACAGGAATAATGGCACAGTTATTTGAGTAATTGAAGTAAGAAAGAATATTTAAATATGATTATTATAAGACACAATTAAGTCAGACAGATTAGAGCTTCTCCCATATGAATTATAATTAAACAATTCACAAGCTATCTTAAAACTTAAAAGCATACACTGATACACATGCCCACATAGGGTAGTTAGTTACTCTTCTAATCTATAATTACAGAGCCTTGTGATTACAATGAGTTCATTATGTTATTCTCATATTTCATCTCCTACTTAATACTTATCAACTATCATATCAGATTATATTGTTGAGGTGAATATTCCAGACCTAGCTAGGTCACTCTAATAGTCCATATAGATCGGTCCAAGATAGTGAATTCCAAAAGTTAAATATCATTTGGAGTCTAATGAGTAATTTCTCTATTTTACCCCCTAACCTTCATCAATTTCTTTGGTTCTGTGTATGTATTATGATTCTGATGGGATTTGAATTTAATGAATGAATAAAAATACTCCTCCTTCCTCTAAATAAAAAATACTCTTCCTTTACTTTGACAGTACATGGTAATAAAGCTTTTTCTTTCTTTTTGTGCATTTCTTTTTAGTTTTGACAATGATGTTGTGTCATTATATGTACCACCTTAACATGCTTGTTTGTCAGAGTTTATGTTAATCACATCCACCATGATATATATCCAATAAAATTTAAGAGGTATTAAGAACAGATCTTAGAAGAAAAAAAAAATGTAGTTGCCTGCTTTGTGGTGATTTTTTAATTTTCTTTGTATTTTTTTTTTAATGATGTGAAGATATTAAGGGCAACTGTCAAAGATTGATGTTTGTTTAGTAGCAGAAGCACCCTAGTTTTTTGACAACAGCTATGGAGATGATGCTATAGTCAGCTATACCTTGTGTTCCAGAGTTGGAGAAACTCCATTGATACTAAGATAGACTTCATTTCTAAGCATATTTTAAAACATTTGAACTTTCTCTTGCCTAGCTTCATTTAGCTTGCATTCCTGCCAATTGTCATTATCTGTATGAATGGTAAGTGAAGTCTTCCTATTTTGGCTATTAACCTAAAAAAAAAAAAATTAAAAAAAATCAAGAAAATGGCTAAAAAGATTAATGATTTATGTGGTATACTTCTAGGCTAAGTCTAAATAATTTTCCTATACAATGTGTGTTTCATGGTTCTTGAGCATACAGTATGACAATACATGAATTGATTTTAGTTGCTTGTTGTAATGGATCATTGCTTAGCATGAGATGCAAATTTATATCATTGATTTCTTATTGCCTTTCTTGAGATTTAATAACTATGAAATCTCTAAAAATATTTTTACACTGCAAAACAATATTTAATCCATTATTTGCTAATCTTAATTTTTCAGATTAAGCAACACTTTTTAGCTCTACTATAGTATTCCAACAAGAATCCAGTAAAGCACCTCCCTTCAAGTAAGTAGTAATTTTAAAAAAATATTTAGTTCTATAATCTGTTCATTCTAATTTTTCAATGCAAATTGTGTATGTATATATACATATCTTAAAATATTGAATCGATGTATGTAATGATTTTTTCATATAAAAAATTAGTTTACATTATAAATAACGACTTATATGTTGTAATAGGTACTGTGTTTAATATGGATAAAGCATGGATGACACAGAATAAAAGGTCTAATGAATATATAGAAGGACTTAAGAACTTTATGTTATTTGTGGGAAATCACTTGGGACATGATTGTGAGATTAGGTGCCCATGTAAAAAATGTCTAAACACAACATCCTTAAATCAAAGCGTGGTTTATATGCATTTGCGCCAAAATGGAATAGACATGGATTACACACGTTGGATATTCCATGGAGAGCCACCGATTTTTCAAGAACCAAGTAATAATGGTTCTCAGGTTGAGTATGATGATTCTGATGATGAAAACTTAGATGGAGTCTATGAGTTCTTAAATGAATACGGAAATTTTGTAAACTCCACCTCACAGTTAAATCCCAATACTCACAGTGGTGAAGTTGATAATTTTGAGAACATATTGAGAGAAGCAAAGCAAGAATTATATCCCGGCTGCACTAAATTCTCAAAATTATCATTAACTGTGAAGTTGCTTCATTTGAAGGTGTATAATAAATGGAGCAATAAATCATTTGACATGCTGCTTGAATTGCTAAAAGAATGCTTACCTAATGGCAATACACTTCCACATTCTCACTATGAGTCTAAGGCTATGCTTCGTAACTTGGGATTAGGATACACAAATATTCATGCATTCAAATATGATTGTGTGCTATTTTGGAAGGAATTAGAGACAGCCGATTGTTGTCCTATATGTGGTACTTCTAGATGGAAAGTCAAGGATGGTAAAGGAAAAAATATTCCTCATAAGATACTAAGATACTTTCCTCTAAAACCTAGGCTTCAAAGATTGTTTATGTCAAAAAAAATTGCAAATGATATGAGGTGGCATAAGGAAAAACGAATTGACGATGGTGAGTACTTACGTCATCCGACTGATTCTAAGGCTTGGAAAGATTTTGATAATGAGTTTCCATGGTTTGCTAATGATGCAAGAAATGTTAGGCTTGGCTTAGCTTCTGACGGATTCAACCCATTTGGAAATATGAGTAATGCTTATAGCATGTGGCCAGTGATATTAATTCCATATAATTTACCACCATGGATGTGCATGAAAAACTCATTTTTTATGTTAACACTACTTATACCTGGTCCTAAAGCTCCTGGTAGAGACATTGATGTTTATTTGCAACCATTGATTGAAGATCTTATAGGATTATGGGAAGGAGGTGTGACAACTTACGATTCTTATTCTTCAACAAATTTCCAATTGCATGCTTCTATTTTTTGGACTATAAATGGTTTTCCTGCTTATGGAAATTTGTCTGGATGGTCTACTAAAGGATACATGGCATGTCCAAATTGCAACGGTGATGCATGTTCTTAAAGATTGAGGAGTAAGTTGGGATTTTTAGGCAATCGTCGTTTCTTGCCCACTAACCATGCATGACGTCGAAGCAAAAAATTTAATGGGCATGTGGAGAGTCGAAGTGCACCTCTAGAATTATCTGGTGAGGAAGTGTTAAAGCAACTAGAAAGTGTAAGTGACACTCCATTTGGAAAGCATCCAAATATAAGAAAAAGAAAAAGAAATCCTGAAGAGCTTAATTGGAGTAAGAAAAGTATTTACTTCAAGCTTCCTTATTGGAGCAAGCTAAAATTGAGGCACAATCTTGATGTTATGCATATTGAGAAAAATATTTGTGATAATATCATTGGAACTTTGTTAAATATTGATGGTAAAAATAAAGACACAGTGAAAGCAAGACAAGATTTAGAGGATATGAATATTATGAAAGAATTGCATTTGGTTAAGAGAGCATGTGGATCATATGAGGTTCCACATCCATGTTACATGCTAACAAGAAATGAGAGATTGAAATTTACTGAATTTTTGGAGTCTGTTAAGTTTCCAGATGGTTATGCTTCTAATATATCTAGATGTGTAACAACTGATGGAAAACTGATAGGTTTAAAAAGTCATGATTGTCATGTCTTATTAAAAAGAATATTACCTGTTGGAGTGCGTGGAAGCTTGGGAAAGGAAGTTGCCACTGTGTTATCTGAGTTAGGTGATTTCTTTAGGCAATTATGTTGTAAAACCTTAAAGTTGACAGATTTGGAGGCACTGCGTAATAATATTGTTATCATACTTTGTAAGTTGGAGATGATTTATCCACCGGCCTTCTTTGATGTCATGGTACATTTGGCAATTCACCTTCCACAAGAGGCTATCCTTGGTGGGCCAGTTCAATTTAGGTGGATGTTTATGATTGAAAGGTAATGTCTAATATAACAAGTGTATTAATTACATCCAACTTACATACTTTAATTAACTTCATGAACGTTGTAGGTTCTTGGGCTCTCTTAAACATTATGTGAGAAATAAAGCTCTTCCGGAAGGTTCAATTGCTGAGGGTTATGTTGCAAGTGAATGCTTAACGTTTCTTTCTTTATACCTTGATGGAATAGAAACTCGTTTCAACAAGCAAGATAGAAATAATGATGGGGAGGCACTACCTAGTGAGTTGTCAATTTTTTCACACAATGTTCGTCCCTTTGGTGCTTGGAAATATGAAAAATTTTCTAAAGAAGAACTTGATAATATTCAGTGGTTTGCATTGAGTAACTGTGATGAAGTTGGAGGATATATGGAGTAAGTATGCTTTGTAGATATAAATAAGCAGAACTAAGTTTAAATTACAAAACTGCTTTCATTATCTTCTAGTTTCTTACTATTTTCTTCATTTGTAGAGAACACATTGATTTACTTGAGAAGGAAAATTTACATAAAGTTAATCAGAGGTATAAAAAAGAATTCCTATTTTGGTTTAGAGGAAAGGTAAGTATACAAGAGACACACTATTTATACTAGCAAACACTTAATTGAACCATGTTGTATTCATTATGTTACTAATTTCTATTTAAACTGTTAGGTATCACAATTATATAATGAATCTGCAACTAAAGCAATGGATGCATTATACTCATTAGCTTGTGGGCCTCAAGTGTGTGCTCGAAAGTATACAGCTTGCATTGTCAATGGAGTTAGATTCCATACAAAAGATCGAGATAGCCGTCACAAGACCCAAAATAGTGGAATTGTTGTGCAAGGAAATCATGGAGATGAATTGATTGATTTTTATGGAGTGCTAAATGAAGTGATTGAGTTGGAATACATAAAAGATCATCGTATTGTTCTTTTCAAGTGTGATTGGTTTGATATTGGAAAAAAGTCTTACATTCAACATGATGGAAGTTGCACTAGTATTAAAATTTCAAACTTTTGGTATAAAAATGATCCATATGTTTTAGCATTCCAAGCAAAACAAGTTTTCTACTTGAATGATCCAAAGTTAGGATTAAGTTGGCGAGTTGTCCAACAGTTCCAACATAGGCATATTTTTGAGGAAAATGAGATAGATAACGATGTAGTTTATCAAGATAATGAGATGGTAGTCGATAATGACATGCAAATAGGAGTATTTGGTGATATTTCTACATCCTTGCATAGAGCAGGTGTTGAATCAAATATTGTACAAGCTACTATTGTGCAACCCACAATGGTTGAAATAAAAAAAAGAGGTGGATGATTTTATAATATCAGATGATGAAGATGAAACTCTTATTGAATATGATAGTACTGAAGAAGATATGAATGATGATTCAGATGAGAGTGAAGATTCATAAGTCTATTGAGTAATTTATTTGTGAAAGTATGTTACTTAAAACTGAATGTTTTAGCATTAGCAAATCATTGTTTTGGCTTAATTATTGTTTCCCTTTTCAGGTTATGAAATGGCACCTGGTCAAGTGAAAAAACGCACTAAGTCGTCATCAACTATTGAAGGCACAAATGGGATCACAGCTACCACGAACAATGAAGTGATGAGGTCCACAGGCTCTATACCAATCTCAAACTGTGAGACAAACAATGTCACATCTACCAATCAAGTGAATCAAGCTATACCCACTTTTGTTTCAGCAAACGCATCACATGCAGGTTACAATTTAATTAAAAATTAAATTACTTTATAACATAGAAAACCAGTGTGTATATATATATATATATATATATATATATATATATATATATATATATATATATATATATATATATCATGATAATATAAACACTTATTTTTATTTGTCAATTTTCTTTTAGAAGGTGGGACAACCTCAAAAAAGCGTGGTAGGGGACCTACAAGAGGAATTGGATTGGTAAAAAGAAACGAGGTTGCTGGAAAGAAGTTGCAAGTTATCATTGATCGGGAACATGGACGGCCTTTAAATAGAACTCAATCAGCTAAGTTGTCTAATGAACTTGGCCAAATAGTTAGAGATTACATGCCATGTCCAACAAAATATTCTAAATTCACAGAAGAAGAAAAAAATCGTGCTTGGGAACGATTACTGGTAAGTATTTAGCAAAGCTCTTATTAAAATTTCTATTATTCAAAAACATAGCTTTTATTAATTAACAAGTTCTTTATAATATTATTTCTTAACTAAGCTTCTAAACATTGATTTTTTTAGATGAGATTGGATGTTGTTAATTTTCGAGAAGATTCTCGAATCTTTGAATGTGTGGAAAATATTTTCAAAGTTCGCTATAGGAATTACAAGCATGAATTGCACAAGCAGTTCCTAAAATATGACTCGGCAATTGAGGCAAAGTTACATGTTCCAAAAGGCCTAACAGAAGATAATTGGAACGAACTCTGTGATTATTGGTCCAAAGGGAATGTGCAGGTCAGTTTCTTTGTAATCTTTATTAAATTTATCTTACACTTATATTTTCAATACAACAACTAAGTTATGATGATTGATATTGTAGGTGAAGTGCATGATAAATTCTTGGTGCCGCAGTCAACAGAAAATTCCACATAATCAAGGGTCTGCTGCATTTGTACCCGTGTTTAATGGACTTGTATGTTTTAAACATTACTTATGAGTTATGGTTAAATTGATATTTATACTTTTTAAAATAATATTTCTATATTTTACATAGAGACAAAAGGAAGAAGGTGGTTTTATGCCTGATAGGATTGCTTTATTTAAATTCACGCGCTGCAAGAATGACAAGTGGATTACACGTGAAGCCGAGGAAACTTATGTGTGTCATTGCATAAATATTGTTGTTTAATATATTTTAACTATTTATTTTCATAATTATCTTTAATATTTTAGTGTTTAATTAGACATTCTAATATTTCAGCAAAAGATGATCACCATGTTTGAGACTTCAGCATCAAATGAAAATCCAATGACTGTTGATCAAGTTTATGATGATGTAATGGGCACACGATCAGGATATATCAAAGGAATGGGGAATGGACCAAAACCACAAACATCTAGATCCACTCGAGCAAACACGTCCCATCTTGAGGATCAAATGAAAGCGACTATGAATGAGAACTCTCAACTGAAGACAGAACTTGCTGATTTAAAGATGAGGTTTCAACAATATGAAGAATTACTTGCTGCATTAGCGGCAGAGAGATCTAACCAAGAGTGGTATGTGGATATATATTTAATAGTTACATGTCATAAATTATCCTTAATAATTAATGAATTGAATTTTTAACAATACATCTAATACCTTGTATCCTGTTTTTTTTTCAGAATTAATTCAATGGATGAAATTTTTTTGTGAATTACAAGGTAAAGTACATTACTATGTTTAAGGTGTGATATCCAGTTTCTTTTACTATAAAATTGGAGTAGAATGAAACTTGCAAATCTTATTCTTACACACTCATTTTATTTGTTTGTTTGGTTTTTGTTATGAAGGGTGTATTTTTTTTTTGGAGTTGAAGGCCGAATGACATTATTGTAGTGTTATTTATGCTACTACTTTTGAAGGCACGAAGGGACTTTAACCATTACATGCACTACTGATTTTTTTGCCGTTAAAGCAAAGTTTCTTTTGATGGTATTTTGATATTTTTATGTGGTTTGCTTTAAGTTTTATTCCTTAATTTTTGTTTCAAAGAGAATTAAAATTGTTTCATCCCTTGCAGGCATTACTCAGAAGTTGGATACTTTTAAATGTGGAGATTTTGCCATGAATTAGCTTGGATTTGGTCTTGTAGAGGACTTCATGGGTATTCACCTAGTTTTAACAACTTAGTTAATGATCTCAAGGTGGATATGAACACTTGAAGGTATAACCAAAGTTTAGAATTTTATTTATCATTTCTTTGTTATATAAATTTTAGTTTTGGGGAGTACACTGCTAAATGGAAATTGATTACATGCTATAAGCAACTAAATGAAATATTAATTAGCTAAGAAAAGTTATTGATAGAACTAATTGCTTCTATGTATTTCGTGTGCGTAGCAGTGTGTATATGCACAAATGCTTTGGTCTGGAATGTGTAGAGTATGTCCTTAAGAAAGGGAAATTTGAAAATTGATTGCATGACTAATTCTGTGAGGGAAATTTGAAAATTGATTGCATGAATAATTCTGTGAGGGAAATTTGAAAATAGATTGCATGAAATAATTCTGAGGAAAATTAGCCCAAATGCTTTGGTCTGGATTGTGTAGAGTATGTCCTTAAGAAATGGAGAATCCCCATGTGACTTAGTGTGTTGTGGAAAATGAAATGACCTCCCCATTATATAGGTGGAGGCCTAACCCCGAGCTGGAGATTTGACCCGAACCCGATATCGATCAAATGTACAGAACGTGTAACCTGTATGACGGTATATTCGGGGAAATTCCCTATCAGTTATGTTATTAAATGTAATCATAAGAAAGTACAAAAGCAATATAAATTAACTATCTGATTGAGTTTAATATATAGTTTTTAATAATTTATTACTCATGCTTGAAAATATTTATGTTTTTTAGTGGCAGGGAATTATTGCATATCTAGATGTATTCATCAAATCAGACCTTCTTCCCCAAGACAAAGGACTTCCAAATTGCCGACCTCAATAGTTTTGATGAAGATGAGAATTATTATCCATCTTTATGTGCATAGAATTATATATATATTCCCGTGTCTAGTGTGGCCTTATTTAAGAATCATTTGTATCACATTACATCCTTGTAATTCAATATTATACTATGAAAAATATTCTTCTATTTTGAACATTTAATTGATGTTAAAATATTTTATTCTCAATTACATTAAACTGTTGTGTAAACCTTTTTATATACAAGTATATGTAAATTATCATCAATTATTTAAAAAATTAAAAATATCTCCAAATATAACATTGCGCGATGAAAATGAATATGAAAAAACGTCAGTAAATGTCATTTTTACTGACAAATTGTTATTTTGTCATCAATTAATTTTTTTAATGACAACATAATAATGTACACAATCGTCAATAAATGTTATTTTATTGACGCATTTCATTTTTCGTCACCAATTAAATTTATTCATGACAAGCATAATAGTATGGAAAACGTCACTAAAGACACATTTGCTGACGAAATATTTTACTTCGTCAGAAACTATTAGTGACGTTTTTGTTAATATTTCGTTTTAAAAAGTGTGTATTCAATGACATTATCAAGACAATGCAAAAACGTCAGTAATTGTAATATTTTGCGACGAAAATTTAATTTCGTCAGTAATACCTTTCCATACGCCGATAACCCGACGGTCCGGGTGACGTTTTTATTTCGTCAGTAAAGATATTTGGCGACGTTTTTTTGCATTGAAGAACCTTGTATAGTCCACGGGTGGACGGATACGAGGATTCACCGGTGGTGGAGCAGGTTGCAGAACAAGTTCTAGTGGGACTGGTGGTAGATCTTGTTCCACTGCCGGTGGTGCATCATTTTGAACAGGTGGTGCAAGAGGTCCTTGAGAAAGCCCTTCAAATCCCGGTGGTGGCATGACCGGTCCAAACGTCAGTTGCTTTAGATAGTGGAGATATTCTGAATTACTCATATTCAGAATCTCTTGATACATGTCAGGTTGAACAACTGGTGAAAACTTCAGAAAAGGGGATTCAGATTCTTTGGACTTCTCCGGTTCAGCTACACCTTGACATTGTGGTGTTGGGATTTTCTTGGCTTCTCCTTCTTCAGCATAAATAAAACCTGGTTCTTCTGGCAGTGAGATAGGTGCACCTTGATCAAAGTTTTGAAGGTTTTCCTCTTCAGATACAATGAGAGGGTCGTTTGCAGTATCCCCAACGAGGTGTCCTCCAGCTTTTGTCCTCCTAGCTCGCAACTTTTGGAGCGGCACTTGATTCCAGATCCTCATGGATGTTCTTCTTTCTCCATTGTTCTTCTCCTTTGACACCATGGTTCTCCTGCAAAAAAAAAAAATAATAAACTACTTGCACGGTTGTGGTTTGGATTGCTATTGCCAATATATAGGCTCGAGAACGTCTGAAGGCTTCTAAAGATGGCTTCAGGGATTATGGTCGACAGTTGGGTTCTGAACGGGTATGATTGACATCCATTAAATTTGGGTGAGTCTCTGTTGGTTGAGGAGGACGGTGCTAAGGAGAGGATTATACAAGTAACTACTGTGGTTTAAGAGAAGATTTGCTCATATTTATGGCATGGGTGACGATCGAGATCTTCGAGAGAGGGTGTCGATCAGAATTTATGAGAAGGGATCTGATTTTGTGAGAGAGGGTCAGATTTTGTGGGATTTATTTATGGGTGGAAGTTTAAGGGGTGTGGGTTTTGAAAGATGGAGAGTTTTAATGGGATTGGGTTTTATGGTAGAGGTTTAGAGGGAGGAGGTTTCAATCCAATCTGATCTCTTCATTTTTATTCTCAAAAATACGTACACATCAGATTTAAACACATAATTCCACATAAATATGATCACACAAATTACACAAATTTTTGTAAATCTCACACGCAATTTCGAAACATATATGGAATTTTAAAATTTTTAGCAATTAAATCACATCCATATATAATCATGCATATACACGGTTATTCCCAATTATAATAAGCACAGATTTTGGTAACTAACCAAATTTTAAATCAAATTACCAAGAAAACACATACATACATACGGTAGATTATATATATGTAAACAAATTTCTTAAACACATAAGCAATTATTTAGAAACTAGTAAAAAATTATTCTAATAAAAATTAGCACATTAATATAAACCAAATTATAAATCATATTTCACAAATAGTCAGGTAACATATAAAAAAAAAATTGTTCATGCAAACAAATTAACACAAACATGAACATAACGTGCGGTCCAAGTAACGATTAAAACATGCAGTTCAAAAACAAATTAGATCAAATAAAACTGCATATTTTGTCAAATTAATTTGCATGGCATATAAAATCACGTTAAACACTTCATGCAAATTCATAATTAAAAACTTAACACATTTAGCAAATTAGTTTACGTAGAAATTAAGTACATAGAAATATGTAAACACGTAGAACATATAATAGCATATAAACACGTAGAACCCATAATTTGAGCATATGTATCATTTTAAATCAAGAGATTAAGTTCAGTGATACTTAGCTCATTTCCAACATTCCCAATTCATGCCTTAAAGTATAAAATCTCGTTCCGCATAATGGCTTCGTGAGAATATCTGCAACTTGGTTCTCTGTAGGGATATACTCGATTTTTAGATCTTTCTTTTCAACATGATCTCTTATGAAATGATGTCGTATGTCGATATGTTTGGTTCTTGAGTGAAGCACCGGATTGTGAGTAATAGCGATTGCACTTGTATTGTCACAAAATATGCTAACATCGTCGCAATTCACTCCATAACCCTTCAATTATTGCTTCATCCATAAAATTTGAGCACAACAACTTCCTGCAGCAATATATTCGGCCTCGGTGGAACTAGTTGCGATGGAATTTTGCTTTTTGCTGAACCAAGAAACAAGCCTTCCTCCCAAGAATTGACAAGTTCCGGAGGACGAGTACGTTGCATTGAAGAACCTTGTATAGTCCACGGGTGGACGGATACGAGGATTCACCGGTGGTGGAGCAGGTTGCAGAACAAGTTCTAGTGGGACTGGTGGTAGATCTTGTTCCACTGCCGGTGGTGCATCATTTTGAACAGGTGGTGCAAGAGGTCCTTGAGAAAGCCCTTCAAATCCCGGTGGTGGCATGACCGGTCCAAACGTCAGTTGCTTTAGATAGTGGAGATATTCTGAATTACTCATATTCAGAATCTCTTGATACATGTCAGGTTGAACAACTGGTGAAAACTTCAGAAAAGGGGATTCAGATTCTTTGGACTTCTCCGGTTCGGCTACGCCTTGACATTGTGGTGTTGGGATTTTCTTGGCTTCTCCTTCTTCAGCATAAATAAAACCTGGTTCTTCTGGCAGTGAGATAGGTGCACCTTGATCAAAGTTTTGAAGGTTTTCCTCTTCAGATACAACGAGAGGGTCGTTTGCAGTATCCCCAACGAGGTGTCCTCCAGCTTCTGTCCTCCTAGCTCGCAACTTTTGGAGCCGCACATGATTCCAGATCCTCATGGATGTTCTTCTTTCTCCATTGTTCTTCTCCTTTGACACCATGGTTCTCCTGCAAAAAAAATAATAATAATAAACTACTTGCACGGTTGTGGTTTGGATTGCTATTGCCAATATATAGGTTCGAGAACGTCTGAAGGCTTCTAAAGATGGCTTCAGGGATTATGGTCGACAGTTCGGTTCTGAACGGGTATGATTGACATCCATTAAATTTGGGTGAGTTGCTATTGGTTGAGGAGGACGGTGCTAGGGAGAGGATTAGACAAGTAACTACTGGGGTTTAAGAGGAGATTTGCTCAGATTTATGGCATGGGTGACGATCGAGATTGTAATTTTGCATTTCCTCTTTTTAATCAGATTAACTAGATTAATCAACTGATGAAATGGACTGACTGATTCAGCGATGAAGTCAGTCAGTGATAACAGATCATAGAGATGTTTAAAGAAAAGATAACTGCACAAAGCAAAAGACACAGGATGTTTACCCAGTTCGATACAGTGTGTATCTACGTCTGGGGGACGATCACATAGGCGTCCAATCCACTAAATCATAATCCAATGTACAAAGGTAGATAAACAATAATCTCACTCAAGTGCCCCACACAAGGTACATACCCAATCTACACAGGTTTAGTGGATTGTTGAAGGTGGAGAGCCATGCATACAGAAGTCCAATGAAATCCCTTCACTTGGAGAGCCAACTCTGATGCAGTCCACTTCAATGACGCTCTTTAAAGTTGTTCCCACAATAATGTGATCACAGTGTCCTTTCGTTTAAGCAGCAGTGATTCTTCTCAAGTTCATCATCTTAATCACCATGAACATGTTGTATTGAGAAGAGGCATGATAATCAAAGATCTGATCTTATAAAACTAATGTGGAGTGTTTCTTCTCTCTCAAGGCGTAACCCTAATTCACTTCGAATGAGGATACTTATAGATCCGTTGATAGAACACTCCTTCCATAGATGTCTTTGATTGTAGATGGTAGGACAATATTTGAAGAATGTAATCTTAAAGACGCGCGAGGCATCTATCCTCGCTACTTGTGCTTCAGATTACATGGTGGGCGGAGATGCAGTTGTGCAGCATCTCAGTCTACTTACTGGTTTTGACATACTCCTGCCTACGATTAGCTAGCATAGGGCTTGGGGCATGCATGTTAGAGCCCCGGGGGCCACTTTATGTTATCTTGTCTTATCTTATTTTTCCTTACTTAGCTTATTAGTAGGATTTAGGCCATGTGGGGCCTAAGTCCATCCGGACCTTGTACTGGCCTTGGCCTTCCTTTTTATTAAATTAAAAAAAAAAAAATTTATTTAAAAAAAAAAAATAAATAAATAAATAAAATCTTAAAGATTCGGTCCATACCTTTCCAAAGCAGATATGCTGATCTTCTTTCCAAATCTGTCTTTTGTAAAATCGCGTACAGCTTTTAAGAAAACAGCTTCTTAAATCAGATCTTCAGTGTCAGTCCGTCAGTTGTTGCTTCTGATTGATCAGTCTTCTGTAGAGCCGAACGGACACTAAGCTAAACCTATCTTAGTATGCCATAATAATATTGCCAATTATAAGATGGGGTTTTTGAACAATCAAAACACTAACAGAGATCTTCGAGAGAGGGTGTCGATTAGAATTTATGAGAGGGGATCTGATTTTGTGAGGGAGGGTCAGATTTTGTGGGATTTATTTATGGGTGGAAGTTTAAGGGGTGTGGGTTTTGAGAGATGGAGAGTTTTAATGGGATTGGGTTTTATGGGTAGAGGTTTAGAGGGAGGAGGTTTCAATCCAATCTGATCTCTTCCTTTTCATTCTCAAAAATACGTACACATCAGATTTAAACACATAATTCCACATAAATATGATCACACAAATTACACAAATTTTCGTAAATCTCACATGCAACTTTGAAACATATATGGAATTTTAAAATTTTTAGCAATTAAATCACATCCATATATAATCATGCATATACACGGTAATTCCCAATTATAATAAGCACAAATTTTGGTAACTAACCAAATTTTAAATCAAATTACCAAGAAAACACATACATACATACGATAGATTATATATATGTAAACAAAATTCTTAAACACATAAGCAATTATTTAGAAACTAGTAAAAAATTATTCTAATAAAAATTAGCACATTAATATAAACCAAATTATAAATCATATTTCACAAATAGTCAGGTAACATACAAAAAAAAAAAAATTTGATCATGCAAACAAATTAACACAAACATGAACATAAAGTGCGGTCCAAGTAAGGATTAAAACATGCAGTTCAAAAACAAATTAGATCAAATAAAACTGCACATTTTGTCAAATTAATTTGAATGGCATATAAAATCACGTTAAACACTTCATGCAAATTCATAATTAAAAACTTAACACATTTAGCAAATTAGTTTACGTAGAAATTAAGTACATAGAAATATGTAAACACGTAAAACATATAATAGCATATAAACACGTAGAACCCATAATTTGAGCATATGTATCATTTTAAATCAAGAGATTAAGTTCAGTGATAGTTAGCTCATTTCCAACATTCCCAATTCATGCCTTAAAGTAGAAAATCTCGTTTCGCATAAAGGCTTCGTGAGAATACATGCAACTTGGTTCTCCGTAGGGATATACTCAATTTTTAGATCTTTCTTTTCAACATGATCCCTTATGAAATGATGTCGTATGTCGATATGTTTGGTTCTTGAGTGAAGCACCAGATTGTGAGTAATAGCGATTGCACTTGTATTGTCACAAAATATGCTAACATCATCGCAATTCACTCCATAATCCTTCAATTGTTGCTTCATCCACAAAATTTGAGCACAACAACTTCCTGCAGCAATATATTCGGCCTCGGCGGTACTAGTTGCGATGGAATTTTGCTTTTTGCTGAACCAAGAAACAAGCCTTCCTCCCAAGAATTGACAAGTTCCGGATGTGTTTTTTCTGTCTATTTTACAACCTCAAAATCCGCATCTGAGAAACCAGTTAGCGTAAAATCTGTACCTTTAGGATACCACAATCCAAAATTGATTGTTCTCTTCAAGTATCTTATGATTTTCTTTGTTGCGGTGAGGTGGCTTTCTTTTGGATTTGCTTGAAATCTTGCATACACTCCCACAGCATAAGAAATGTCCGGCCTGCTTGCAGTGAGGTATAGTAGTGAACCAATCATTCCTCTATACTTCGTTTGTTCGACATCTTTTCCATCTTTGTCTTTGTCTAGCCTTATTGATGTACTCATTGGAATTTTGATCGATGATTTTCCATCAAGGCCAAACTTCTTTATCAAGTCGCGGGTGTACTTTGCTTGATTGATGAATATTCCTTCCTTCAATTGTTTGTCTTGTAAGCCCAAGAAATAATTCAATTCACCCATCATGCTCATTTTGAATTTATTCTGCATGAGCTTCGAAAATTTCTCACACAAAGAATTGTTAGTGCTTCCAAAAATAATGTCATCAACATATATTTGCACTAATAAAATATGATCACCATCTTGAATTCTAAAGAGAGTTTTGTCAACAAGGTCTTTGGTGAATCCACAGCTTATCAAGAACATTGACAAGGTATCATACCAAGCTCTAGGTGCTTGTTTCAACCCATACAATGCTGATACTGCTAATTATACGTAAGCAATATGGAATAACTCGAGACCGATTAAAGCAAGTAAATGTCTTTATTGATCACGGTAAAGGCCCTAAGTACAATCTTCTTGGTTGCTCTGAGTACCGACTGACTGCGGTCGGGATTCTCTAACAACAACCTATCGATCGTCCAAAAGTCCACTACACTGTGGCTACTGTGGGTATTTATAGCCGCTATGCCGGAGACAAGAATCCGGTCGTTCGGCATGTTCTCCACGTAGCCTCCACGTGTCATCCTCCCGGGTGCCCTGCCTGTCGTCGTAGAGAGCCGCCACGTGTCCTTTATCAGCTCTCTCGCCAAAGGGCTACCGCTCGGTGGTCGACACTGCCGCTCGGGCAACTCCCGGTCGGACCCCGACCGGGTTCTCTACAAGGAGCCCGACCTGTTACCTGCAAAGACAAAGAGAAAAAGACGAAGGTACCTCGGTCGTGGTGAAGCTATGTCGGTCGGGATATTCCCTACCAAGAGCCCCCCAGCCCGGGCCTTTTTGACCGTCCGGGAAAAACGGGACGGGATGAAGAAGCCCAACCACTGGCCACCAAACCGACCTGCCAGCTGTCATTCCTCTCCTCGCCACGTGTCGGCCACTGCCGGCCTCTGCGACTGCAACAGTCGCCTCGGAATCAGTGCGGGTCGTGTCAAGCAAGTGGACTCGTTTCCTGCCTAAATGCTCTCCTATAAATAGGCCCTTGAAGCCCTTATTTGAACTTTCCTCACTCTTTTGCTTCAGTCGGTACCCTCAGAGAGCCCCGAGCAGAGCACCTTAGCAAGGCAGTCGAGCTAAAAACTTCAGGCTTTCATTCGCAAAGTTCCTCCATTCGGTAAGTTCTCAACCCCTCTTATACTTTACGCTTTCATTCATAAGTAGAACTGATAGGCCAACTAACTGTCCCGGACGTCTCAAGTCCCTTACTAACCCCGACCGACCTTTAGGTAGATCGAAATGACGGATTCTGACAGCCAAAACGCCTCGATTGCGGACTACGATGAAGAGGTCGAATACCTCAGCGACGAGGAGGTGGACATCATGTCCTATTCTCCCGAGGTCGTTCACCGACCGGCTCCAGCCCCCGAGCGGGATTCCGAACAAAACAACGCGTCAAGCTCCTCCGGGTCATCGAGCTCCAGCTCAAGCGGATCGGGGAGTTCCGGCGAAGAGGAAGAAGAAGGAGCCTCATCAAGCAGACAGGGCTCCCCGACCGAAGGCGTTAGGGAAACGCCTACCCGGGTGGTTGGGGACCACCCGGAAACTGCTCCTCGACGAGGCGACCGGGAAAATACTCCCGAGCCGGCCGAGGAAGATACAGCTGGGCCAAGCGCACCAGCAGCAATGGAGTTCGAATTCTTGAACAGCGAGAATGTCGAACAACAAATGAGCCGATTGACCAAAGGCGAAGCGGCTAGGATTGCCGAAAAGCTCAGAGGTCGGGTGGAATTTGACACGAGCCGAAAGTTAGGGAATGTGATCGATCGGCACCGGGGCAAGTGGATCGGGATGCATTACGACTCCCTGATGGCCCCGATCGCCATTCCCTTCCCTCCCCCTCTTGACGGCCTTCTTGGCATACTACCGGGTCGTCCCGGCTCAGATCTGCCCCAACTCGCACCGGATCATCGCCTGCTTTCCCCAGATATGCGCTCGGCACGAAGCCGCCAGCACGATGGAGTTATTCAACTACATCTACCAAGTCAAAGTTCTCCCGGGCAGCTACGGGGGCGGGTTCCTAATGTTGCAGTCTCGAGCGGACATGTGCGCGATCAGAGGCCTGCCCGGGAACAACAAGGGATGGAAAAATAGGATTTTTTCCATCAAATACGACCCTTGGATTCTCCCGGTCGACCGTGCTTGGAGCACTCACTTCCGGAAACAAGTGGTGCCGGACGAGACACAAGCGCTCAAGGAGGCGGTCGCTTGGATCTCGAGTGAACTGCACGAATATACGATCTTTCGAACGGCCGAAAGTCTCGAGGCGGCTAAGCTTCCGCCCCCTACGTACGAGCTACGGGAGAAATATCTGCCCGTACCGATGGGCGTGACGGTCTCCAAGCCGTCGAGGCGGAAGAAGAAAGGTTTAACCCGAGCTACTTCTCCCGACTTAACCTTATATACCGATCGATCTAACTTTGCTTCTTTATTTGCAGCTATGGCGGAGTTCGGAGATGAAGATGCCCCCCTTCCCCCGCCCGCCAAGATCTCCCTTGGCGGCAAGAAAAAAGCGAAGGCGAAGCCAGCGGGGGAAAAGGAGATCCCCTCGGCCCGACCCCTAAGCGCCTCGACCGTGACGACGGCCGAGGGCTTCGTCGTGGAGCCATCTGATGTCCTGGTTACCCGGGTGGAGGTCGCCCGGGGTAAGGAGAAGGTCTCCGATCGGGGCGTGGCTGAGGTGGGCGGTATGAAACGCCGCCGGGAACAACGCAGCCCGAGCCCCTCGATCGGGCGAGAGAAGGACGGCATGTCCATATTGGCCCGGATCGGCAACGCCGGGCCAGCCAGAGAGGATTTGGGGAAGATGACCCCGACCCAGGTGGCCGAGAGGATTGGCCACGACCTGGCCGAGGTAAGCTTCCTCCCACTGACTTTCCCTTTTTATGCAAGTGTCTTCATCCGGGCTAATCTTGAATATCTTTTTGCCTTGCAGATTTCCCGAGCGGCCCAGCTTTTGCAGGGTCGAGCCATGCTGGTCGAGGAAGCGGATCACCACAAGAAGACGGCCGCTCGTCGCTTGAAGGAAGTCAAGGACATCCAGGCCGAGCTGGAGAAGGCCAGAAGGGCCTAAAGAAGAGTGAAGAAGACCGGGTTCTGGCTGAGAAGGTCGCCCAAAGGGCGATCGGGGAGGCCAAGGAGCTGAAAGCCCGACTCGACAATCCGACCGAGCTGGTGCAATCTGTCTTTAAGGACAGCGAGTCGGGCTCAGCGTTTCTCACAGCGGCCCGGGGAACAAAGATCGGAGAAGATTTAATCCTCTCCTTTGGACGATGGGCCTTCAAAGCCGGGCAACGCAAAATGCTCGAGCGGGCTCGAACCCGAATGGAGCAAGCTCTTGAAGGAGACGACCTGCAGCTGGTCCTGTCGGCCTTACCCCCGGACCTAGCTGACCCCGGTCCCTCTCCCTTCACTCCGAAAGAGAGGGCGGCCGAGCCTGGCAGATCGTCTGCGGCCACTCCGAGCGGGAAGGAGGCTGCTGGAGCTCGGGAAGCGAAGAAGTAGGAATAGGCTTCTTCTATTTTTGTAAAAGACACTGATCGGGAGCCCGGTCCCGAAATTGTACCGGGCGCTCTCTTTGTGATTAATAAATTTCCCTTTTTGCTAAGTTGCATCGTTCGTTTCGTGCTTTTACACCTTTGCTTTTAATTTGCACACACTGATCGTAGCCGCACACCGATCATAGTCGCTTGACCGCCCGGCCTTCAGGCCCGGTCTCGCAATACTCGACCCTGCTGACGCTCGACCTTAGGGCCTTACGGCTTGGTCGCACGGCTTGGTCGCACATCTGACGTTTCGTCGTAAAATGGCCGACCCGATCGGGTTTACCCGAGCTCTAGGCCTTGACGAAATTTTTGAAAATAAGTAAGCCTCTACGGTTGGGATACCTCCGAACGACGGGCCTATAAATACTTCCTTCATCCCAGCCCCCACACTATTGTGCGCTCGAGGCACGAGTGGGTGCAATCGTGGAAAGAAGTTGGACGGATCGGGGAATTATGCTGAGAGCTCCTGGCTTCCCCGATCAGTGGCGTGACTTGTATGTCCGCCGATGTGGAGCGCATCTGACCGGTCGATAGATTCGCCCGGTCGGTGTAGCTTGAAGATAAATTGATCTGCGTGCACTGGAGGTATAGAAAATAACCGATCGGGCCGCCGCATGCAAGCGGTCGAGCAATCACCGATCGTATATACATTAATCCTTCCCGCTCGCAGGCGGTTAAAGTAAATATTTACAATCATAGAAATTTAATTACAAACGACGACCGGGACCTACACGCAGGTCAAGCCCCCTCTTCGTCCAAAGATTACAAAAAATAGGCTTAATGCCTAAACATAACGAGGTGCTCGGAATTCCAAGTCCCCTCGATTACCCGACCGGTTGTCATTTTCAGCCGGTATGTACCCGGCCGTATGATCGCGCTAATGATATACGGCCCTTCCCAATTCTGAGCTAGCTTTCCGCCCTCTAAAGGTGGACTGGCCTCCCTTCGTCGTAGAACGTAATCTCCAACTTGAAAATATCGAGGGTTGACCCGAACATCCTTTGAACTCTTAACACGCTTCTGGTATTCGGCCATACGCCGAGCGGCTAGCTCTCTTTTTTCTTCGACCGCATCGAGATCCACGGCCATCGCATGTTCATTCTCCTCCGCATTGTAGGTTCTCTCTCGATCAGTCGGGATCCAAGCCTCGATCGGGAGTCGGGCTTCAGCTCCATAAACCAGGGCGAAAGGGGTCTCCAAAGTAGCTTCCCTCGGGGTCGTCCGATAAGTCCATAAGACATATGGCAACTCATCGGCCCAACTACGACCAGCCGAATGCAGCTTCTTTTTTAGACCTTCCAAAATCGTCCGGTTTGCATTTTCCACTTGACCGTTTCCCTGCGGGTAAGCCACCGACGACCGGACGTGAGTCGTCCCGATCGTGGCCAAAAAGTTCTGGAAGTATTGGCTTACGAATTGGCGGCCATTGTCGCTGATGAGATGTACGGGCACGCCAAAGCGGGAAACCACATTGCGCCAAAGAAAACGAGCACATTGCTGAGAGGTGATCGTGGCTAAGGGCTCGGCTTCTATCCACTTGGAGAAATAATCAATGGCGACAATCACGAACTTTCTCCGTCCGGAGAGCTGAGGGAAGGGGGCCAAGATGTCCACCCCCCACCTAGCGAAAGGAATGGCGGTCGTGACTGGCTGATAGAAGGTTGCCGGTCGTCCAGGCATCCGGGCGAACAGTTGGCACGTCTCACATTCCCGAGCTAACTTTTCACAGTCTAGCTGGAGGGACGGCCAGTAGTACCCGATTAGCATGATACGACGGGCCAGGGATCGGCCTCCTTGATGTGAGGAGCAAATTCCCGAGTGGAGTTCCTTCATGACTAAATCGGCCTCAAATGCGGTCAAGCAACGCATGAGAGGGCCTCCATACGATCGCCTGTAAAGACGGCCGTTCAAGACTTGGAACCTCGGGGCTCTCAGTTTGGCTTTTCGAGCACGCTGAGGGTCATCGGGAAGTCGACCGTGCTCGAGGAATTCCTTCAGATCGGTGATCCAGTTGTCTTCTACCGGTTGGATTGGATTGACCGGTAGACGATGGATACTGTGTCTCGGGATCACCAAAATCCGTGCTATCTTCGACATGTGTTCCGGGGCGTCTTGAGCCAATTTAGATAAGATATCTGCGTCGGCATTATCCAATCGGGGTATGTGTCGGACGGTATACCCCCGGAACTGAGCAAGCTTCTCCATGGCAAGGTCTCGGTACAGTTGCAAACGCTCTCCATTGACTTCATAATCCCCGAGAACTTGCCCGACCACGAGCGCGGAATCCGTTTGAGCTCGGATGTATTCAGCCCCCAAGTCCCGAGCGCACTGTAAGCCAATGACAAATGCTTCGTATTCGGCTTCATTATTGGTCGGGTGGAACTGATACATGAAAGCAAAATAAACCTTGAATCCTTTCGGGCTCGTGACCACCACTCCTCCTCCTGCTCCTTTCTTGCTACTCGACCCGTCTGTAGCCAACGACCACCACTCAGCCTCGGGATCCGCAACCTCGGGAGGTCGGGTATCCCGGGCGGTGCACTCGACCAAGAAATCAGCAAGGGCTTGACCTTTGATAGCTGGTCTCGGTTGGTATTCGATCGCGTACTGTGTCAGCATTAACGCCCATTTGACTAAGCGTCCGAATGATGAAGCAGTTCGGAGGACTGGCCCGATCGGCTGATCGGTCAACACGCGAATTGCTCGACCTTGGAAATAGGGAGCCAACTTCTTCGCGGCAATGTATAAGGCATAGACGACCTTCTCTAGCCGGGAGTACCGGAGCTCGGGACCATGTAGCGCGTGGCTTACATAGTACACCGGTCGCTGGACCCCTTCCGGATCGGTTCGGCACAACACTGCGCTTACTGCACGATCGGAAACGGCGAGGTACACGTCTAGCTCTTCTCCGAGCTCGGGCTTTGAGAGCACGATCGGTGACATGAGATATTCCTTCAGCTCGTCAAAAGCCGCTCGGCACTCTTCGTCCCAGACGAATTCATTAACCTTCCGCAATACCTTGAAGAAAGGTAGAGCGCGCTCGGCTAACTTGGAGAGGAACCGGCTGAGGGCTGCCAACCGACCGGTCAATTGCTGGACTTCTCGAACGGTGGAAGGTGGTTGCATGTCCAGAATCGCTTTTACTTTGGCCGGGTTGGGCTCAATTCCTCTCTTGGTCATCATATAGCCGAGGAACTTGCCGGTCTGAACCGCGAATGTACATTTGGTCGAGTTCAGCCGCAACTGGTACTTCCTCATGATCTGGAAGCACTCCCGGAGGTCCCGAGTGTGGTCGAATCGGTCCCGACTCTTGACCAGCATGTCATCGATATAAGCTTCCATCGTTCGGTCCAATAAATCGGCAAAGAGCATATTGACCATCCTCTGGTAGGTCGCCCCTGCGTTCCGGAGGCCGAACGGCATCACTCGGTAACAATACAACCCGTCCGGGGTCACGAAGGCTGTCTTGCTCTCGTCTTCATGGTGCATCATGATCTGATGATACCCCTTGAAGGCATCCATGAAGCTCATTAACTCGGCCCCGGCCGTCTCGTCGACCATCTGGTGAATGCTCGGTAGAGGATACGGGTCGAGCGGACAGGCCTTGTTGAGGTCGGTAAAATCGATGCACATCCTCCAAGCCGGAGGCTTAGGCACAAGGACGATGTTTGCCACCCACTCGGGGTACACCACCGGACGGATGTGCTCGAACGCGGCCATCTTTTTGACTTCTTCTCTCACAAATTCGCGGCGATCGGACGACAGGTGTCGTGTTTTCTGCACGACCGGCTTGGCTGCGGGATCGATGGCCAATTTGTGACAGATGACCGATCGATCGATCCCGGGCATATCTTCGGGCCCCCATGCAAAGATATCAGCGTACTCCCGGAGTATGGCCAAAACTTCCGCTCGAAGCTCGGGGGTGAGGGCTCGGCCAATCTTGATCTTCCTATCCGGGCGGTCCTCGGATAGGGGAACTTCTTCTATTTCTTCGGAAGGCTCAGGTTGTTTCTTCCAATCCTTAGCCTCCTCTTTGGCTATGGTGTTCACCCGGGAAGATGGACCGGAGTCGCGTCTATTAACCGCTCGGGTGTAACATTTCCGGGCGGATTGGACATCGCCACGGACCACACCGACCCCATTAGGGGTGGGGAATTTCATGCACAGGTGGGGAATAGAAATTATCCCACCGATCTTCATAATGGCGGGTCGGCCCAAGATAATGTTGTGGACGCAATGGAGGTTGACCACAACAAATTCTAGCTCCGTTTGGATCGACTTTGGAGGTGCGCCGATCTCGACCGGGAGCGTTATTTTTCCCTCGGGGTAAATAAGAGCCCCGGTAAATCCTGACAGTGGTACACCGACCGGAGTCAGCTCCTTTCTGTCGAGGCCAAGCTTCTCAAAGACGTCCAAGTATAGGACGTTCACACTGCTGCCCGTATCGACCATAATCCTCTGGACGTCTGTCCCCTTAACGTCAATCGTGACCACGAGCGCCTCCATGCCGTGGTCACTGCTGCTAGGTTGGTCTTCAAGGGTGAAGGTTATGGGTTCCATCTTCTGCCTCTTCCCGGTCTCCCGGGAATCCACAATAGCGACCGGGCAATTGGTCCGCGGTCGGGAAGCGTCTTCTAGTCCACCAAAAATGACATGTATGGTAGGCTTTCCGGACGGGCGGCTGCTAGACGGAGGGTCAGGGTCCCGTCGGTCATCATGACGATCGTCTCTTCGATCATCTCTTCGGTCCTGACCTGACCGATCGGAGCGGTGATGAGAGCGCCTGTAATCTCTCCGATCGGTATTCCTCTTGTTGTCCTCTCTCTTCCCCACACACTTGTCCAACTTTCCCAAGTTAAGCAGATCTTCCAACAATAGGCGCAAGTGGGTACACTCCTCTGTGTCATGCCCGGCGCATCGATGGTAAGCACAATGCTTACTCTTGTCAGGGCCGTCTCGATCGGGATGGGGGAGTTTGATGAGATTGCAGGACTGGGCGTACTGCATAGCCTCCGTTGCGGATCGGTTCAAGGCCGTAAACTCACCAGGCCTGGTGCGGGATCGGGGATTGTCATCTCCCGACCGATGTTCTGCCCAATCCACAATAGCGACCGGGCAATTGGTCCGCGGTCGGGAAGCGTCTTCTAGTCCACCAAAAATGACATGTATGGTAGGCTTTCCGGACGGGCGGCTGCTAGACGGAGGGTCAGGGTCCCGTCGGTCATCATGACGATCGTCTCTTCGATCATCTCTTCGGTCCTGACCTGACCGATCGGAGCGGTGATGAGAGCGCCTGTAATCTCTCCGATCGGTATTCCTCTTGTTGTCCTCTCTCTTCCCCACACACTTGTCCAACTTTCCCAAGTTAAGCAGATCTTCCAACAATAGGCGCAAGTGGGTACACTCCTCTGTGTCATGCCCGGCGCATCGATGGTAAGCACAATGCTTACTCTTGTCAGGGCCGTCTCGATCGGGATGGGGGAGTTTGATGAGATTGCAGGACTGGGCGTACTGCATGGCCTCCGTTGCGGATCGGTTCAAGGCCGTAAACTCACCAGGCCTGGTGCGGGATCGGGGATTGTCATCTCCCGACCAATGTTCTGCCCGGCCTGCCGGTTTACGGGACGAAGAGCCAACCTCCTGCAAGCGCTTTACGGCATTCGCCTCGCCGGCGTTGGCATAATCTGTGACCCTCCGAAGGGCCTCCTCATAAGTGGTCGGGGGGTGTAGGATGAAGTCTTGGTACAAATGTCCCGCCCGGAGAGATATGTGAAGCATATGGGTGGCGGTCGCATCGTCCATAGGCTCGACCTCCCCGACCGCTGCCTTCCACTTGACGAGGAAATCGGTCAAGCTTTCCCCTTCTAGCTGCTTGGCCTTCTCAAGATACATGTAGGGCTTTCTCACCACTTTGGAAGTAATGAACTTCCTCACAAACTTGATCGCCAAAGTGTCAAATTTGTCGATCGAGCCCGGTTGTAAGGTCCGAAACCATTCTGCTGCTCGACCGGTGAGTGTAGAGTAGAATGCCCTACACATTACGGCGTCTGAAACGCCCTTCAACATCATGTTGCTGTAAAAATCATTCACGTGGGCTTCAGGGTCTGCCCGTCCGTCATAACTCTTCTCTCCAGAGACCTTTAAGTCGAGCGGGTAAGGCTGGGCCATTACCGCTGCTGTGAAAGGCGTCTGGTGCAGGGTCGATTGGTCGACCGGGGGTGTTGCAGGGTACGCATTCCTGAGCTGCGCAACTTCCGCCTGGAGGTTATAGAGCAATCCTCGGGTTTCGTTGAGCTCGGCGGTTTGGACGGCTTGGGCTGTTTCCTGAGCGCGTCGCCGTCGGTGTGATCTCGACCCGCTATGCCCGGATGAAGCCTCCTGACTAGCGTCCTGCATGTGCACGTCTTCCGGTTGGCGATTCGGATCTTGGGGTCCCAATCTTTGCCGCATTTCTGGTCGAAGACGGTCAAAAGCTACCGCTCGGGCAACTTCTTCAGGGTCCTCCGCTCGGGCGAGAACCTCTTCTGCTTGCTGGGCCTGCCGTGGTGCCTCTATCGCAACAGCACCCCCCGACCCCAACCGCGAACGAGCCGAGCGTCGAGCCCAGGAAGTGGGCTGATGCTGCGGCTCTACCTGAACGGCCGGGTATACTGGAGGGGCGGCGGCTGGAGCCGTGTACGCAGGCGTGAACGGTGGGTAGCCAACCGGAGGAGTATAGTACATCGGTTGGCCTGGCCAATACCCATACGGTTGAGGTGGGACCGGGTACGGATACTGACCGGGATACATCATTGGTTGCGGGTATTGCTGACCGGGCGTCTGAAATCCCGGTTGTATGTAGTTCACCGGCTGTTGGGCGGCCGGGTATGTGTTTGATGGATGCGGTGGCGAGAGGTTGAAGTTTAGATCGACCGTCTGACCTTGCTGTTGGGTAGCGTGATGGTCAGATGAGCTCGCCGCATCTGCTTGGTCGTCGGCGAAGTTGTTGTATGTCCACGGATACATTGTTGCAAAGAGACCGAGTGCTCGTCAAGACGTAGCTTTATTGCACGGGTCCCCACAGACGGCGCCAAAATGATACTGCTAATTATACGTAAGCAATATGGAATAACTTGAGACCGATTAAAGCAAGTAAATGTCTTTATTGATCACGGTAAAGGCCCTAAGTACAATCTACTTGGTTGCTCTGAGTACCGACTGACTGCGGTCGGGATTCTCTAACAACAACCTATCGATCGTCCAAAAGTCCACTACACTGTGGCTACTGTGGGTATTTATAGCCGCTATGCCGGAGACAAGAATCCGGTCATTCGGCATGTTCTCCACGTAGCCTCCACGTGTCATCCTCCCGGGTGCCCTGCCTGTCGTCATAGAGAGCCGCCACGTGTCCTTTATCAGCTCTCTCGCCAAAGGGCTACCGCTCGGTGGTCGACACTGCCGCTCGGGCAACTCCCGGTCGGACCCCGACCGGGTTCTCTACAAGGAGCCCGACCTGTTACCTGCAAAGACAAAGAGAAAAAGACGAAGGTACCTCGGTCGTGGTGAAGCCATGTCGGTCGGGATATTCCCTACCAAATGCCTTTTTAAGTTTGTAGACTTTGTCACCTTCGCCTTTTACCTCAAAACCTGGGGGTTGTTCGACATAAACTTCTTCTTCGAGTAGTCCATTCAAGAATGCGCTTTTCACGTCCATTTGATAAACGGTGAAATCTTTGTGTGCGGCGTAGGCTAGGAAAATCCTTATTGCTTCGAGTCTGGCTACCGGTGCAAAGGTTTCATCAAAATCTATTCCTTATTCTTGAGAGTATCCTTTTGCAACGAGCCTTGCTTTATTCCTAACAATCACGCCTTCTTCGTTTGCTTTGTTCTGGAAGACCCATTTAGTTCCTACAACATTGTGGTTCATTGGTCTTGGAACAACTTCCCAAACATCATTTCTTTTGAATTGATCGAGTTCCTCTTGCATGGCGTCAATCCAACTTGGGTCATTTGGAGCTTCGTCCACTTCTTTTGGTTCAATCTGAGATGAATAACATGTGAATTATGCTTCCATGGTAGATGATATTGTTTTCACGCCATCTCGAACATTTTCGATCACTAATTCTGGTGGGTGATTTTTGAGCCATCTTAAGTCTGGTTCAAAAGGGTGCAGGGTGCTGGGAAGATTCACTGGTTGAGATGTGATTCGAATTTCTGCTTCATTTTCTAGATTTCCAACTTCTCCAGTAATTGCATCCAAGGGCTGATTTGTAATTTCCACTTCAACTGCATCCCTAGGTTGATTTGCAATTTCAATACCAATTGCATCCCGCACTTCATTTCTTACTGGATGAGAGATGAGATTTTCTAGAGAATTAATTTCCAACTCACCCATTCCCTGCAAAATATTTTCTTCACACGTATCATCAGCATCACAAAAATCAATATGCCACTTGTTACCATTTTGCTCAATATTTTCGCCATTTTCGTCCATAGCATCAATATTGACGTGTGATTTTTCATCAAATACCACGTGTATGGATTCTTCAACCACCATTGTTCTTTTGTTCAACACTCTGAATGCTTTGCTGGTAGTTGAGTATCCTAGAAAAATTCCTTCATCTGCACGCTCATCAAAAGCTTTTAGATGCGATTTATCATTAATATGAATAAAGCACTTGCATCCAAAAATATGAAAATAACCAATATTTGGTTTTCTCCCTTTATATAGCTCATATGGCGTCTTCTTATACTGCTTATGGATCATTCTTCGACTTTGCGTGTAGCAAGCAGTGTTGATAGCTTCTGCCCAATATCGTTTCGGGAGACCGACTGCACTTATCATCACTCGTGTGGCTTCTTTGAGCGTCCGGCTTCTTCTTTCGGCAACACCGTTTGGTTGTGGTGTTCTAGCGGCAGATAATTGATGAGAAATTCCATGTGAATTGCAAAAATACGTACACATCAGATTTAAACACATAATTCCACATAAATATGATCACACAAATTACACAAATTTTCGTAAATCTCACATGCAATTTCGAAACATGTATGGAATTTTAAAATTGTTAGCAATTAAATCACATCCATATATAATCATGCATATACACGGTTATTCCCAATTATAATAAGCACAAATTTTGGTAACTAACCAAATTTTAAATCAAATTACCAAGAAAACACATACATACATACGATAGATTATATATATGTAAACAAATTTCTTAAACACATAAGCAATTATTTAGAAACTAGTAAAAAATTATTCTAATAAAAATTAGCACATTAATATAAACCAAATTATAAATCATATTTCACAAATAGTCAGGTAACATATAAAAAAAAAAATTTTGATCATGCAAACAAATTAACACAAACATGAACATAAAGTGCGGTCCAAGTAACGATTCAAACATGCAGTTCAAAAACAAATTAGATCAAATAAAACTGCACATTTTGTCAAATTAATTTGCATGGCATATAAAATCACGTTAAACACTTCATGCAAATTCATAATTAAAAACTTAACACATTTAGCAAATTAGTTTATGTAGAAATTAAGTACATAGAAATATGTAAACACGTAAAACATATAATAGCATATAAACACGTAGAACCCATAATTTGAACATATGTATCATTTTAAATCAAGAGATTAAGTTTAGTGATACTTAGCTCATTTCCAACATTCCCAATTCATGCCTTAAAGTAGAAAATCTCGTTTTGCATAAATGTTTCGTGAGAATACCTGCAACTTGGTTCTCCGTAAGGATATACTCGATTTTTAGATCTTTCTTTTCAACATGATCCCTTATGAAATGATGTCGTATGTCGATATGTTTGGTTCTTGAGTGAAGCACGAGATTGTGAGTAATAGCGATTGCACTTGTATTGTCACAAAATATGCTAACATCATCGCAATTCACTCCATAATCCTTCAATTGTTGCTTCATCCACAAAATTTGAGCACAACAACTTCCTGCAGCAATATATTCGGCCTCGGCGGTACTAGTTGCGATGGAGTTTTGCTTTTTGCTGAACCAAGAAACAAGCCTTCCTCCCAAGAATTGACAAGTTCCGGAGGTGCTTTTTCTGTCTATTTTACAACCTCAAAATCCGCATATGAGAAACCAGTTAGCGTAAAATCTGTACCTTTAGGATACCACAATCCAACATTGATTGTTCCCTTCAAGTATCTTATGATTTTCTTTGTTGCGGTGAGGTGGCTTTCTTTTGGATTTGCTTGAAATCTTGCACACACTCCCACAGCATAAGAAATGTCCGTCCTGCTTGCAGTGAGGTATAGTAGTGAACCAATCATTCCTCTATACTTCGTTTGTTCGACATCTTTTCCATCTTTGTCTTTGTCTAGCCTTATTGATGTACTCATTGGAATTTTGATCGATGATTTTCCATCAAGGCCAAACTTCTTTATCAAGTCGCGGGTGTACTTTGCTTGATTGATGAATATTCCTTCCTTCAATTGTTTGTCTTGTAAGCCCAAGAAATAATTCAATTCACCCATCATGCTCATTTTGAATTTATTCTGCATGAGCTTCGAAAATTTCTCACACAAAGAATTGTTAGTGCTTCCAAAAATAATGTCATCAACATATATTTGCACTAATAAAATATGATCACCATCTTGAATTCTAAAGAGAGTTTTGTCAACAAGGTCTTTGGTGAATCCACAGCTTATCAAGAACATTGACAAGGTATCATACCAAGCTCTAGGTGCTTGTTTCCACCCATACAATGCCTTTTTAAGTTTGTAGACTTTGTCACCTTCGCCTTTTACCTCAAAACCTGGGGGTTGTTCGACATAAACTTCTTCTTCGAGTAGTCCATTCAAGAATGCGCTTTTCACGTCCATTTGATAAACGGTGAAATCTTTGTGTGCGGCGTAGGCTAGGAAAATCCTTATTGCTTCGAGTCTGGCTACCGGTGCAAAGGTTTCATCAAAATCTATTCCTTATTCTTGAGAGTATCCTTTTGCAACGAGCCTTGCTTTATTCCTAACAATCACGCCTTCTTTGTTTGCTTTGTTCTGGAAGACCCATTTAGTTCCTACAACATTGTGGTTCATTGGTCTTGGAACAAGTTCCCAAACATCATTTCTTTTGAATTGATCGAGTTCCTCTTGCATGGCGTCAATCCAACTTGGATCATTTGGAGCTTCGTCCACTTCTTTTGGTTCAATCTGAGATGAATAACATGTGAATTATGCTTCCATTGTAGATGATATTGTTTTCACGCCATCTCGAACATTTCCGGTCACTAATTCTGGTGGGTGATTTTTGAGCCATCTTAAGTCTGGTTCAAAAGGGTGCATGGTGCTGGGTGGATTCACTGGTTGAGAAGTGATTCGAATTTCTGCTTCATTTTCTAGATTTCCAACTTCTCCAGTATTTGCATCCAAGGGCTGATTTGCAATTTCCACTTCAACTGCATCCCTAGGTTGATTTGCAATTTTAATACCAATTGCATCCCGCACTTCATTTCTTACTGGATGAGAGATGGGATTTTCTAGAGAATTAATTTCCAACTCACCCATTCCTTGCAAAATATTTTCTTCACACGTATCATCAGTATCACAAAAATCAATATGCCACTTGTTACCATTTTGCTCAATATTTTCGCCATTTTCGTCCAGAGCATCAATATTGACGTGTGATTTTTCATCAAATACCACGTGTATGGATTCTTCAACCACCATTGTTCTTTTGTTCAACACTCTGAATGCTTTGCTGGTAGTCGAATATCCTAGAAAAATTCCTTCATCTGCACGCTCATCAAAAGCTTTTAGATGCGATTTATCATTAATATGAATAAAGCACTTGCATCCAAAAATATGAAAATAACCAATATTTGGTTTTCTCCCTTTATATAGCTCATATGGCGTCCTCTTATACTGCTTATGGATCATTCTTCGATTTTGCGTGTAGCAAGCAGTGTTGATAGCTTCCGCCCAATATCGTTTCGGGAGACCGACTGCACTTATCATCACTCGTGCGGCTTCTTTGAGCGTCCAGTTTCTTCTTTCGGCAACACCGTTTTTTTGTGGTGTTCTAGCGGCAGATAATTGATGAGAAATTCCATGTGAATTGCAAAAAGCTTGTATAACCCTGTTCACGAACTCGGTTCCACGATCGGTTCGGATTTGTGATATTTGCAATTCTTTCTCACTTTGTAGTTGCTTCAACAGCTTCGGCAACACTTGTTCAACTTCATTTTTCTTCTTGAGAAACACGGTCCAAGTGTACCTAGAAAAATCATCAACAACAACAATAGTATATTTCTTACCACTTACACTTATTGGATCAACTGGTCCGAATAAGTCCATGTGTAACAAGCTTAGCGGTCTTGATGTTGATTCGTGCGTCTTAGATTTGAATGATGATTTGATTTGCTTTCCGTGTTGGCATGCATCACACACTTGGTCCTTCTTGAAGATAATACTTGGTAGTCCTTCAACTAGATTTTTCTTTGCAAGCTGATTGATAGTTTTGAAGTTTAAATGATTGAGTTTTCTGTGTCATTCCCAATTTGCTTCATTTGAATTTCTAGCCATTAAGCATATTGAATCTTTGCTTGTGCTCCAATCAACAACATACATGTTCTTTTGCCTTTTTCCAGTGAGCACAACTTCATTTGAGAGCTAATTTTTTATTAGGCAATTATCTTTGGAAAATTCCACAAGATAGCCTTTATCACAAAATTGACTAGTGCTCAACAAATTGAATTTTAGGCCTTCAACAAATGAAACATCTTCGATCTTTAAACCATTTCGTTCAATTGTACCAACTCCTTTTTTAGTTCCATAATTTTGATTTCCTCCAAATATAACTTTTGGTCCATCGATTTTCTTGAAATTCACTATACCTGATTTATTTCTAGTCATGTGGCGTGAGCAACCACTGTCGATGTACCAAACATCCTACAAAAAAAGATTAGTTTGTTTTAGGTACCCATATTTGCTTGGGTCCTTTGCTGTTAGTAATTTTTGGTAACCAAACCCACCTACATCATATTGAATTAAGATAAGGCGGTTTGTAACCATTTGAAACACGATAATCATAATTAACTTTTGAAAACATTTTTGGCGCCGGATTTTGAAAAACATTTTTAAACTTTGGCACCTGGGAAGAGGATTGTTGCTTTGGTCTATAAGAAGCATTAAAACAAGATTTACACAACCAATCCTTTTGAGTGGAATAAAATCTTCCATCTCTATTTCTAGAAAAGCTTCCCTCTTTTCTAAAAATTCTTTTTGCACTTGACTCTTTGGAATATCTTTGCTTGAAGAATTTTTGTTGCTTTGCCGTAGTATTGAACTGTTTCGGCCTTTCAACATTCAAATTTGCTTTCTCATGATAGCCAAGTCCTTGTCTCATCGTGCTATACTAACTTTTAACAAATTTTACCACTTGCACTTTATTAGTTAAAGGAGTATTAAGATGAGTCAGTTTCGGAGGGGTTTGAAAACATGTGGAGTCATAACCGATTCCGGTTTTATCTCCTGATGGCTTTTGCATTCTTACCATTTTATCCATAATTTTGGATGAATTAGTAAACGTAGCAATGGTAGCCCGAAGGTTATGTTCTCTAACCTCTCTTGCTTTACACTCTTCTTGAAGTTGAATATTTTCACTCTTCAAGTTACTCACTTCAAGTAAAGCATCTTGCAATTTTTTATTCATCTCTTCTTTTTCAAGAATTAGAATATTATTGCGCTCCTTGAGTTGAGGATGAGTGAGCATAATCTCTTGACAATCTCGCATTAGACTGCCAATAGATTCACGAGAAAAAGAGGAATCAACGGAATTGAAAGGATTAGATGTTACCTCTTCTTCCTCTGCTCCAAGAGCCATAAAGAACTCTTCACTTGAACTCAACTCAATTGATTTGCATATTGGAGCCGTGTCATCTTCCGAACATGAGCTTTCATCAATTGATGACAATCCATTCGACTCATCATTTTCATTTGGTTCATTGCTAACGAGAGCTTTTCTTTTGTCGCGCTTGAACCTTCGATCTTTGCTTTCGGATTTATCCGGTGTAGATTCAACATTTATGCTTTGATACTTGCTAACGATCGGATACGGACAATTTATTTTGAAATGTCCGGGTTTGAGGCAATTGTAGCATAAATTGTTGTTTTCTTCGACTTTTTCTTCTTGTGTCGTGCGAGAGACAAATTTACCACGAGCAGAATTTTTGTTGTCTCCTTTTCGCATGAACCTTTTGAATTTTCTAACAAAGAGAGCAAATTATTTGTCAGTTATTGTAACACCCCCCAAAAACAAGAACTAAAAACAAGTCTTAGCACATGCAGATTAACAACAAAACACTAGCATAGCGGAAGAAAACGGAAACTGGATAAAAGAAATCCAAAACAGGGGTGTTATGCCACGTATACCACACTAGGTAACGCTAAGGCGACAATCTGCAAATGTATCACACTATCCCAAAACATCAATCTAAAACCAATCTAAAACCATTGGCACGCAGGCCGCAAAAACACAAGCTAAAGGTACAGGTGCTAAGCTACCGGCTCTAGACATCGCGCTCGACTACTCAACACCTGAAAGATACAAAGATAAACATCGGGGCGACGCCCCGGTCAGCGAATAATGCTGGTAACCCACCAATACCGTTAAGTATCATAAATAGGTAGATATATGAGATAAAAACCATTTTCGAAACGGAATACATATATAAGTTAAAAACCAAGATCAGAAGACAACACAAGACTCACCACTCACAAGGATAACACCGGGAACACATCCCAACCACAAAGGTTAACCACACACAAGGATAAAGACTCACCCAACGGCAACACATGCCAAAACACCACAAGGCTCCGTGACTACACACGTCACGAGAGAAGAGAACTCACCACAACGGCTACACAAGCCCTAGTGACATCACCCATCACGAGTTGATATGCCTTCCTTATGCCCTGTTCCAACCGTATGGCTACCCCCAACCTTGTACCTTCAAAGCCAACCATTACCTCCAGAAATCCCCTGTACAGCCAAGTCCAACCTTATTCCGCCGGGACCGTCGTCCCCCACCTATAACCACCAACGAAAACCCACCAATCACGGCAACACATTCCCGGATAACACAATGTTATCCCCCAAACACGTGGACTCAGCCACAGCTCCATAATCACGTCACGGCCACCACGAGGACCGCTGCAATACCTTGGTGACTAGTGTCCCCTACCACTAATCGTGCAATCCAGGTAGAGCCACACACGCACCACCACTCACACGAATCAATCAACGGATTGCAAGAGAAGGTATGAAACACACTCAATCAAGAGACGGGTCACATCCTAACAACAACAACGATGAATAACACAAAGTTATCATCAACCAAACGGAAGGTACGAACAACACACACGCTAGTATTAAGACAACGAACTAGCATGCTTAACAACGGGGGAAACTCAAGATAGTTCCGAGGTACACACAAGACACCTCTTGGTCTAACGAAACACAATGTTGAACACTTAGCACGATTCAAGACACCAAAGATCCTACATGGATACCTACCATATAGTTCTAGACCTACGAAACATCAAGAAGACGCTCAAATAGTTCCACAAAAGAACATCGGGAAGCCATAAGATCAAACAGCAAGACAAACGAATCACGGGGAACAAATCCCGAACCAACTCCACCGTGTTCCCCGCGGGTGACCACGGGTAGGCCCCTACCGTGGTTCTGCCCGCGGGTACAACACCCACATTCCCGTGTACTGGCGGGTGGGCGGCGGGTAGGGCTCTCCCCGCCGTTCCGGGACACGCTCCTGTGTCAAACAATCCCTTCGGGGATTTCCTTCTCCAAACACAAATTTAAGTCCCAAAACATGCCAAATCTCACCAAACACAACAAAATGACTTGAATCAAGGAACATGCCAAGCAATGGCACAAAGGAATCCTAAACACAAGCTCTAGATATGCAATATCACAAGATAAATGCATAAACTCTCACATTTCATAGCAAAACACAAATAGAAGCCAAGAAATCATATATAGGTAAGCAAAATAGGTTTTGTAGAGCATGTGTTACCTCTTGAAGACCAAAAGACTCTTCTTACACCACAACAAGCTCTCCACTAAGCTCACTAGCAAAACCCACTCAAGATCAAACCAAAAGATCATAAAGATCCCACCTTTAAGAAAAAGACAACTAAGATGGAACCAAAAAGACTAGACAAGCTTAGATCTTACCCTTCTAGATGCCCAATTAGATGAAAGATTAAATCTTGGAAGCCAAAAACTTGGTATCTTGACAAAGGTCTCACTAGGCTTGAAGAACAAGCTACTTTCTTCTTTCTAGAGAGAATGTAGAGATATTTTCTAGGAATTGTAAGGGATGAAAAATGAAGAAGTCTTCTAGTTTAGGTTACAAAACTAAATCTTGGTGAAAAGACAAGGATACCCTTACTAACTCTTAGAAAGTGTAAGGAATAAGGGAACTCCTCTTAAAGCACAAGGTACAACACCACTTAAAAATTGAATAGTCAAATACTAGTCCTTGAGTATCAAAAATCAGGATTGTAGGAATCAATTCCTCAAAGAAATAGAATTAATTACTCAATTAATTCATGGATTGGAGTGTGGATTTTTTGGGGGTTGTCACATCCTCTCCCCCTTCAAAGAAGTTTCGTCCCCGAAACTTGGGTACAACGAATTAAAACGAAGGTAACAAGGAAACAAAATTGTGACAAGAATTTTCAAGAATATCCCTTTTGGTCAAAAACTCCCAAAAGTTCTCACAAGGGTTCCAATGCAAAGAAGAAGACATTACGAATTCAAGGATTGGCAAGAGAGTCAACAAACGGATAGATTGAGCATCAAGAACTCTAACCTCAACACAAACAACCACTTCTAGCCAACAACCAAAACTAAACCACTAACCCAAACACCAACTAACAAGCTAGCTAAACAACAAGGCAACAAACAAAACAAGCAAGCACACAAAGCACACAACAACCTGGGAAAACGAGATACCTTCCACAAACAAACTCAGGGGTACCGCTCCCGCATCGATGCCTCCAGCTCCCAAGTAGCTTCCTCAACCCCATGGTGAGACCACCAACCCTTTACCATCTTAACAGATTTCCTGCGAGTGTCCCGAGTCTTGAAGTCCAAAATTCTGAGTGGCCTTTCTTCATAAGACAAATCTTCATCTATCGGTAACACTTCCGGTGGTAAAACATGAGCCGGATCATGAACATATCTCTTGAGCTGCGATACGTGGAACACGTTATGTACTCTATCCAACTCCAAAGGCAATGCCAAACGGTAAGCCAAACTCCCAATCCTCTCCAAGATTTCATACGGGCCTATAAACCTAGGGCTCAACTTCCCTTTCTTCCCAAACCGCATTACTCCCCGGGTGGGAGATACCTTCAACCAAACCTTATCCCCAACTGAAAACTCCACCTGTCTTCTAGCCAGGTCAGCATAAGACTTTTGGCGATTCTGAGCTGCTTTCATCCTTTCCTGAATCTGTTTAACTTTCTCGGATGTGTCAACAAGTACTGTGGTCCCAACACTAACGGATTAACAAGATCCTCCCAACCAAAGCGGACTTGCGACACTTCTGTCCATAGAGAGCTTCATAAAGGTGCCATGCGGATACTCGAATGATAGCTATTGTTGTAAGAAAACTCTATCAAATCCAGATGATCCTCCCACGATCCTTGAAAATCTAACATACAAGCTCTCAACAAATCCTCGATAGTCTGTATAGTCCTTTCTGTTTGTCCATCGGTGGCTGGGTGGAAAGCAGTACTGAGGCTTAGCTTAGTTCCAAGGGCTGCTTGCAAGGATTTCTAAAACTGAGACAAGAACCTTGAATCTCTATCGCGAGATAATATCCCTCGGAACTCCATGATACTTTACCACTTGGTTGACATAGGCTTGAGCCAACTGTGTCATTGTCCAGGTCTCCTTCATTGCGATGAGGCGGGCAGTCTTGGTCAAACGATCAACTATCACCCAGATTTTGTCCTTACCCGAACGGGTCTTCGGTAATCCTCCCACGAAATCCATAGATATAGAATCCCATTTCCCTTGTGGAACTTCTAACGGTTGTACCAACCCCTTAACCTATACAACGTTCCGCCTTTAACCTTCTGACAATTAAGGCATTTCCCAACAAACTCTGCAACTTCCTTTTTCATGTTAGGCCACCAGAAGAAACCCTTCACGTCCTTGTATAACTTGTCCCCTCCGGGGTGAACCGAATAGGGTGTGTTATGACCTTCTTCCAAAATCCGTCGCTTCCACTGATCACCATGACGCGGGTATGCACACACGGCTTTTGTACCTCAACACCCCATCCGCAGACAACTCAAACGGTCCCCCTTTTCCTCTAGCTAGGTCATCCCTTACCTTGGTCAAAAACATATCCTTTTGCTGCTCTTCCTTGATCTCTCCCAGAAACGTAGGTACAATCCTTAAGTTATAACAACGAACTTCTGCCTCCACATCTCCTTGTTCCACCACTTCCAAGCTCATCCGTTGAAGCTCCTTACAAAGCTCATCCGCCCGCACCCAAATAGAACTAGCCGGTATGCTCCGATTTCCGACTTAAGGCGTCCGCCACCACATTGGCTTTTCCCTCATGATACTGAATATCTAACTCATAGTCCTTGATGAGTTCTAACCACCTTCGTTGCCGCATATTGAGATCCTTTTGGGTAAAGATATATTTGAGGCTCTTGTGATCCGTGAAGATCTTGCAACGCACCCCATATAGATAATGCCTCCAAATTTTCAAAGCAAACACCACGGCGGCCAATTCCAAATCGTGGGTAGGGTAATTCTCTTCGTGAACCTTAAGATGACGTGAGGCGTAAGCAATCACTCTCCCGTTTTGCATCAACACACAACCTAGTCCTTTCTTGGACGCATCACTGTATACCTCAAACCCTTCCGTTCCTAATGGCAAAATTAAGACTGGTGCAGACGTGAGCCTCTCCTTCAAATCTTGAAATGCTAATTCACAAGCTTGATTCCAAACGAAAGGCACTTCTTTTCTTAACAACTTAGTCAATGGTTGAGCCACCTTGGCAAAGTCTAACACAAACCTTCGATAATAACCCGCTAATCCAAGAAAACTTCTTACTTCCGACACCGATGAAGGTGCAGTCCATTCCTTCACTGCCCGTATCTTGTCCAGATCCATAGAGATCCCTCTACTATCAATCACATGGCCTAGAAACGTCACACTGTCTTTCCAAAACTCGCACTTAGAAAACTTGGCGTACAACTGCTTCTCCCGCAAGATTTGAAGTACCGTCCGAAGGTGCCCGACATGTTCCTCCTTATCTTTTGAATAAACCGAGATATCGTCGATGAATACAATCACAAAATCATCGAGGTGGGATTTGAATACTCTGTTCATTAGGTCCATGAAAACTGCAGGGGCATTAGTCAAACCGAAAGGCATAACCGTAAACTCGTAGTGACCGTACCGAGTCCGAAACGCAGTCTTCGGGATGTCCTTGTCTGCTACCCTTATCTGATGGTATCCTGACCTCAAATCAACTTTGGAGAACACTCCTGCGCCACGAAGTTGATCAAACAAATCATCAATTCTTGGAAGGGGGTATTTGTTCTTGATGGTAACTTGATTCAGCTCCCGGTAGTCGATACACAACCTCATACTTCCGTCCTTCTTCTTTACAAACAACACCGGAGCTCCCCAAGGCGATGCACTTGGCCGAATGTAACCCTTGTCAAGGAGTTCTTGCAATTGAGCCTTCAACTCTTGCATTTCAGGCGGAGCCAAACGATATGGGGCTTTAGAGATGGGTGCAGTGCCCGGCATAAGATCCACTGAGAACTCCACTTCCCTAGCAGGCGCATACCCGGTATTTCTTCGGGAAGAACATCAAGAAACTCACGGACTACAGGTATCGATTGAGCTACTTCCTCCTTGGCTCCAAGTTCTCAACGGAGCACAAGTACACATCATTGCCCTTGTCCATATACCTCTTCATCTTTACCATAGACACCAGCTTAATTTCGGGTTCTTCCATCTTTCCACGATATGACACTCTTTTCCCGCTGGGTCCTCAAAGCACTACCTTCTGATCTTTGCACAAGATTTGGGCTCTAAACCGCCCCAACCAGTCCATACCTAGGACCACATCCATCCCGTCCAAGTCGTACTGGATTAGATCACTGGAAACTCTTCACCTTTGATACAAATCTTGATGCCCTCAAAAGACGGTCACACACCCTAACTTCTCCCGACGCTACCTTCACGTTAAACCTCACTCCAACGCCCCAGATAAGCCCAACTTCTTCACGAGGCCGGATGATATAAAAGAGTTAGACGCCCTGAATCAAACAAGACTGTTGCGGCACAGACTGCACAAGGAAGGCCACTACTACGTCTTGTCACCTGTTCGGACTTCATTTAAGGTAAGCACCCTCTCTTGAGATGACCCTACCGCCGGATGATGAACCTCTAACTCCATACTCTCTTACATCACGGAGTACTGGCAAGTAGCTGCACTAGACTTACTCTTGTGGACGTACCACTCCGGATCCACCGCTCAATTACCCCAGAGCACTGCTAGATTCGGCCAACCGAGATTCTTAACCACTTCACCCACATCTTCAAACACTGCGGTTCGCTGGCGAGGAGGCATCACAGACTTCTGCTACAACAACAAGGTTACCAAAAGAGAACAAGCAAGCAAGACAAAAAGCAACACACATCTCACTGCGCACCTAGAGTCCTAAGCTTAACACTTAACTCCTTAAGGTCGCTTAGAGGTCTCAAAACACACTTAAACACTTAGAAAGTCTAGACTCAACTCTTCCTAGGCTCTAAACCTAGGCTCTGATACCAACTGTAACACCCCCCAAAAACAAAACTAAAAACAAGTCTTAACACATGCAGATTAACAACAAAACACTAGCAGCGGAAGAAAACGGAAACTGGATAAAAGAAATCCAAAACAGGGGTGTTATGCCACGTATACCACACTAGGTAACGCTAAGGCAACAATCTTGCAAGTGTATCACACTATCCCAAAACATCAATCTAAAACAATCTAAACCATTGGCACGCAGGCCACAAAAACACAAGCTAAAGGTACAGGTGCTAAGCTACCGGCTCTAGACATCGCGCTCGACTACTCAACACCTGAAAGATACAAAGATAAACATCGGGCGACGCCCGGTCAGCGAATAATGCTGGTAACCACCAATACCGTTAAGTATCATAAATAGGTAGATATAGATATAAAAACCATTTTCGAAACGGAATACATATATAAGTTAAAAACCAAGATCAGAAGACAACACAAGACTCACCACTCACAAGGATAACACCGGGAACACATCCCAACCACAAAGGTTACCACACACAAGGATAAAGACTCACCCAACGGCAACACATGCCAAAACACCACAAGGCTCCGTGACTACACACGTCACGAGAGAGAAGAGAACTCACCACAACGGCTACACAAGCCCTCGTGACATCACCCATCACGAGTTGATATGCCTTCCTTATGCCCTGTTCCAACCTTATGGCTACCCCCAACCTTGTACCTTCAAAGCCAACCATTACCTCCAGAAATCCCCTGTACAGCCAAGTCCAACCTTATTCCGCCGGGACCGTCGTCCCCCACCTATAACCACCAACGAAAACCCACCAATCACGGCAACACATGCCCGGATAACACAATGTTATCCCCAAACACGTGGACTCAGCCACAAGCTCCATAATCACGTCACGGCCACCACGAGGACCGCTGCAATACCTTGGTGACTAGTGTCCCATACCAGGTAGAGCCACACACGCACCACCACTCACACGAATCAATCAACGGATTGCAAAGAAGGTATGAAACACACTCAATCAAGAACGGGTCACAGCCAACAACAACAACGATGAATAACACAAGTTATCATCAACCAAACGGAAGGTACGAACAACACACACGCTAGTATTAAGACAACGAACTAGCTGCTTAACAACGGGGAAACTCAAGATAGTTCCGAGGAACACACAAGACACCTCTTGGTTCAACGAAACACAATGTTGAACACTTAGCACGATTCAAGACACCAAAGATCCTACATGGATACCTACCATATAGTTCTAGACCTACGAAACATCAAGAAGACGCTCAAATAGTTCCACAAAAGAACAACGGGAAGCCAAAAGATCAAACACCAAGACAAACGAATCACGGGGAACAAATCCCGAACCAACTCCACCGTGTTCCCCGCGGGTGGACCCACGGGTAGGCCCCTACCCGTGGTTCTCCGCGGGTACAACACCCACATTCCGTGTACGCGGCGGCGGTAGGGCTCTCCCCGCCGTTTCCCGCGGTACACGCTCCTGTGTCAAACAATCCCTTCGGGGATTTTCTTCTCCAAACACAAATTCAAGTCCAAAACATGCCAAATCTCACCAAACACAACAAAATGACTTGAACCAAGGAAATGCAAGCAATGGCACAAAGGAATCCTAAACACAAGCTCTAGATATGCAATATCACAAGATAAATGCATAAACTCTCACATTTCATAGCAAAACACAAATAGAAGCCAAGAAATCATATATAGGTAAGCAAAATAGGTTTTGTAGAGCATGGGTTACCTCTTGAAGACCAAAAGACTCTTCTTACACCACAACAAGCTCTCCACTAAGCTCACTAGCCAAACCCACTTCAAGATCAAACCAAAAGATCATAAAGATCCAACCTTTAAGAAAAGACAACTAAGATGGAACCAAAAAGACTAGACAAGCTTAGATCTTACCCTTCTAGATGCCAAATAGAGGAAAGATTGAATCTTGGAAGCAAAACTTGGAATCTTGACAAAGGCTTCTTTTGGCTTGAAGAACAAGCTACTCTTGTTTTCTAGAGAGAATGTAGAGATATTTTCTAGGAATGTAAGGGATGAAATGAAGAAGTCTTCTAGGTTTAGGTTACAAAACTACCCTTGGTGAAAAGACAAGGATACCCTTACTAACTCTTAGAAAGTGTAAGGAACAAGGGAACTCCTCTCAAAGCGCAAGGTACAACACCACTTAAAGATTGACTAGTCAAATACTAGTCCTTGAGTATCAAAAATCAGGATTTTAGGAATCAATTCCTCAAGAGAAATAGAATTAATTACTCAATTAATTCATGGTTTGGAGTGTGGATTTTTGGGTGTCACATCCTCTCCCCCTTCAAAGAAGTTTCGTCCCCGAAACTTGGGTACAACGAATTAAGAACGAAAGGTAACAAGGAAACAAAATTGTGACAAAGAAGTCCAAGAATATCCCTTTTGGTCAAAAACTCCAAAAGTTCTTACAAGGTTCCAAGGCAGTGAGAAAGACATTACGAATTCAAGGATAGGCAAGAGGTCAACAAACGGATAGATTGGCATCAAGAACTCTAACCTCAACATAACAACAACCATTTTGAAGCATGAAGATATATCCTAAGAAACTCTAGCTTTCCAAAACAGGGAATAGACTCAACATATAGAGCTTAGCACAGACAACGGTCATAATCAAGCATATACAATTCATAAGCATAGGGAAACAGGCAAGGCAGATAAAGATAAGCACAGTTAATATCCATAACCCAACATATACGATTCCCGCATAAATCCCAAAGTCACCTCCCAAGACACTCATAACAACAACTCATCCATATCTCATCACATAGCATTCTTTGTTGGCGCCACAGGACCAATCGCATGCCCATACATGAGGGTCAGCGCATATAGCTCTGACACGACCCGCAGCACCCTGCCCCGTATCGCAACACGGGAGGGTCGATTGCAACCGACCGATGAACCATAGCTCATCATAGTTTGATCGCAACCAAATAGTGGACCGCAACTCAAGAGTATGTCATCTGACCACAGCCAGGAAATATGAACTGCAGCACATGTAGAAACGTTTGATCGCAACCAAACGGTGGACCACAGCCCTATATAATATTTGTATACCTGACCGATCGCAACCGGCCTTAACATTCAGTATGGTTCTCAACCCATCCAACTGCCCGTATAACCAATTGATCGCAACCAAATTGGGGTATCATGCACACATAACACATAGCAAGCACATGGAACCCACATTAACACATTGGGAAGGGGAGAAAACGTATAACAAAACCTATGCGTGATCCTTCACATGCTAAGAATAATCCTAAGGGTTCATACTTCTTTCACCTAGGTCAACGGGATACCAATTCAACTAGCATGCAATATATAAGACTCATACAACCTACGAATGGTACCCGAAATATCAAACTAGACATAGGCACGATAGACGGAGTCCGTTGGGACACCACGGGGGTCGGGGAACATCAAACGGGGAAGCCAAAATCCCGAATTAGGGTGCAAACCAGTGGTAGCCGGTGGGTGAGGGTGCACCCCCCGGCTGCCGCCAGCGGCAACTATTCCGCTGCCGGCGATGCCACTTTTAGCGCGGGTAGGGCGGGTCCCTAACCCCCACCTACCCCACTGACTCTTCTTCACAAATAAACGCCCCGGGAACCACCGTGGAACCCGGAACCATGCTTAGACACTTTCAAACGCAATTGATAACACACGTAGACAATTAACGGATCAAGATCAAGAAACATACGGCACATAACCTATCATGCTTTTCTAAACATAATCAACACCCAAACATACAAATTCCCACCCAATCTACCAAGAATAATACCATACGAATTCCATGATATAACCTAGGGTTCTAATTATTTTTAATCAATAAGAACACAATTCATCTTCTAATATCAAGATTCGGTAGGAATATCATATAAACATCAAGAACAACATATAATCATCAAGAACACCAAGAACACCATATAATCATCAAGAACCTCTTATCATCAAGATTACCCATGGAATCATAACACCAATTATCAAGATCATTATACGAATCATCAACACACAAGAATATGGGGAAATCCTAAGAGGGAATCATAGTTATGAAAATAGGTTTTGTTGAGACATGGGTTACCTTTTAGCCTTAATTAATTCCTTGGCTATGAAGGGTTTCTTGAAGCTTTCTTCTTTCTTGATTTCTCATAGGGGAATTCTTGGAACTTCTAGTGTGGTGAGGGATTGTCGTGGCGGAAGGTCTAGGTGCCTCCTATATCCCTATTTATATATTTAAGACTCCTAATTAGGGCCTGAATGGTATGGGTTTACTAATTCTATTCCTTAAAGGACTAGGGCTTGTTTTAGGGATAAGGGTCCATGGTCCATAGTGGACCATATTAATTAATTAAAGAGAATCCTAATCATAATCTGAATAGTAAAAGTTTACTTTCTTTATTCTTAGTAGGCTTAAGACTCTAATTTAGGCAAGGGTCCACGGTTCATGGTGGGCCTTTATTAATTAATTAAAGGGAAACCTACCAGAATTAAATCATATTTAATTATTATTAACGGGATTAATTAAATAATAACGGGAATGAAGGCCGTAAC